>NC_090443.1:967051777-967376277 GCF_031143425.1 Pleurodeles waltl | reverse complement strand
CTTTCCCTTCCACAAGGACCATTGATGTTCGTCCTGGACACAGAGATTTCTCAGTCGCAGCTTTACAACTGAGGAACACTCTGATCGCTTCCTGATAGGAACACACTCTCTTCTTGCTTTTCG
Source organism: Pleurodeles waltl (assembly GCF_031143425.1). NCBI lineage: Eukaryota > Metazoa > Chordata > Amphibia > Caudata > Salamandridae > Pleurodeles > Pleurodeles waltl. Next base: position 967,376,154 of record NC_090443.1, on the reverse strand, counting down.
AAAACTTTTGAAAGCTTCTTTTCTTCCACAGCTCTTTGAATCCTTTAATTTAAAGGCCACAGAAATGTTCATTATTAGACTTATTGCCCGACAGCATCACAAACAGTATGAGTACATGTCCTTTATAAGAGTTTTGTTTATTTCGCTTACATGAGCTCCAGTTTGGTAAAGATCTTTACTGTGGGCATGCATTAATGTACTGTGGCAACAGCACCGAGTGGCACTCTCATTGGCCAACCTCCACAGTGTGCCTAAAGATTCCCATAGACCAGTGGTCTTCAAACTCTTTAATGCCGTGCCCCCCCAGTTGAAAAATAAAAATCATTAAGCCCCCCCTCGGAATTTTTCACAATTATTTTAGAAAGATGGCAATGTTTAAATAGGCCTAAACCTATTTAAACATTGCAGTTAAGTACTGTTACCTTTTTAAAACTGCAATAACATTCTTCTGCTTAAAACAAAGGCATGTTATCTGTATAATATTTCTTTTGGCCAGAGTTTTCCCCCTTCCCCCCCGGATCACTTGAGGACCCCCAAGGGGGCTCGCCCCACAGTTTGAAGACCTCTGCCATAGACGTAGAGGAGACAAGAATGTCGGCTGCAAGGGGTCCCTGGTGTAGAACCAGGCTCCCTGACCATCCATCGTCCCCATGCTGAACATCATGAAAAGATACAGGGACAACCAGTTACAAGGTACACTTCCCATATAGTGCACATGGTGGGTAGAGTCACTTTGAGGTAGTGGGTATCAGTGCCCGTGTAATGTACTATATTGGACGTGTGGGGTAATAAGATCCTGCAGCGCGGTGCAACTGACCTCACAATATCTGTCCGCGTGCCCCTATCGATACCGCCAGTGGACACTTTCACTCCACCCAAAAGAGACTGCCAGTCATTCTCTTGATTAAACTAGCGACACATTCTTTGAAGGCTCTTGCTGCCAACGAGAATACCACTTTAAGAAACAACCGTAAACGTTTTTAATATTTAGTTACGTTTTAGCTCATACAGGGGGGAATCCATGTGGATTCCATATGAAACAGCTATTGTTGCCCCCCCCCCCCCCCAACTCAGATCTGGGCTGGCCACGGTGAATTGTGTTGTATTCCGGTGAAACTTGTCAACAGTGCCTGCTTTGTGCGTCTTGTGTTCAGAGTAGCAAGGTGCAGGGGTGAGAACGTCTCTTTTTTTCGGCTCCAGCTGGGCCCAACACAAATGCCTCACTTAAAATGCCATCAGCACGCTTTTTGTTCAAGTTCCATCCTTGCTGGGGGTTGGCACAAGTATAAAACCCTATTGTACCATGGAACCTGCTGGGTGCATACGAATCTCTGTGACTCTCTAAGATATGTTAAAACACAGACTCCATAACATATTTATCGTCACTTCAGTCTTTGTTGCCAATTTACTTGGGGCACAGGATTTAAAAACAGAAATGCAAAAGTTGACTGTCAGACTCTGCTCCTGTGACTCCACCACTTGTGACTCCGACCCCTTTCTGCTGGCATTGTCTGAGCCCCAGTATATGGTTCCAGAGTAATATTTTTCAATTTCAAGTACTATAAATGAGGTATTAAGAGGGTTTACAAATGTTATTTGATCTGGGATGGGGGACAGAAATACAGTGGTGGCCAATGTGACTAAGCTGATTAGCACTTCCATTTCTTTTTGCTGTTTTGTGAGATATCCCCGCCAGGTTGGATTCAGGAAGCATTTCAACCTTGACAATGTGTTTATCGCAGATTGCTTACTTGTTATTGTTTAGGATTTCATTTTAAAAAAATTGTGACAGGTCCCCTCAATTCAATAAAAAATAAAAAATACATATTTTGTAAAATCTGAATTTTTCTATGACAGTGTAAAAAAAGATAATGTTTACGTGCACATGCTCCTTGCAAATATGTATACAATGAATATAGGACTGAGTATGACATCCCCATAAGAGTTCAGTCTTACATTTCACAGGAAAAAATCGTGTCCGAAGGAAACTGTCTTTCTCTAAAAAAAAAAATTCCCTACTGAGTGAAACAATCCCAAAATTCAATTTGAGTTTTAGGTGGGATATTTCACCCCTCTGCCTGGTAGGCCAGCCCCCCATTACTCCACATCCTAGTCTTTCAGGTGCAGTGAAGACGAAGAAATGTGGCTTTCATCCATGAACAAATGGGACATGCCCTTCTAAGCATGATGTGGTGTCAGGCGGGAGCAAGGCAGTTTACTGTTTCAGGACAATGTGCTGTCTTTCCTACATACATGCAAATGGCTGTCACCTTTGGGAGCATTGTTAGAACGCCTAGAAAATAAAATTAAAAAACAACAAAACTCTTGCAATAATAATTGATCATATCCCATATAAAAAAGTAATAGCCCACAATTAGTTTATTGGGGGAATCCCGGTGACTCAGTTCAAAGCACATAGTGATAAAAGAAACTCAAATCTCAAACTAAGGGCCTGATTTAGAACTCGGCAGTTATCTGTCACAGTGCTGATGGATATCCTGTCTGCTGAAATCTAAATCCCATAGAATACAACAGGAGTTAGATTTCAGCGGCCGGGACATCCGTCACCGTTGTGAAAGAGTAACCTGTCCGTTAAGTACGAAATCAGGCCGTTAATACTTAGAAAATCGTTTTAAGTCAACGGAAAGCCCCTTCAAAATGAAATTAAACGATGTTTCTTTTCAAAACCATGCCTTTTGTTCAATCTACTTAAAGAGTTTTCTGAAGTGTGAATATGACACAATGGTGTCGGTGCGCTTTGCAAGGGAACAGGTTCCAGTGTAAAATAAAAATAATGGTCGCAATCATAAAAACTAGTGAAATATAGCAGAACTAATGATAGTATAGTAATAGCGTACACAGTAACACTGAACAGAAAAACATAAACCCCCAGACCCACAAGTGTGTCAGAGCTTGGATGAGCTAGCAGTAAGTGTACATCTCAACAGCAATCCTAAACTTGGGCAGGTGTCAAGTGATCTCATATGAGGCAGCTTGTTGGAAGGGATGTCAACGAAAGAGTCATGCTTCCCCTCGTTCCTTGTGGGTGTGGTGATATCAGGGTTACCGGTCAATTGGGGTGGGCTTGTAAGAGAGTGAGTGGGAGGAATCTCTTTCATCAAAATTGATTTGGCTTCCTTATTGAATGCAATAGCAGATGGGTTCCTACAAATCTGGGGCAGGGAGTTCCAGATCCTCAGGCAGAGCATGAGATGGTACGAGTGTAGAATATCCTTTTTCTGAGTCTCGATTGTTCCGTTGAAAGGAGATGGAGCTGTGTAGGGATCGCCGGCCCCCAGAAATGGTGAAGCTAGGCACTTGGTAATTAGGGGTACCAAGCTGTAGGTATTTCTAAGTCTTAAGTGTCATTCTGGCTTCCATGGCAAGCCACTGGAAAGATACGAGAAAGGATGTCTAGTGACCAAAGACTCAACCCCCAGTTACCAGGTGTGCTGTGGCATTGAGGGTTTCCTTGAGAGGAGCAAGGCACATTTTCAGTAGTGTGGTAAGAGTAGAAGTTGTAAAGGCTAGTCTTCATATGAACATGACTTGCACTGCATTCATGAAATCTGGTAGCGGGATGAACGCTTTAACTTTCTTAAGGAGACTGAATTGGAATACAGCACTATAAGTCGATGTGATGGTGTGGGCTTGCATGTTCAAGTTTTTGTCTAGGGTTATCAAAAGGGATTTTGTTGATTAGATGATGACAGGTTGACATGTTTGCATTGGGCACGTCAAAGTGGTTGAGTGACTCCTGTACAGGTGGGAACTGTTGGGGGAGGGTAATGAGGAGGAATTTTTGAGGGAGTTCATTTTGAGGTGGTTTCGGGTTAGCTAAGCTTGGACATTTGCCAGAGTGCTGTTGAGAGGGATAATGTAAAGTAGAGAGGACATTTGTAGGTGTATCGGAGTGTCATCCACATATATGTGGTGTGTGAGATGTGATTGATGGAGGATCACCATCAGTGGTCCCATGTAGAGGTTAAAGATTGTGGGAGAGAGGGTGGAACTTTGGGGACTCCTAGTCTAACCAGAAATGGATTAGAGAGGAAGCCCTTCAGTTTGATTAGTTGTGAGTGGTAATTTAGATCAGAGGAGAAAAAGGTGAGCACATTTACACGTTTCCAATTATCACTTAAGGAAAAGTGAAGATTTAAATGAATTATAAAATAGTTTGTCATAATGCCTTAAGCTCTTTATTTTGCTTCTATTCGTTTTGTTTTTAATTATATTCGTTCTTTAAATGTAAGGTCACCTTTCCAGCATGTCCTCAGAGCACTGGATCAGTTCATGCATGAATCTGCCTTGTAAAGCCAGCCCCATAGCTTCTAGGTACTCCTGCAAGGCAACTGCTCAGCAGAACTCAACTTCTTGGACATGAATGTATCTTTTGCTTACATATGGTACCTCTAGCCTTTCAGAAGAATTTATGAGGGTCAGGCAAAATTACAAGTGCTCGCCCACGCCTTTTTGAGAACTGCGAATGAAAAGCTACAGCAATAGTCGAGCATGGTCTCTTGATGAATGATCACTTCTGTGTATTTTCCTGAATGATGAAAATTATGTATCTCAAAAACATTTCCTTTCAGGGAATCTGTGTTGGACAATATGGTCACAGGTTTGAATCCCGGCAGGTCCTCTCAGCCTTTCATCCTTCTAAGGTCGATAAAATGAGTGCCCTGCAGTTGGGGAACAAAGACCATGTAATGTTATTTCTGTGATGTCACTGGTATAAAAGGTGGAGAGTCTGGTGATCAGCCCCCAAGTTGTTCCGAGAGGTTGACAGACATGGGCCTAGGGTGCTGTCAGCAGTCACTTTCCACTCCAAGTAGATTGGCAGCCCTTGCCTCTCAGCTTGAGCAGGTGGTACAATTTCTACCTCGTGCTGGGAAACCTTTATGCTAAACACCTAGAAAGGCGAGTTAGCAGAAGAAAAGACCCAGTTTGTCTTTTGAATACAATGCTCAGCTCTGGCGCCTCTAACAAGCCAACTGCAGTCAACATGTGGTAGATGTGGTTGCGGAGCCCTTTCACAGTATAGGGCCCAGGGCCTCCGTTTCCTCCCCCAGGGCCAGACTAGGAACCTAAAGCAGCCCTGGCAAATTTTGTCAGATCAGCTCATGGGGTGCATAGCTAGCGAGCCTGACCACAACAATGGGGTCTGGGGAAGGGGAGTTCTCCCCCCCATGAAAATTTGGGAAAAATGGCAAAAAATGGTGCATTGTACAACACATTTTTCATTATACACTCAATTGTATTATTTTTTAAAGCATAGTAAATGATGACCTTACAGTGTACCAGGATATAGCAATCTCTATTGGGGCCCTTCAATTATTTCCTCACCATCACCCACTAACAGTGCCTCTCATCTCTCCGTAGCCCCTCTCTCAGATGTATTGCATTTGTTTCATAGCGCTGCTCTTTCTAGCGTAGGGTGTTGGAGCACTTTACATCACACTCAAATACAGAGACAAAGAATCATACGTGTGTAAGTCAGTGTGTAGAAAATGTTACATAAGACAAAGTGGACTACAAGGTGTAGGATTCACATGTCATCCATACCAGTAGACATTTTTTAAAAGTGCTTCATCTGGGGAAGCATAAACTCAGGATTCAGAACGTAACACAGTGGTTAGGGTTGACTTTATTAATAATAATTTATTTCTACCCAAAAGCTAATTATCAGCAAAATTAGGGTAATCGAAGATTGGGAAAAGCATAACTTTCTAACCTGTACCATGCAGTTGATGGCGGTTCATAGCTCACTGTGTTAGATTATGATTGTAACTTATGGACTGCACAGTAATAAAAGGATCTCTGTGACAGAAGCAGTATCCCACTGAGCACTGCACATAAAATACTGTTCTATGATCTCCATAGTACACATTCTCTGCAACATTCATATTAACACTCTGCACAACTTTAGATGAGTCAAAACTGCCACTAGACAAAACTCCATCTCTCTCCAACAGATACATTAATCACAAGAATTATCTTGTCGATTTTATTGTTGCCTGAAAACTATTGGATATACAAGGAACTCTGCAGTACTTTTAAAACTGCTGCACTGCTAAAAGATCCACCCCCCTCAGTAACACAAGAGACCACCAACACTTCCAGCCTCCCGGGGAAACACCCTTTGCCCAGTACAGCCAGTCCGGTCTTGCTTGCCCCTACCCACTCCTTTGTAATGCTATGTGGTACCCAGGGAAATGCACTGCAGTTAATTGACAGGACAAGTGTTGTCATTTCTTACCTTCTAGAATCTTAGGCAGTATAGTGTTGCTCTCTTTGGTGGAAGGCTTTAGCAGCGCTACGAGGCTACTCAGCAAGGCGGGACGGATATCATACTGCAAGAGGTCATTGATCAGTTGCAAAGCTGAAATCCAAAAAACAAGTAGCTTGAGGGTTGTCACTCATGAGAATGCATTTATGTTCTGGGACACGGGGTAGTGTTAACCTTCATTTGAACTTTAAGTAAGTGTTTTTGGTCCCGGGAAAGAAACATTTTTACTGAGAAGTTGTCAGTGATCACCACCTGATTACCACCATCATGTTCTTCAGTAGATCCTGTCCTTCTAAGACCTACAGCAGGAAACCTACAGCCATACCTCGGTCTCTTTGCAGTGTCTCTTCCTATATGAGTGGACATGGTCAATGATACACCAGCAACTACCCAACCTCCTCACCATCCCATGGTTTTAAATGTCAGGCTAACAGAGTTCTTGTAGAGGGTACACAGAAGGTCGGGAGCTTCAAGTAAGTAACTGGGATCACACACAATATTAAAGTCTCAAGGAGGTTGTATGGGGCAGAACTATGCATTGGTACAAAATGTTCTCCTGCAATGCTCCTCTAATGGGAAATTCACAAACTCATAGGTAAGCTAGTAGCTGGTAAAATTAAGTCACATTTTTGGAAATACTGAATGAATATGTATTATATAGTATATCAGATCATTACATTTCTTACTTAAATATTCTTTGTGGGTTTTCTAAAATCTGGATGCATGGTCTGGTTTGACAACACAGATGTCTCCAGACAATGTGAGCAAGACTAGAGAGGGGCTTTGGCTCCGCTCATATGTTGGGGGCCAGGAGTACATGATTTAATTGGGCAGAAGGTGTGTGCTTTCACAAAAAAAGTGCTTGCCTCCACCAGCTTGATCATTTTGTTTATTTATCCATGTGGCTTAGCTTGAACTTTCAGGGGACAAACACAAGGCATTGTAATGCTATAAACGTGGTTTAGATAACTACATTATGCTGTTTCTCTTGCTCTGGCAGCAGCACATATGGGAGGAAGGCAGTCATTAACCTACATGGAGTTTAGGTGTGCCTTGACAGTGGAACTGTCACCTGACCTTTTACCCTGTCCCAATATTATTTGCTTCCACACAAATACATATTAATTCACATACAATTTACTTGTAACACTTTATATTACCCTACAACATCCTTTAAAGCCGGACCTATTGGCATTGCCAATGCTTGTTACAATTCAGCAGCTGGAGAAGCCCAGCCCATAATGATATCCATTTCTCTTTTTCTCTCTTTGAATATCTTTACAGTGTAATTTGCTGTTCACCACAGGTTATTCATTTCAAGAATCATTTATTTTGGTCGAAAAATAAGTAAAACATTTTGTACATACAAACATAGCAGACAATAACCTACTTTGAAATAATTATAAAAGTACAGACTCCACAAACTCAGTAGATCTTAAGATCCATTAAAGGGGGAGGGGAAGCCAAGTTAGCCACAGACCAAGATGGATGCCTTTCTCGAATGTCCCAATGCGGCTCCATTTGTGGGGCTCCTGGAATGCTCTGAGGGCATGTGAGGGCCCAACAACTGATCGGCTTTGGAAGCAGAAGTGACAGTCCACTTGCTCCTTAAATCATGGATTCCCAGTACCCACCGTTACTCCCAGAACGACCACGTTTTCCTCCCAGTCAGACGCCCACATGAAGTGGCAAGCTGGTGGTGGAACAAATGTGAATAGAGATCTCTGCGCCCTCCATTTACCAGCATTAGAAGGGAATCCCCTTCATCTGTAATGGTGTGGCTGCCGGAGAGTGATAGGCTGGATCCTCAGAAGAGGAGAGGGTTGGCCACACCATGTCCTCAGAGTGGGCAGGCTTGTCCCAGAGTGTAGATAAGACAACAAGCTATAGGGCATTAAAAAGATGAGACCCAAGTAATCCGAGTCCACCCTTCTTCAACCCATTCTGTCTGCATAAGAGTGCCATTATGTGGGTCTAGCCTGTATTAGGGACATGATATTTAATAGAAAAGGAACACAGTCCAAAATAAACAAATTACATAAAAGTGGGACCAACCGCCAGCCTTATGTAGCTCCTGTGAAGGTAGGTGTTGTTCTAGTTTGTCCCTTGCCTATTCCATTTCAAATGAACAATTTGGTCTTATAACAGAGTTATGTCCCTCTGAATCACGTCTGGAACCCTTAATTTGGAGGTTTAAGAAATGAAACAATCTGCCAATAGTATCAAATCTGCTTTCTAAATCTAAGTGTGCACAGTCACGTGGAGGATTAGCTTTGATATGTGCAACAGAAATCTAATCAATAAGCACAAACCATTTGGAGATGGTATATATGTATGTGGTGTTTGTATAACACGAAGCTAGTTGAAAAGGCAGTGGTGCGTTATATAGAGTCAAAGGCATGCAGTCAACGAATGACAAGAGAGGTAGGTTGTTACAGGATTGTTGCTGCATTAAGGTTTAGTGTTATTTAAAGAGGTGTGTCTTCAGATTTCTCCTAAACTGGAGCAGCTCGGGGTTGGTCCTTATTGATACTGGGACCTTGTTCCAGATCCTGGGTGCATAGATGGAAAAGCATACTGCCTTGGTTTTAATTTTGTACACATTTTAATCTCCAGTCTGATGGTGTCGTGGCTGCGGGTGTACCGAGAGCCACCAGGGATGGTGTGCTTGCCCGCAGTATAAGCGAACATATAATGGATTGTTGTTTTCAAAAGACAGTTTGTGCAAGGGGGAAATACCCAGTGTTGGACAGCCAAAAAAAGACCCTTGCAAAAGTTTTGCTAGTGGGGCTCGGCACTGCTAGAAGATGATCATTTCGAGAGGACATTTAAAACATAGGCACCATTAAGGAGCTCTCCCACTTAGTAGAAGTCACACCTTCTACAGACAAGGAGCTGATTCACACAGGTTTAGGGAAATTGGGCACTACTATGTTTAATTCACTCATGGTTGCACACACTTGCTTGATTTACAAGCACACATTGCAAATTACCTAAAGTCATAGATTCATTGAGACAAAGATCAGCTTCCCCATAGGCTCTGCTACATAACTTGAGAAGTTAACTTGTACACAGTCAAATGCAAATGAAGAAAAGTTGTACTTTACCTGCACTTAAAGAGGTGAATCATTTTAAATGTGGAAAAATTCTTATGATAGGAAAAAACGCAAGTGTTTAATTGTGAAATGCCTAATGTATATTTAAAACAGAAGGTCTGTCACGAAATTGTGTGCCGGTGTTTGAGAATCATCAAAATGGAATGCCTCATTTGTGTGTGTAGATGATCATTTACTTTTCTTGACTTTGGAACCCCTTAAATACTCCTTGAGTGTTTTTCCATGTTTTGTGACACAGGTGTAGGTACACCTCCTGAGTGTGCAAAATAAACGCATACACATTCCTTTTACATCTATGCACACATATTGGACTCAGGAACTCAATAACTTTGTTCGATTCGGTCGCCTGTCCTTTACATATAAAAAAGAGACAAATAACAGACACAAAAAAAAACATTGATTAGATTGAAGAAGGGGGGCAATTAAGGTATAAGCAATAGGAAGCAGTGAACAAATATAAGAAAAAAGGACATTAAAATCTAATATTTTTCTGAGAGTTCATAATCCCTCTTTGCAATAGTTATTCCTCATCTCAACTCGTCATTGGGCATTAAGGGCCATATTTATACTCTGGTTGCGCCGAATTTGCGTCGTTTTTTTCGACGCAGAACTAACGCCAACTAACGCCATATTTATACTCTGGCGTTAGACGCTTCGGGCGCCAAAGTGCCCGGAGTGTGCGTCATTTTTTAGCGTGAACCCCTTCCTTGTGTTAATGATATGCAAGGGAGGCGTTCCCGTCTTAAAAAATGACTCCCAGGCCTTTACGTGGTATTTATACTCCCGGGCAAAAGAGACGCCCGGGAGTGGGCGTGGCCAAAAACGGCGCATTTGCGCTGCTTTTTAACGCCTGGATCAGGGATGGCGTTAAGGGACAAGTGGGCTCAAAATGAGCCCAGAGTGCCCTCCCCTGCCCCCAGGGACCCCCCCTGCCACCCTTGCCCACCCCAGGAGGACACCCAAGGACGGAGGGACCCATCCCATGGACATTAAGGTAAGTTCAGGTAAGTATTTTTATTTTTATTTTTTGTGGCATAGGGGGGCCTGATTTGTGCCCCCCTACATGCCACTATGCCCAATGACCATGCCCAGGGGACATAAGTCCCCTGGGCATGGCCATTGGGCAAGGGGGCATGACTCCTATCTTTACAATGATAGGAGTCATGTTGATGGGGGATGGGCGTCGAAAAAAAATGGCGCAAGTCGGGTTACGACGATTTTTTCGACGCAACCTGACTTGCCCCATTTTAAGACGCCCATACGCCATTTTCCCCCTACGCCGGCGCTGTCTGGTGTACGTGGTTTTTTTCCACGCACACCAGGCAGCGCCGGTCTGCTAGCGCCGGCTAACGCCATTCAATAAATACGGCGCCCGCATGGCGCTTCAGAATGGCGTTAGCCGGCGCTAATTTTTTTGACGCAAAACTGCGTTAGCGCAGTTTTGCGTCAAAAAGTATAAATACGGCCCTAAGGCCCGTATTTATACTCCGTTTGCGCCGAATTTGCGTCGTTTTTTTCGACGCAAATTCGGCGCAAAACTAACGCCATATTTATACTTTGGCGTTAGACGCGTCTAGCGCCAAAGTATGAAGAAAGAGCGTCATTTTTTGGCGTGAACGCCTTCCTTGCGTTAATGAGATGCAAGGAAGGCGTTCCCGTCTAAAAAAATGACGGCGACGCAAATGCGTCGTATTTATACTCCCGGGCAAAAATCACGCCCGGGAGGTGGCGGGTCAAAAAAACCCGCATTTGCGCCTGAATTTAACGCCTGGGTCAGGGTAGGCGTTAAGGGATCTGTGGGCTCAGAATGAGCCCACAGGTGCCCTCCCCTGCCCCCAGGGACATCCCCTGCCACCCCTGCCCACCCCAGGAGGACACCCAAGGATGGAGGGACCCATCCCAGTGAAGTACAGGTAAGTTCAGGTAAGTATAATTTTTTTTATTTTTTAATTTTTTTTTGTGGCATAGGGGGGCCTTATTTGTGCCCCCCTACATGCCACTATGCCCAATGACCATGCCCAGGGGACACAAGTCCCCTGGGCATGGCCATTGGGCAAGGGGGCATGACTCCTGTCTTTACTAAGACAGGAGTCATGAAATGGCGTCTGGGCGTCGAAAAAATGGCGCAAATCGGGTTAAGACGATTTTTTAGCGTCAACCGGACTTGCGCCATTTTAAGATGCCCTAACGTCATTTTTTCCCAACGCCGGCGCTGCCTGGTCTACGTGGTTTTTTTCCACGCACACCAGGCAGTGCCGGTCTGATTGCGCCGTCTAACGCCATTCCATAAATACGGCGCCCGCATGGCGCTTCAGAATGGCGTTAGACGGCGCAAAATATTTTGACGCTAAACTGCGTTAGCGCAGTTTAGCGTCAAAAAGTATAAATATGGGCCTAAATCTCTCTTAGTTTTTGGTTGGCCGTTCTGTTCATCATTGCTTTCCTTCTGCTGCCAACAGGGTAACTCCTTCTCAGTCTATTTACTTCCTACCAAAGATGTAATGTGTCTTTTAGGCAAATAGCTGTTTCCTTGATGCTTGTTCTTGCAGATCCTCCAACAGATATCTAATATTTTCCTGGCACCATCTAATTTTTTAGTTGCTGCCATCATTCTATGTCTATTTGACAGTTGTCTATACTACTCACAAAAGAGCACAGGATAAAAGTCTTCTTTGAATTTACCACTGGATGGATCATTTAGATTGTTTTAATAGCTGCCGAAAGGTGGTAATTAATTTTGTTATAGGAACATGATCTTCTGGAGAACGAGCAACTCAGCCTTGTGCTCCTTTCATTTCTTGAGTAAAGATTGAAAGGCCAGAGCTACTTTCACCTATCTCAGCATCTTAACTGTCCAAAACCTATGAAATATCGGTGGTAAACCGATCCTTAATTGCCTCCTTTATCCTTGCCAATGCTTCCATCACAAGGACCTTCTGATGTATATATGCCATATTTAATTAGACACAGATGGAAAATGACCTCAGATTTACCAACTGGGCATGTTTGTTTCAAGGACTAGCTAAATTTCCATCCTCCACATCCCACGAGTAAGACAACAAAACATATGGTAGCTCTCCCAGAATACAGTGCTCATACAAAGGTATGATTTAGAAATGAAAACCCAGGCAAGGTATGACGTTCTGAGCTTACATTCTATTTCTAGGCACCGCTAGGAGCACAAGTTCCTCTTAAAGATGCAGTTTGAGTATAACTGGAAAAGTCCTTGAACATAGTGGAAAAATACATGGTCGTATAAAGTTAAAGATCCAGATGAGATATTTCTCAACAAATCCACTATCCCTGTAGATACTGAGAAGATCTTGAAAAATGCTATTAAAAGTAGAATCATTTTCACTCCGATGATTGGGTGTGGCTAAGGTGGCCAGGATGGCAATCATATCTAGAGACGCTCCCAGATTTCCTCCCACAGCCATATACATACTACTGCATAGAGTTATCTTGTGGTGCCAAACCCCCATCCTCCCCCCCCCCCCCCAGTGGTGGCTCCTGGGCACTGGAGCAGTAACAGTGGAGAGAAATAGGATGGCAAGAAGGCCTGGTAGGGAGTGCAAGAGGGAGTATGGTGTGGCTGCGCACATCCAAGATCGCGGCATCCCACTGAATACAACCTAGGCTTGGGAGATTACGTTTTGGCCCTGCCAAGGCAGCATCTGCTGCTGAAAGGAGTCCCTCAAGGGATCATGACTGACCGGCTCTGGGAAGAAGTCAACTGAGACAGGGCCAATTTCACCCTTGAAGCAAGGTGGGCGGCTGCCAGATTGAAGCCATCCGGCAGAAACATTCCACAGACCTCAGAGGCCTGTGGCTGAGGGTGCTGGCTGCTTGTGCTGCCTCCCAGATGGGAAGATACAGAAGAAAGTGGGCCAGGTACAGCTTTGGCACCCTCCCCCCCTTTTTTCATGTGACCCAGAATTAATGGCGTGGTGCTGTTGGATAGCATTCCTGAATGGAGGAGACCCTATTCTTTGCCTGGGACACCTCTGCACAGCAGCTCCCAAAGAAGGAGTCTCTCAGACCACACCGAGGCTAGTGAGGCGTGGAGGGGGGATCCGACACCCATACAAGAGAGAATCTAGAGTGGGCGTGACAGCGGATGCACTCCCCCTAAATAAGGCCCTTGTGAGGCACCCGAAGGACCTTGATTAATTAACTGACCTTGCTAGGCCCTCGCAAGTGAACGGGCTGGACTGAAAACCCACCTGCCATCGGTGTACTGACCAGCTGGCCCTACACGGGAGGGAGCCAAGACTGCGACAATTCCTGGGAAGGTGTCCTTCAACTTCATTTTTCTCGCTCTCTTTTTTTCTTGCTGGGGTCACATTGAAACCCATGACCATGACTGCTGGGGTGTTGCCTCGTGCAGACCTGTGAGAAGTAAGGGACAGAAAGCCATTTACGCTGAGGCCCCTGTTGCACTTGCTGCCTCAAGTGAGAGAGTGGGGGTATGCCCTTCGGACATGTTCTCAAGACTGTTGAGCTTGGTCAGCAATGAGTGAAGATTACCCCCGGATCCCAAGGGTCTGCTATTTCTATGGTTGAGTCTGACACCCCTATACTGGACCTGCGGCCTTCCCGTGGGTATAGACAGCGGCCAGGGTGGCACACAGGATCACACAATATTTGAATTGGGACTTTGGACAGCCCAGGGATTGCCAACGATGGGGAAATATAGGGAGCCCCAGGCACACACCAGTCACTGATCGACAAACATACTACTCCTGCTTTGGACCAGCCCAAGCCACTCAGTGACCCCTTGAATTCATGTCAGTTGGACTGAGTGGGGGTAGATGTTGCCCTCCTCTGGCAAGACCTTCGGAACGTGGCCGGCAGGGTAACAGAAGCGGAGGGCAGGATTTCACTCCTTGGAGAACGACGTAACCATCCTTAGGGCAACAGTGTCTCAGCTGGCTGCCACCAAGGGCACCCTCAAAAAAAGGGCTGAGGATGCAGAAAAAAGGCCCAGAAACAAAAAATGTGCACTCTATGGGGTTCTCAGAGGAGACCAAAAGCACAGTGTTGAAAGCATTTATAAAGACTTGGCATCGGTCCTGGATCCCAGAAGTCACTGCGGGGTGCCCCTTCAAGACCCATAATTGCAAGTATACTGAATTTTTGAGATCACGTCAACATCCTACGAGAAGCTTGTAAAAAAAGTAACCTACAGTTTCATTCTAACCACATTATGATCTTCCCGGACTAAACCAAATTGGTACGGAAGTAGCAGAACTCCTTCAAGATGGCTACGCTGAAACTACAGGAACTGTCCTTCCTATATATGTTGATCTTCCCGGCAACATTGAAAGTGGTTTACAATTTCTGATCTCACTTTTTCAAATCCCTGGAAGAAATCTGGGACTGGATAGCAGAGAGAAAAGTGCTCCGCAGCCAACATTTCCCACCTGTTCATGTGGAAGACCAGCAGTTGCAGATACACAAGCAATCTCAGCCAAAACTTTCACGTAAAATGTTGAAGTCCAGAAAGGTCCACAGAAGCTGCAGGGGGTTACTAGACTCGTTTTGGTCAGAGAAAGGTCAAGATCAGAAGGTGAGTGGCTCCCCTTCTGAAGAGGCATGCAATAAACAGAGGGGTAGTCAAGGGACCACATCGGAGAGAGAGAGCCCCCCTACCTCTGTTTAAATGAGGTTACTGTATGAAACCTGGGGTGTTATATCACCCCACTTGATGGGTGGGGGGGGATTGGTGGTTTGGCTCATGGAGAGCAAGATACCATATGGGTCCCAAGGTGGAAGTCCCTGGATCCCTGGGTGGAAATCCTTATTAGGAGGTGGTCCAAATCTAATGCCCTGTATTAGGTTATAACTAGTTATGTTACAACAGGAATCTGGGGCAATAGATACTTCTTGGGTGGAAGTGAGGAATGAGGTGGAGTTGAGGAGGTACAGATGTTCAATTGCATGCTTATATTGAATGTTTCAATTTTGTCTGACACTGCACTCACCCACAAATGTAGCACAAGCACCACCACTAGACATCCAGAACGCAGTCCCTCACAGCGGTCCAAACTATATATTTAATCACACTTCAATGACACACTTCAATGTCATGACCTGGAATGTCAATGGTCATTTGGTCTATATTGAGCAAGGGGGGTCCTCTGCTATGCCAAGAAGACTCGTCTGGCTGTGCTGGTAATGCAGGAAACACACCTTTTGGGGAATAAATGTGTCCTTCTATGCAGATTAGGGTACAACCAGGCCTTTCAGGCATGCTATGCCAAAGGATCTAGGTGGGTGACCATCCTCCTACATAAATAGTTCCCAATGGCTGTACCGAAAACTGCCCTAGATCTCCAGGGTCGGTAGGTGGGAAATGAGGGCTTGATTGAAGGGAAACAGATCAACAACCTCAGTGTCAATATACCTCATCAGACACCTGCCCTAACTCTAAGGAAACTTTCAGCTGTAGTTATGACTCACCCTCAAGGCATCACAATCATAGCAGGGGATTCCAATGCAATCCCAAACCTTGAAGTTGACCTCTCGGGTCCTCCTACACACCACCAAACTCTGTGGTCAAAGTAACTGAAGGACTGTATGGATTCTCTGGGCTTCTGCTATGCCTGAAGGACCTGCTACACACTTTCGCACATCAATCTCCTGCTTCTACTGGCACTCAACATGATCCATCTTGAAAGAGATTTCTGTTCACTCCCCTGTAGTTCACCACTTCACCGCACAGAAGGCGTATGTGGCGACTGAATGCTTGGTGTCTGGTGGACGACCATTCCACTGAACATTTACAGGATGAACATCCGAATATACAAATACAGGCTTGGCGGCCCCCACAGGCACGCTGTGGGCTGCTAGCAAAACCACGGTTAGGAGGAGTGGCCAACGACAGACTGAAAATGCCAAATATGGCCTGATCACCAAGCTTGAGACCCAAACCGTGCAGCTACAAAAGAAGTGCAATACAAATACTCATTAGATACTATATAGACAACTTAAGCTCGATAAAGTGTCGCTACAGCAGACTAATGCTGGAGGGCAGCAAACTGACAGATATAAGAGCATGGGGATAAAAACAGGAAACTCCTCTATTGGTTTGCCACCAGGGACATGGGGTCCAGGATAATCCTGGGTATTACAGATCAAAACAGGTGTTACGTTACTGCTACAGAAGAAGTGGAATTGTTCACTGAAAACTGTCAGGCTCTATACACCTCCAAACCTTGTCCATTCAGCAGAAGAGACAGCCCACTTATTTTGGAGATATCTCTCCCTACACTTACATAGTCCCAACAACTGGAGTTTGATGCTCTTTAATGGCAGAAAATAATAGAGAAAGCCACACAGGATATGCATACTGGGTAAACACCTGACCCTCTTCCATTCACTCTTGAAAATGAACCTCTTGCCAGAATAATGTATTGCTCAGGTTCAGGGCTGGCCTATACGCAGACGATTTTCTGCTCTGCCTGGCCAACACCAGGAATTTGGCCCAATATTTGCAGATATTGAAGACTTTTAAGGAAGCCTCTGGCCTGCATGCAAACTGGCATTACTCACTTCTGGTGCCATTGAAGGGGAATGGGATTTAGAAATACCAGGGCAGGTTGAGTGAGGATGGCGGATATGCAAATTTACTACAGGGCCTCAGAACTCTTGGTCACTAATGACTGGCTGACCAGTGGGTGGAGCGATTCAGGCTCCCGAACAGAAATGGCCCTACTGGGCCTAAACAAAGTGATGCACCTCATATGGAAACCCCATCTCAGATAGTAGGAGGTTGGTGGCCCTCAGTTGGCAGGAAGCACACTGGAATAAAAAAGCTGAGACAGCAAACCCCACTATGGAACGGCCACTGGCTGTGCCATGCTTTGTAGCTGCAGGGATTCAGCCAATAAGATCAGGATCACGACCCTGGCGGATGTGTGGAAAGGTTTCTGTCAGATGACTTTATTTTGTAACGATGTGATCAAAAACAATAAAAAGTTTACTATAAAGAATAGAGTCACATTGCTATTGAGCAAATGTGTACTAAAAAAAGGTTAATAATTCTTAGTTCATGGGTCAGTGTGAACGTATGAAGTCCTGTTGAAAATTATTTCATTCGACTCTGATGTGAAACAGTCACAAACTGACCGTCAAAAAGTTTGAAACATTTTCAAGGCTATTGTTGTGTTCTGAAACAAGCTAAGGGTAGCGTTCTTGCAGACGTTACAAAGTATATATTTACCCAGTGTATCGATTAAAAACGGTAAAGTTCTTTCTCCTATCTTATCTGTGTCCTAAGCTTTGCAAACTAAAAACATTTAAATGGAAAATATCTGCTGCTGTTCTGAGATCATCGCCACAATTGCTGCTAGTGGTTACACATGTAGCTTATACGACTTGCCCAGGTTAGGAAGTAGATTGCAAACATGCACTGTAATTTTACTAAAATGGAAAGGCTCATCTTGGTATTGCAGTCTACTAAAAATATATATTTATACTCCGTTTGCGCTGAATTTGCGTCGTTTTTTTCGACGCAAATTCGACGCAAAACTAACTCCATATTTATACTTTGGCGTTAGACGCATCTTGCGCCAAAGTTCATGGAGTTAGCGTCATTTTTTTGCGTGAACACCTTCCTTGCGTTAATGATATGCAAGGTAGGCGTTCCCGTCTTAAAAAATGACTCCGATGCATATGCGTCGGATTTATACTCCCGGGCAAAAATGACGCCCAGGAGTGGGCGGGTCTAAAAAACCCGCATTAGCGCCGGATTTTAGCGCCTGGGTCAGGGCAGGCGTTAAGGGACCTG
Organism: Pleurodeles waltl; assembly: GCF_031143425.1. Lineage (NCBI taxonomy): Eukaryota > Metazoa > Chordata > Amphibia > Caudata > Salamandridae > Pleurodeles > Pleurodeles waltl. The sequence goes on along the minus strand of NC_090443.1, from coordinate 967,357,958 downwards.
TGGGCTCAGAATGAGCCCAGAGGTGCCCTCCCCTGCCCCCAGGGACACCCCCTGCTACCCTTGCCCACCCCAGGAGGACACCCAAGGATGGAGGGACCCACCCCAGGGACATTAAGGTAAGTCCAGGTAAGTATATATATATTTTTTTTTTTGTGGCATAGGGGGGCCTGATTTGTGCCCCCCTACATGCCACTATGCCCAATGACCATGCCCAGGGGACAGAAGTCCCCTGGGCATGGCCATTGGGCAAGGGGGCATGACTCCTGTCTTTGCTAAGACAGGAGTCATTTCAATGGGGGATGGGCGTCGTAAAAAAATGGCGCAAATCGGGTTGTGGCGATTTTTTTGCCTCAGCCTGACTTGCACCATTTGTGGACGCCCATACGCCATTTTCCCCCTACGCCGGCGCTGCCTGGTGTACGTCGTTTTTTTTAACGCACACCAGACAGCGCCGGCGGCTAACGCCGGCTAACGTCATTCAATAAATACGGCGCCCGCATGGTGCTTCAGAATGGCGTTAGCCGGCGCTAATTTTTTTGACGCAAAACTGCGTTGGCGCAGTTTTGCGTCAAAAAGTATCAATATGGGCCCTAATGTGCATAACCGCTGACATGGTCTTTTGTATTGCATTTTTCTTTACCATGCTTAGAACTTTTTCCAGAGATTCTAAGTTTCCTGAAAATAGTAGTTTCATTGTACAGTTCTGAAAGTCAAATGCACTTCTAGAGATGCCTTACTATGTGCCCCCCCCTGCTACTTGTAAACCAGCCACCCCCTACTTGGGAAGTTTCATTGGAAACAGTAATGTTTCAGCTTGAGGCCCGGGCGAGAAAGGAAACAATGCACAACACTTGCTGCAGGGATCTTCCTACCTTCATACTGCACCTCCAAGTGCATGGACTGCAAAACACCTAGTAGAGGGCCCACGATGCAGGGAGACACCGTCTTAACCAACACCTGTGTAAAAACACAACATTCATCTGTACATTAGAACTGCAGGGCGCACGTGTTTCCAGGCTGCTTTAGATGATGACATAAATGCTTGCTTGAGGATTTTGAAAGTTGCAGGGGCCCTGTAAATGTAAGGGTCGTGGGTCCAGAGAAGCAGGGGAAACAGGGAGGGCCAGAAAGCGTTGGTGTTTATGGACTGGCTCGAGCAGTTGTGCTTTCACTGTCTAGTTTTCACATATTTGATAATAATACATATATTCATAACATGCCAGTGAAAATAAAAGTAAGGTCATGAAACTTTGGATTCGGAACAAGTGTAGCAATAACCATACATTAACACAGTTATTGCCCTAGTGCATAATTCCATCCAAAGTCCATAGTAAGGTCTAGGTAACTTGGCAAAAAATACATGATCAGTGCGTAAAATCTCAAAGATTTGTGTTACAATAGCTTTAATGACAAACACAACTTGAGGTCATTCTTACAAGCCAGCCAGGTCAACCAACCAACCAAGAGCGGCACCACATTAAGATGCTAGAAGGAAGCTGCCTTAGGTTGCCACCACAGGAGTGGGCCAGGTTGCTATATAAACAGCACCTCACTGATGGGGTCTAATTGTAACCAGGCTGGAGTTGCAGGGGCTCCCGTTCAAAGGGGATCTGACCTGGTGGTCCGAGCTGGACTGTTCCTACTGGAACAGGACCAATGGCAATCCGGGTTTGTGGACATCAGCAACTAATTGACCAGCTAGCTCAACTTTTTAACCTTTTCAAACCTCTCCCAGACACTTAAAACATTTTTTTTTCGAAAACTACTGAACAGATTTACAACAAACCAAGCAAAAGGACTTCTCAGCGTGAAGTTCTACTTTTATTCCAAGTCAACATGTATGTGCAGTGAATTATCTCAATGCACTTGTGTCAGAATAGGGGATGCATTACCATTACTAGTTTGTTGACAAAAGCTAGAAGGAAGGTGGATACGGTACATTACTGGGGCTTTCTGAGCAAGTAACAGGGGAGCTTGGAAATTTTCAGATAGCCTAGAAGAAAGAGGACCCACGTCAGATGATCACTTTCCTATACATAAGAGTTGGACTCGAGGATGGCACTGCACCAACCAAAGGATAAGGTGACTGAAATTCTTGATCTGATGGAGGAGGCATTAATGGTAATTAAATAGCACCTGAGCAAGGTGCAGAGGCTGCTGGGCAGTTTGAATGTAGCACAGATGTGGCGAGGGCAGGTTGGCCTCTTTGTGCAGAGAAGAGGCTAGCTTTGTCAGGAGCTACACTGCCGTATCATAGGGTAACGGAAAAGACAATGATAAAGCTGAGGTCTTTCTTAGTGGAGTTTAATAGGTTGATGTACACCCTAGGAGAAGAAATAGAGTGGAAGATAAAGATCTTCTCAAGTGGCTCTGAGAAATACTGAAGTATTAGGTGATATGTGAAAGAGGCTAGAAGAGCAAGCAGATGGCTTAGTACAGCATTTATTACATTCTTTCTGTTGGGGTCACCTAAGTCTAATAGGGCAGTGACCTCATGAACAGGAATGTAAACTTTTATAAGAGAATGAGCTGGTGGTGGCATTAGTTAAGAGGCAAACAGTAAAAGGCAATACTGTGATGCTTTGCACGATGTTCATGATAGACTGCACAATGTTTAATGTGATTTTCATGGATGGTGTTTACCGAATATGGAGAATAACAATGCTGGTGTATTCACTCATTGTCATGGATGAGGTTCTGTGGGCTGGCATCCAAGGGAGATGGAAAGTCAATACGAATACTGACCGAACACTGGAAATTAGGCAAACCCTCACTCTGCACTGCAACTGATAGAGGCATCACTGGACCACCTGATGCCAAGGGTTTCCAAGAAGTTCATAACGAGCGCCAAGTGCTGGCTGGTTTCACAGGAGAGTCTACTTAAGATGAAAGATGACATACCAGTGTGTATGTTACCATTAGTAAAGAGGCTGGTAACCGATAACAATAGTGGCCAATTTTGCTTGGAACATTTTTTAAATGAGCCAAAGAAGGGGAAATGGGAAGAGTAATCCAGAAAGGTAGGGTGAGGGAAAAGGTAAAAGGGTGGACATGTTGTGACATGAAGGTGCTGCTGGGATTAATAGAACAGTGACAGACAGTTTGCTTGTCTGTTGTGAACAGCAGTTGGAGACCTCTATCTTGAAATTTGGTTTGGTGTAGTTAGGGTAGCAACGCCACTCGTGGCAGAGGGCCAGTGGGGTACACTAAAAAGAGATCATTGTGCAGAGTAATAAGCAATGGGTGAGGAAGAAGGGGTGTGTAAGACACTGACTTATTAATTGGGGTGGATGTAGTCCACAACCAGTAATGAAGTCACTAACATGTCACGTCCAGGCAAAGGTTACAGTAATTTAAACTTGAGGTAACCCCTGATAGCAGTGGCACACAAAGGACATGCTTAAATTGCAATGACAATGGAGTATCCTTACCACCACGATTGTGGTTTGCCCACCCGATTTAAATGCGGACGGTTCTTTCGTTTAATCATGGCAGAGGCTACTCTGCCTCGTCCATGATTAAACACCTCCAACGGACCGAAACAGTAAGGCCCATTGTAGACTGAACCTCTAATTCAGCTCACTGAATTTCGGAAAACTCTGGCGGTAAGAGGCACTGAAAACTGCTAAATGCTCTCCTTGCCATGAGGATAACTCCCATGGCCAGGCAAGCATTTTTTTTTTTTTTCAAAAAGAAAATCTGACTTTGGGGTTTTCTTTTTGAAAATTAATAATAATAAGTTTGGTAGACGGCTCTGTCATGTTGACGGGCTGTTCACCAAACTTTAAACACCGAATTGAACTGCAGTGATGGTGCTGCCTACCAATGCTTTGAAAATGACAGCAGGTTTGGTAGTCATTTCTAAATCTGTCAGGTGGAGTAGTCTCAGCCTGGCGGACTTTAAGTCCTCCGCCAGGCCAACAAAGGTTCCTCCATCTGCCAAAACATAAATCAAGCCCTTAGTCTCTTTTTTTCGGAACTAGGATTTCTTCAGGGGGCAAGGAAGTAGGCTGTATCCAGAAGAGTCACCCTGACTGTAAGGTAGGCTTGCTACAAAAGTTGCTGAAGTGGATTTTCAGGTTGCAACAAGCTTTGAGCAGAACTAAATTGATTTCCTTGCCCAGAGAGGTTGCACCTTGGGCAGATTGACTTGAGTGGTTGGTCTCAGTTCTCTAGAGGTCAGGAAGTCTAACATTTATTGGCTCCCTGGACCTGTAGGTGAGCAATTTGGGGGGTCAGAACTTACTCCAGCAGAGGCCACCAGCAGGGTCCAGTCCACTTTCATTTACAACTGGTCTCTACATGAGAAAGGCCTCTTGTAGCTTTTGATGTAGCTGTAAGACCAAAGCAGGCCAGCTAACTCACTCTTGGAATTCCGCCACAGCTATTATGACACACATCTCGGAATCCGCCGAAATCCAGACACCCATACAAGTCCGCCACACCAAAGGTCAGTGTTAAACTGGCGAAAACAAAACCTCCACCTCCACGCCAACAGAAACACGCCCATGCTATTACGACCCACGAATCCACGCGGCGGTCTTTCAACCGCAGTATTCCATTGGCGGTACACACCGCCGCGCTCAAAATACACACACATCTCCAAAACACCGCCACATTGGACAATTCAAAATACACACACCTGATACACATACAAACACCACTCCCACACACCCAACACAATATAAAACACACACCCACATCACCCACAAACACCTACGACCAAAAATTAGTCACGAAGGCCAGAGAGACAGCACAGAATAGACAATCCCACCACACAGAGGCACACAACACCATCACCCACACAACATCCACGCACAAAACACCACACACCATTACACATCACCACACACATCAACACTGACACCGCCCCACACATCACACACACCACCCCATGTCACGCCAAAGACACCCCCGCTTTTCCGAGGAGGAGCTCCGGGTCATGGTGGAGGAAATCCTACGGGTAGAGCCACAGCTATTTGGCTCACAGGTGCAGCACACATCCATAGCCAGGAAGATGGAGCTATGGCGCAGAATCGTGGACAGGGTCAACGCTGTGGGACAGCATCCAAGAAATCGGGAGGACATCAGGAAGAGGTGGAACGACCTATGGGGGAAGGTGCGTTCAGTGGTCTCCAGGCACAACATCGCGGTTCAGCGGACTGGCGGCGGACCCCCACCTCCTCCCCCACAACTAACAACATGGGAGGAGCAAGTCTTGACCATCATGCATCCAGAGGGCCTCGGAGGAGTCGGTGGAGGAATGGACACTGGTAAGTCAAATCTTAACTATCAGATCCCCCACCCTACCTGCATGCTATCACACACCCCCACCCTCACCCCCTCCCCTATCACCCAAACTCCTCACTAATGTACTAAGAACACAAACCACACATCCCAACACCAAGCCCTGCATGACACAACTAAGCATGGACACCCATCACTAAAGCATGCTCACTGCACATACCCATACCAACCCCTAACCATCATCACACAAGCCCCCACACAGGAATGCTTGCACTGGGGTACACGCACACCCACCCATTGCACACCATGACACACACACATGCAATAATCATGCTCTTATGCCCCTGCAGGATCACGAAGGACCGTCACCACACCGGAGGGTCCAGACAACTCCACTCCACCCACAGAAGAGGCCCACAGTGACGACAGCAGCTCTGCCCTACTGGATCCTGATGACCAGCCCGGACCATCGTGGGCCTCGGGACAGTCGGTTCCCCTTGCACAGGCACAGCCCAACACTGACCTTCCACCCTCTGGTAACACCAGCACAGCACCCACCCAGCGGGCCCAAACCTCCGTACCCAGGACAGGTCAATCAGCTGTGTGTCCACCACTACAGGGAACCCAGGATAACCCACCACCCCAACAACAACAGGGACCTGGGGGCAGTGGTAGTGGGCACACGGTCCAGGGGACGGAGGCACAGGAACACAGGGGAACTGGGAGGGCTGCTGTGCGACAGGGGGCAGACAGGCCAAGGGAACCCACTCTCCACGAGGCCCTCTCCTCCATCATGGGAGCATACCACCACTCCCAGGAGACGATGGCGACGGTCCAGGTCAAGTTTCAGGAGACCCAGCGCCTGCAGGAGGACCAGTATTTGGGGTTCAGGGAGGAGCTCAGGACCATCAGCTCCACCTTGGGCACCATCGTAGGGGTGCTGAAGGACATACAGCAGACCTGAGGGACACAGTGGCACTCCAAGGGGCCCCTGACACTAGCATGGACGATGAACTGCCCACCACCTCCGCCGGCAGTAGTGGACAGGACGCCCCGCCACAGGACCACCACACCAGCACCCCACCCCCTGCAGACGGACAACCACCACGCAAGCGGTCCCTGAGATCCAGGAACAGGACAGAGCAAGATGGCAAGACCCCCGCCAGGAAATGAGACCACCCTGATTGTCCTCTCACTGTCCCACTTTGTTACCCTGTCCATACTTAAACTGCCCCAGCTCCACTTCCTATGCCCATATGGGCAGTGCACCTGTGAGACTAATAGACTGGACTCTGCCATGGACATTCCTCCACCATCACCCCTCACCATTTTACAACCCTCCTCCATTTTTGAGCACTTAAATAAACACCCTTGAACCACAAAACAATGTTGAGTCAGTCTATGATTTGGTAAAATGTATTATCAATGGCAGTGTCAAAATGCGTTTCTAGTTGTAAAGGCAACATACCTATGTCACACATCACAAGTCCTTGAAGGATGCATGCAGATGACACACGTTGGTAAGCACACCTGTGAAACCGTAATGGAAAGGAACAACTCAGTTACCAAATAATCCTATGAAATTACACACAGGATAGAGGAAGACGTGTGACAGTGAATGTAATGGTAAAAATGAAAATGTTCTCACCTGTGTGTCACTGGAAATATTGCTGTATGACTGACTCCCTGTTGTCGTTGTCTTCTTCCTCAGCTTCCTCCTCATCACTGTCCACAGGCTCCACAGCTGCCACAACACTGTCATCTGGACCATCCTCCTGCAGAAAAGGCACCTGCCGTCGCAATGCAATATTGTGAAGCATAGAGCAGGTGATGATGATCTGGCACACCTTCTTCGGTGAGTAGAATAGGGAACCACCTGTCATATGGAGGCACCTGAACCTGGCCTTCAAGAGGCCGAAGGTGCGTTCGATCACCCTCCTAGTCCGCCCATGGGCCTCATTGTACCGTTCCTCTGCCCTGGTCCTGGGATTCCTCACTGGGGTCAATAACCAGGACAGGTTGGGGTAACCAGAGTCTCCTAATAGCCACACACGATGCCTCTGGAGTTGACCCATCATATCAGGGATGCTGCTATTCCGCAGGATGTAGGCGTCATGCACTGAGCCAGGAAACATAGCATTTACCTGAGAGATGTACTGGTCTGCCAAACATACCATCTGTACATTCATCGAATTATAACTCTACCGGTTCCTGTACACCTGTTCACTCCTGTGGGGGGGGGGGGGACCAGAGCTACATGGGTGCCATCAATAGCACCTATGATGTTGGGGATATGTCCAAGGGCATAGAAGTCACCTTTCACTGTAGCCAAATCTTCCACCTCAGGGAAAATGATGTATCTCCTTACGTGTTTCAGCAGGGCAGACAACACTCTGGACAGCACGTTGGAAAACATAGGCTGGGACATCCCTGATGCCATGGCCACTGTTGTCTGAAAAGAGCCACTTGCAAGGAAATGGAGCACTGACAGCACCTGCACGTCAGGGGGGATTCCAGTGGGATGGCGGATTGGAGACATCAGGTCTGGCTCCAACTGGGTACATAGTTCCTGGATAGTGGCATGGTCAAACCTGTAGGTGACGATTAAATGTCGCTCCTCCATTGTCAACAGGTCCACCAGCGGTCGGTACACCGGAGGATTCCACCATCTTCTCAATTGTCCCAAATGACGGTGCCTAGGAAGGACAACAGCGACCACAGAGTCAACTTTTTTCCAGGTATGTACCCACAGTTACACAGAACACGACACCAAACACAAAACCCTTCCTGTATGTGTGTTGAGTGTAGGCCTAGCTATGTGTGATGCAGAAGTAAATGAAGCCATGTGGGCCCCTGAAATGGCGGCTGCCTGACCTCTAAACTGGGACAATGGGATTGTGGGGTAACTGCCTTGCCATTGCACACCGTTGCGGTAGGCGGTCGTAGACCGCGGCGCAATGCTGCATTAGTTAACATTGGACCCTATGGGTCCCAGGAGCCAATGAACAAGTGCGCCGCCGGTGATGATACGCACCGCCGCGGACGTCACCGCCATTTTCTATCTGTTCAATCACTAGATACCTGACAGGAGAGGACCTACACTGCAAGTGCTGCTGTGACCTCGGTCTGGAAGCGACGATGGCTGCTGCGTCTGGGGAAAGGGCGCCTGCCTTCACTGCTCAGGAGTTGGAGAAACTAGTAGACGGGGTCCTCCCCCCAGTACACGCTACTCTACGGTCCTCCAGACCAACAGGTTAGTACACAGGTAGCACGTTGTATGGGCTAGGCCTGGGTGGAGAGGGCTGGTTGTAAGAGGGAAGGGGGCAGAGTTCAGGGAACATTAATGCATGTGAATGAATGTGCCACATGGCTAGGGTAGGGAGGGGGGACACTCACATCGACGGTGCAGTTGGTAATGACTTCTCTTCTTCCCTTGTGCATGTCATGTAGGTCAGCGCCCACCAGAAGAAGGACATTTGGTGTGCCATCGCCAAGGACGTCCGGACCCTGGGGGTCCACCAGAGACGGGGCACCCACTGCCGGAAAAGATGGGAGGACATTCGCCGCTGGAGCAAGAAGACGGCGGAGGCTCAGCTGGGGATGGCCTCCCAACGTGGGAGGGGTGCCCGTCGCACCATGACTCCCCTGATGTTCCGGATCCTGGCGGTGGCCTACCCGGAGTTGGATGGGCTCTTGAGGGCATCACAGCAGACACAAGGGGGTGAGTACAACCTCATTCTGGGTACTTGGCACACAGTGGAGGGGCTGGCTGAGGGAGGAGGGCTGTGGGTGTACCTAGGCCAGGCAGAAATACGTAGGCTAGGCCCCTCCGTAATGCAGGCCATGTGGCACTCTACCCCACCGCAGTAGAGTGGCAAGTACAGGTATACATGCCCCTGTGGCATCCATGTGTGCAGATGTCCACCATAGCCATGTAGGCCAGATCCCAGAAATTGCATCTGTAGAGGCCAGGAGCACGGAGTAGTGCAGGGGGCTGCTGTGTCTGTATTGTCCGCCAACGGTAGCGGTATGCCATGCACTCAACCTGTCTTTCTTCTGTCTCCCCCCCCCCCCCTTTTTGTGCTCTCCCTGTTCTTTTGAGCATCAGCATCATCAGGCGGCGGTACAGTGGCACCGGAGCACGAGGGAGCTGCATCCCACATGGCCATGGAGGGCCACACCACGGACTCAGAATGTACCAGTGGGACGGAGGGCGAGGGGAGCTTCACGTCGGCCACCGGATCACCAACCAGCGACACGGACTCGTCCGCCGATGGGAGCTCCCTTGTGGTGGTGGCACCATCTGTGCGCCCCACTTCTACAGGTACAGCCGCCACCTCCCCTACCAGCACCGCCCTCCCAGCAGCCCCTCAGCGTTCGCCCCGTGCCCGCTCACCCAGGAGGGTGGGAATCTCCTTCGCCCCAGGCAACTCAGGCCCTGCCCCAGTCACCCCTGCTGCCCTCAGTGAGGAGGCCATTGACCTCCTCAGGTCACTCACTGTTGGGCAGTCTACCATTGTGAATGCCATCCAGGGTGTAGAAAGTGAGTTGCAACACGGTAATGCATTCCTGGAGGGCATTCATTCTGGTCAGGCTGTCCTTCAGCGAACCCTGCAATCTCTAGCCTCAGCACTGATGGCAGCCATTGTCCCTGTGTCTAGCCTCCCCCCTCCAACCTCCTTCACCCAGACCCAATCCCCTGTACCCCAGCCCATCCCAAGCACACCATCAGACCAGCATGCACACACCTCAACACACTAAAGTAGCTCAGGCAAACATAGACACCACACATCCCACAGGCACTCACACAAGCATCACACACATACAGACACAGCAACATCCACTGCCTCCACTGTGTCCCCCTCCTCATCGTCTCCCTCCTCCCTCCCAGTGTCGTCTACACTCTCACCTGCATGCACTACATCTACAGGCACCAGGACTCGCACCAGAACACCCAGCACCACACCCCGCTCACCTGCAATCACCACCTCCACTCCCATTTACACGTCCCCTGTGTCCTCTCCCAGTGTGTCTGTGACGCCCCCTCCCAAAGTACACAAACGCGGGCACCCACACACCCAACATCAATCCACCTCACGACAGCCTCCAGTACCTGCACCTGCACCCAAAACACCTAAAGTGACACCTCCTACAACCACCTCCTCTTCCTCTACTCCCAGACCCCCTCCAGCTACCCATCCCAGTGTTCGTCAGAAACTGTCCCTCTGCAAAGTTTACCTTTTTGCCCCCCCCCCACCCCTCCAATTCATCAGTCCCGTCGTAGCGCCTCAGCCAAAAAGCCTCCAGTACCAGTGGTGCGTGTTGAAGGTGTGTGGAGTGCACCGGCCACCAGGGCAGGCAGTGTGACACGGAGCCAAGGCACTGCCAGTCCACCCCCTGTAAAGGCTCTGAAGTTGGAAAGTGGCCGACGGGACCGTGTGAAGACTCCTGGAGGCAAAACAACTCACAGGGGTCCCAGGGGGATTGCAGAGTCAGCTGTGACTCCTCCAAAGGTGGGGAAGGGCCAGAAGAAGTCTGCACAGCCTGGTGTGAGCATCACGGCGGAGAAGGGCGGCATCCTTCCCGGCGACCGGGACGCCACCGCCAGCACCGTCGTCACTGGTCAGGAGACCACCGCCGGAGTCAGTGCCCAGGAGGGCCCAAGTATCGTCACTGGTCAGGAGACCACCGCTACCGCCGGAGTCAGTGCCCAGGAGGGCCCAAGTATAGTCACTGGTCAGGAGACCACCGCCGGAGTCAGTGCCCAGGAGGGCCCAAGTATCGTCACTGGTCAGGAGACCACCGCCACCGCCGGAGTCAGTGCCCAGGAGGGCCCAAGTATCGTCACTGGTCAGGAGACCACCGCCACCGCCGGAGTCAGTGCCCAGGAGGGCCCAACTATCGTCACTGGTCAGGAGACCACCGCCACCGCCGGAGTCAGTGCCCAGGAGGGCCCAAGTATCGTCACTGGTCAGGAGACCACTGCCAGAGTCAATGCCCAGGAGGGCCCCGGCAGCCACAGCCCCGCTGGGCAATGAGGGACCGTCATGCCACACACCAATGCCCAGTCCAGAGAACGTCATGCCACACATCAATGCCCAGTCCATAGAACGTCATGCCACACACCAATGCCGAGTCCAGAGACCGCCATGGCAAAGCACCGCTGAACAGTCCAGAACCGCCATGGCAAAGCACTGCTGAACAGTCCAGAACTTCCATGGCAAAGCACCGCTGAACAGTCCAGAACCGCCATGGCAAAGCACCGCTGAACAGTCCAGAGACCGGCATGGCAAAGCACCGCTGAACAGTCCAGAACCGCCATGGCAAAGCACAGCTGAACAGTCCAGAGACCGCCTTGGCAAAGCACTGCTGAACAGTCCAGAGACCGCCATGGCAAAGCACCGCTGAACAGTCCAGAGACCGCCATGGCAAAGCACCGCTGAACAGTCCAGAGACCACCATGGCAAAGCTCCGCTGAACAGTCCAGAACTGCCATGGCAAAGCACCGCTGAACAGTCCAGAGACCGCCATGGCAAAGCACCGCTGAACAGGGCAAGCACCGCTGAACAGGGCATGCACCGCTGAAGAAGGAAAAGACCGCCACATCAAGCATCGTTATCCCATGTGCAGCTGGGACAGTGACGGGACAGGAACTGTCACGGGGAGACTAATGCAGTCTGGGCACCAGTCCCCCTCCAGAACCAGTGGAGAGATCCATCCACTCTGTCTGTCCTTCACAGGATGAAGCACTCTGGGCACCAGTCCCCCTCCAGAACCAGTGGAGGCTGTTATCTACTTGAGAGACTGTGGCTTTGCACTCCCCAGGATGGTCCAGTGGGCAACCCACCCACTGTAGAGACTTGAGAGACTGTGGCTTTGCACTCCCCAGGATGGTCCAGTGGGCAACCCACCCACTGTAGAGACTTGAGAGACTGTGGCTTTGCACTCCCCAAGATGGTCCAGTGGGCAACCCACCCACTGTAGAGACTTGAGAGACTGTGGCTTTGCACTCCCCAGGATGGTCCAGTGGGCAAACCACCCACTGTAGAGACTTGAGAGACTGTGGCTTTGCACTCCCCAGGATACATCAATGGGCATGGAGCCCCGTCGTGGATTTGGCTTTGCACTCATCCGGCTGAGGTGCCCCCCTTCCCTTCCCCCTGAGGTGCCTGTTGTATTTCTCTTTGATGCCCCGGCAGTGTTCTCTCCGTTTGTGGACAGGTATCTTGTGTGGGCCTCGCCCATGCATTTTTGGACTAGTGGTGGACGGACATTGATATGTGCATATCTGCACTACTTCTCGTAATGTATATACTTTTGAATGATTTTATAATATATCTGTATATATTTGAGACATGTATATTGATACATTACAATGTTTGAACTGATTTCGTTTTGTCTTTGCATTCTTCCGGGGGGGTTGTGGGTTGTTACTGTGATGTTTCTAAATGCATTGGTGTGTGTGTTGTAATATGCGAGGGTGGGGGTGGGGCGTGTGTGTCCCCCTGACTTTTGCCTCCGCCCTCCCCTATGTCGTAGGTGCAGTACTCACCGTTGTCTTCACCGGCGTCGGCGTTGGTCTTCGTAGATGAGTAGGAATACAAGGGCCGGTAGGATTTGTAATTCCGGCTCCATGGTGTCCTCCATCCTCGTGGGATGTGTTCAGGTGAGCGTTTTCCCATTGCAGAAACTGTTTCCGCCGTGTTTTTATCCACGGTGAATCCGCCCCGGAAAAGGTGGCGGATTGGCGGGTTGTTATACTATGGGCGATACATTGTCTTCCGCCTGTCTTTTGGCGGTGACCGCCGCGCTGCTTGTCTGTACCGCCGTGGCGGGTGTTGTGTTGAAGTGGCTGTCTTTGTTGGCGGTTTCCGCCAGGGTCATGATTCCCTTTTTTTCTCCGCCGGCCTGTTTGCGGTACTACCGCACCTTTACCACCATCCGCCAGGGTTGTAATGACCCCCATAATTTCACAATTGAACAGGATTTTAATAAATATTAACAATAGTGGTTGTGCCATTTCCTTAGCTTGTCCCAAATCTGAGACAGCAAAATGAATATCTTACGCTGAACTCTATATTTCTTCATAGGGAAGCTAGAGCTTTCCACAGGGCAAATAGCTTTCATGGGCTTGTCACTGTAGGGGACATGTCAACATCAAATTTCGTAGTTATCTACTTTTAAATACCAGTTACCTTACCCTGTGTGCTACAGGCCCACCTAGGGGTGACTTATAAATATTAGAACAGAAAGGATTTCCCCTTTCAAAAGGGTTATTTTGATGGGTCAGACTACAGGTTGAAACTGCAGTAGTCAGGATACATTGGTAGGCATAACTGCATGTTTTCCATGCTACACTAATAGATGACACAACAAAAGCTGCAGTTCGCAGGTGACATCTAACTTTCCATGCCATGGTTGTAGTTACCACATCATATACTATGATTTTCCAGGAGAGTTAATTACGCCAACCAGGGATTAGCCAAAGGTTTACATGTTTTAGGTATCAGAGCACATACACTGGGCACTGGACAACAGCTCCCCATTGTGCAGTTTCTAAAAACCAGCAATAAAATGAATCAAAAAATGGGGTTGGCAATGCAAAAATTGACATTTTTGTCACGGGGTGCAAGACAGATCAGAGGGTCACAGGGGAGGCAAGGATAGGGATTTCCAAGGAGTTAGGCTTTCCTGAGGAGTTCAGGGAAGAATGATGGTGTGGTATTCAGGAACAGCTCTGGAAAATGCTGACAGATTACCAACCATTGGCAGTGGCCTCAAATTTTCTGGGGTTAGTGTGCCTCCTGGGACATGGTATTAACTGCACTGCTAAGGAATAGGAGGAGTAAAAGAGGTGACTAAAATGTATCATTGACTTATTGCCAGCAGAGTGCGTTTGGGGGTGCTATGTTGACATATATGAAAATGATCATGCTCTGAGGCACACAACAATTTACAGAATGTAAAGAGTGAAAATAATGGAATGGCATGGTTTGAGTGACTAGAAAGGAGGGAGGTCACCTACTATGGGCACATCCTGCTAACTGGAAACAATCTCTGTCTTTCAGGCATCTGAGGAGTTTCGCATGGCTTATAGCATCAAATGGTGTGATGTGTCCAGCAGAAAAAATGACTGTAAGCTTACTAGAGATGAGTGTTTTAGGAAGCCCTCCCTAATGTCTTTTAAGGAATGGTTGCATGTTGTACATGGGCCTGAATAGTACTTGTTACAGAGCTGTTCTTCCCCAAACCAGCCTGGAGTTGCTTCAAAGGCAATATTTCTATCACACTAAAAGTTTAACAATCGCATGTTTGAAGCACTGCAGTTTTGCTGGTGTTATTGCTGAGGTTGTGGGATATTAATATTGCCAATTGATTGGGAATTTAGGCTCATGTGGTTCTCCGAAAGTGATCCATGATGACTCACTGGAGCGCTGGGCACATGGGTGTCCAGGACTGTGAACAGCCCTAAACTTGTAAACAGAAGTTAGCTAGATGGTGACAATATGATGGAGGGGGGAGTCTAATGTAAAAATTATTTTAATTCTACATTTGCTACTACCTATGCTGAAGAAAAAGAAGCCTTGGTGCTGCTTCCGGAAGCCTTGAGAAGAAATAATTGTATGGTTGGTGCATTTGGGTTTTTATAAAGATGGGACGGCTTTGAAAAGCTCATAAATGTTGTAATAGCGTGCTCTAAATCTGTTAAATGAATGCAATATATCAGTCTGTGAGAAGGGGACCACACCTTTCAGAATCTTTTCCTTTTTTCAAGTCCTCTTTGCATCTGCAAGGCCTTTTGGTGAACGTCTTGCTTTGGGAGCATGTAGAAGGTCTGGCGAAATGGATTAAGCCACAACATAAACAGATGTTTGAGTTTTGTTTACTTGATTGCCAAAATCTTGATTGACAAGTATCTGCTGATAGACGATTAACCACCTGATGGTTGAAGGCGTTGGAAAAGATTGATAAAAAGTGTGGGATTAGTAGAAACTAGAGTGCTGAGATAGTAGCTGCTTAGTGGTGCATTCTCAGCGCAGATGAAAGGAGTTGACATGGTAGGGAGACACAGAGATTTTGTTGCCGAAATGATGGTGCATAGTTTAGAAATTAAATGATTGCTGGCACCAGACTACATCACCTAATGGCAACATGCAGTGCTGCACTAGTCCTTCGACAACGGATCTCCAGAGCCATCTATTTCTAGGTTACGTATCACAGTCGTGAAACTAAGTGACAGAAGATGTAGAGAGAGACATCTGCTCCTTTAGTACACAGTGGTTCAGGTAGGTCAGAGAAGGCAATGATTCAAGACTTGCCTAGAAATGTATCTGAGGCAGAAGGACCCAACAGTAGCCAAACTATAAAAATAAAGTACAGAGAAAAAGGATGAGGAGTATCACCTGCACATAGAGCAACAATGGTATACACTACTTCATATATTCAAATCAAGAGTTTAGAACCTTCATCGACACATAACATTACATGCCTGTGCATATAAGGTCAAATGTTACCGCAGCTCCATGACAATGGCTTGAAGCAGAGTTCTCTCACCTGTACAATTCGGAGTGTCTGAAGAGCAAGCTGCTGGGCTTTGGGAGATGAACATGGCAGCAGGGCAATCAGGCCTTTATACACTTGGTTCTGGTATTTACAATTGCCACGGGCAAGGCTCTCCAACAGCACTTGGGCATCCTCCTGCAATTCTTCAGACTTGGACTTTGCTAAGCACTCTGCTATCGCTCTCACACCTATTGAACACATACAAAAGACATTTAGCTGAAACAAAAAGAACCACGATTTTAAGGTATTACATAATTCTCGTACCATATGCGTGTATATAGGTTCACTGCTTGAGCTATAGAACCTCTCTGTGTGCTATGTGGGTGTGATGTATGTGTTCCCTCAATGTCTCCCTCCCTGGAACAGTCATGGAGAACCCACCACTTCCTCTTTGTTTTTCTTGATGGAACCTATCCTGAAGTCTTGGAGACTTCCTACATCAAGTCTCTCCTGAATATATCCATGCTCAGCACAATCTGAACAGCAGACAAGTGTGCAACTGACCATTCCTAGGTAAATTAATCTGAAGTTCTATATTCACCCACCTCATTGACTGTGTTGAGTGCTGAGAGCTGCAAGCCTATGGCCAGGTTGGTGTTTAGCATTTTCTTTCATCTTCACCATAAGGAATGACATAAAGCTCAAGAAGCCAAGAACCACTGATGCATTTCATAACCAAACTGCTGCATACCGCAGCACTCCATGACTGTTCCAATTCTGTTCAGCTTCTATCTCTGGAATCTGCTTTATCCTATCTGGACTTCTAAATTAGTGTGTTAAGCCTATGATGGCAAAATTCACATCCCACTGAATCTGTAACCCCCTTGCCAACACTGACAGCACTGCTTTCAGATCCTGCCTCTCCACCATCTACAACTAGATGGAAACAAACCATCAGAAACTTAATACTAGAAAGACAGAAAGCCTCACCTGGGAATCTCTGAAAACACAGGGGCACATTTACTATGGACTTGCATTGTCCTTGCATGACTCAAGTCATCACAAGGTAATGCAAGTCCTTAGCTGGAATTTAGTAAGCCACACAAAGCCACTTTGTGTGGCTCTGCATGGTTTACTAAATACAAAGAAACACAACGCAGCGCTATTGAATTACACTCCGTTGGGTAGGTGTTACATGAGTGGAGCATTGGCATTCTAATGCATCCACCTATGTATTTTGACCCAACCCCAAATTTACAAAGATTTGTAAACCTGGATTTGCACTACAATAGTGTTCCAACCCGACAGAGGTGTAACAAGGAGAAATATCTTTGTTTCTCCTTGTTAATTCTGCTTTTTACATGTGCTGCATTGTGTGGCGCACTCCCACTATGGCCTCAGCATTAGAGCTCAGGCTATAAGATTATCAAAAAGTTTCTTCCATGGAAAATACTCATTGGAGTATTCCCTTTGATGGGATTTCCTCACAAAAACAGGTGACAATTGTGCTTGTGCTTTCTCGTCAGGTCTATATAAGCATCCTCTTTATTGGTTCTTTCCAATACATGCTTTAAACACTACAATGGATACAAAACATTACAGTGGTATTTCCACTTTGTATGCGCCCTTCACAGCCATCCATCACTTATGTGACAGATAATCATCAATCAAGGACTCAGCTCCATTACACATGGACTCTAAGGGAAGAATATTCAAAGAAAGTATCAGACTTCTGGTTAATACATAGGTGTCCATGATATATGTCTTCCAATTTAGCTACTTCTGACATTTGCTATGTAACAACTGTAGCAGATCTCTTATCCTCATGCACATAATTTACACCCACATATAATCCATGTCTCAAACATAAACATAGGCATCATGAACCACTTGATCAATCTGTCACTTCTGTGCACAGACAATCCAATGCAGTGTCATTTCTGCACTCCTCAGCAATTCAGCTGGAGCAACTGTGATTGATGGCTGCATTACCCAACATCCTTCTCATTCACACAGGTATGTTCCTGCATCCCTCTCAGGGTGAAGTAACAATTGTTTAGAGACTCACTAGAGGCTGCATTGTTCTATATAAATGTAATGACAGTGACTGTGAGGCTACATCCGCAACCTGAATTCAGAACATTGAATTGCGTTAGCTGTCTCTGACCCTTAACTATATGAAGAAGACTGGCTACTGGTTGTCTGTGACACAAACAGATGAGTAGGCAGCGTAAAGCTGGAAAATACACAGAGAAACTGAATCTCAGGTGTGCCTGACCTGGGATAATATTCAAATGATATGAGGTTTTGTACATCTATAGTCTTTAAAAACTGAAGCATGTTGGTGGGAGAGAACATCATCTTATTTCACCTGAACAGATCACGATTCATATGTTCTGTTGACTCACAGCAAACTGCTGTTTCCATGGAATCTTTGCTCTGAGGGACTATCTTGTTCCATTAAGGTCCACATATTTGAAAGCGTTTAAGTTTTTACTTTCAGGTTTTCTTCCAAGAACAAGGTAGTGATAAGCTTTGCCCAGAAGACAATGGAAATGAAAAGGTAGTGTAAAGAGGTCTAAAGAGGGGAAGACGTGTGAGCAGACGGGGTTTGAGGTATCAAAGGTATTTTGACACTCTTTGTTAACATGAAAATGCATTTGTACACATGGGCTATGGGCTCTATTTCAGTAGGTTATGAGAGACCTGCACAACCACCTACTGTGAGTTATAGAGTTAAGACAGGTCAGGCAGGGCAACAATCAAACTCTGTGATCAAGAGTTATTGTGAATGTTCCAAATTGGATGTATTAGAGTACATCCATGGTTTGTTGCCAATATAAAGGCTTCCCCAATGACAACCAAATGCTTGAACTCATCTCTTACCCCATAAACTCCACGTCATTACCAACATCCTTCTTTGTAATGTAACTGTTTTTTGGAAGGCTATTTGAAAATCTACCACAAACGACAATGTGCAAGTGCAAGCCAAAGCCTTTAGCACCCTGGTACTCTAAAGACATTGCTGGCAATAAGCGATCCAGACAAGAAAGAAAACAGAAGAAAAACAGAAATCCAGAGGACCTCTTGATACTGAAATCCTTCTGGACAAAATGCAGACAGCTTATCATATCAGCCAAAGCAAAGTACTAAATCAACACAATCAGTGAAGCCACCAACAGAAGGAGAACACTGTTCAAGAGAGTCAAGCCCTGCATCAACCCCCTGTTAAACCTACCTATTCCTCACTCCACCCACGGAAAAGAGCAATGCCATCAATTTCTTCTTCAGGGAAATAATACTAAAGATACAGATAGCACATTGATTTCTCCCAGATGTTTCTGACATACTCGACTCCCTTAAAGCCATGTCCTTCATCAAAGCTTTCTATGGGAATGCTCTCTCACCCCTACTTACCGTTGTCAATGCCTTCATCACTCAAGGCATCTTCCCAGGCGTTCTCAAGACAGGCTTGGTCTTCCTGCTCCTAAAGAAACCTACACTACACCCTGATTACTTCTCCAACTACCAGCCCATCACTCACATACCATTAATTGGCAAGATAACGGAAAAAGCAGTCTATGTTCAACTCACAAATCACATCAGTGGTAAACATCTCTTGCATAACTACCAGTCTGGTTTCAGATCACACTGCAGCATGGAGACTGCTACCTTATAAGCTGTAGGTGATGCCATCTTGACCCAAGATGGTGATGACCCAGCCAGGAGTCACCCAACCTACCCTCATGCGCGCCTTGAAGTCTCAAATGAGATTCACCTCTCTGGCAATTGCTTTCACTGGTTCTCCTCCCATCTTTCCAAATGACAGCAGTGTGCTCACATGGCCACCTCTAGGTCACAAGAGACCCCTACCGCCTGTGGAGTCATCATGGGTTCTATACTGTCTCCCTGTCATCTTCAACCACTACACAGTACCGCTTGTTACTCTACTGATGTATAACCAAACCAATACAGATTTCCAGTTATTTGCCAAGGAAAACAAACAAGCTACAGTACAAACTTGATATCATCGAGCCCAAACCGAATCCAAAGTCACTTGGGTTTACTTTGGACATCAACATCACCCTCAAGGAACACATTGCCAAAAAAACAAAAAAACACCTGGTACCAGCTCTCTCTTATAAAGAAAGTCAAATGTTTCTTCCAGAAAGTGAATTCAGAGCTGCAGTTCAAGTCTTAGTACTCTCACATCTGAATGATGGCAATGCCCTACTCCATGGCCTCTGAGATGCCACAGTGGCACCCCATAGGTGGATCCTACACACAACAAAAGTGATTACATCACCTTCATCCTTATGGAACTCCATTGTCTCCCCTTACTGGCCCACACAATCATCAGAACCAGCTGCATCATTTACAAAGCCATCACGACCAGCACAGCAGCTTATCTTTCAGACAAGTTCATCATCTGTGGTGGTCCTTGGCACACCCACAACCAGTTCACTCTCAAACTGCAGACTAAGAAGTGTAAAAATGAAAAAAAACAATACATCAGGCCTTTCCATCTCTGCACTCAGGATCTAGAACAACGTACCATTTCCATCAGGACCACCCCAACGCTACTCCAGTTTAGGAAAGAGTTGAAGACTCACCTGTTTTAAAAATAGTGCATCATAATGCAATAACCATTCATAATCCAGTTTCCTTTCCTACTGTAGTACTTTTATCTAGGCTTGTGTTCTAGAAATACCATATACATACTTACACACATACAATTCTGTCATGATTACAAAATATATAGCAATGTTAATAAATGTTAAGTTACAGGTAATAACAAGTCCAAATGGTATTTGTTAAATGCTTACTGCAATTAGAGAGCTTGATATAAAGATACTCAGGTTCGAAGGAAAGCTGACGTACTTGGCGGTGAATGCTGTGACAAAAACAAAACCAATGTGAATCTCAAATACGGTGGCCATCTTGGAGATTGATTGCATAAAAGGAGACAGAAGTCAGAGTCTCATTGCCTCCCAAAGCCGTTAGCTTTTGGGGTTGTTGTAGGATAATTGTGGAGCCAGTGTCTTGTAGTAAGAGTGTTGGACTGGAGCTTTGGACTGCCTACCTTTTTGCTCTATCTTGCTACTAAGAATGTTTTTGCGATCATAATGTTTTCAAGGCTTTGTACATTTGTACCTACTCTGTGTGTGCATTATTCTTTATCACTGTTTTTGAGTTTTTGCACATTCTTATTTTGCACTTTGCATCTCTCCTGTTTCATTGTCAACTTTGTGGAACACAATATGGGAAGAGGCATTGGGCACAACAAACAATTAAATTCACCTTTTAAAGAAAATGGCACACAACTTCACGCTTCCCTTACCGTAACTTTCACAGATCAGTTCCTTGTACTTCCGTCCAGTGTGGGCTAAAATAATGAGCAGTTTGATTGCCTCTCTTTTCTCTTTCTCTTTTACCTGCTTTATGCCTAGGATTTCCAGAAGCGTTAATATTCCACCAACCTCCACAAACTCAATAAGATAACGATTGCTACAAAACAAAAAAAGAAAGTTATAGGGGTTTCAAAGTAGTATGAAGGACTGAGTAACATAGACACTTAGGGCTTAAGTTATAGCTTGGCATACGAGGACTCCATCACAAATGTGGACAATATGCCTTCCGCTTTATTACAAGTGAATAATATCCTGTCTGCCTGTTTATCTATTTATCTTGAACAAGATTATGTTGCTTGGGCTTGTGAATGCAGAAATATGTTTTAATGATCAAGCTATAATATATCTGTATCTTACATCCTTAAAAGAGGACAGAGTCTATCCACTTTTTCTGTAGATTCTTGATGAATGATCTATGAGTCCACTTTCTATGTCCACATACATATAGAGTAAGTGATCTTTTACTTTCTTCTGGTCTTGTTAAAACCCCTCAAAGTCTGAAGCGTGTTGGCTCATTGTAATAGTGTGTGATGACAATTAAATAAACTCACCCACAGATTCCTGTACCTCTTAAGCCTAAAGAGTCTATTTACAACCACACTCATCCAAAAAGTTAACATGAGGAAAGCAATTGATGGCAAAAAGAGTGAGCATTGAAGCATGTTTCAGTAAAAGTCTTTGGCAAAAAACATATTACAGATAAGTACACTACCAGAAGGAGGTAACCAGCTCAACAAGATGGGCATCAAGAGGTACTAACACAAAACAGATGTTTACATGGCCTCCAATCCCTGATTGTACCACGCCAGGTCTACAGCGTTTGACCATGCCAACTATATCACATACCAACTAATTCAATTCCCTCAAGGCCAAATCCTACAGAGATGACATTCTACTATTGTCCATTGTGTGAGGAATTGCCCTCACTTCCCTCCCCATGGAGGACCCAGATGATCTTTCTAAACATCCCTTCATCACCCACCTATCAGCCACCTACCATCAAAAAATCCATATGTGGAAGTGCTATTATTCTCCTAACCACCCTAGATAGACGATCTTACCCACTTATTTTTCACTGGACAAAATATTGAGAAAGCAGTCGTCATTCAGCTACAAGGACATCTGCAAAAACAACCTCTTAAAGAAGAAACAACTTGGATTCAAACCATGATTCAGAGACCATCAACTTTCATGTAATCTATGACTTCCTTATAACCACCAGCAAGAAGGACCCCTGTTTGATGATCCTACTCCACCTCTCCTCAAGCATCAATACATTTGATCAGCAAGCACTGAGGAAAAACACCTGTGGTACGTAGACACGTTTGTGCAGAGGTTCACCTCTGATGCCACCAACTGCCACTTAATTATTCAGATCAAGATTCCCAAAATGTTCAAACTCCTATTGAGTCCCTCATTGTATCATTCCGTATCCATCATCCTCAGCCTCTACATGGAATCCCAGAGAACTCCACTCATTGGCAATGGGATCAAAATCTTATCAACGTGCTGACAGCAAACAACTACATGAACATCTCAACTCATGATACACAGTGACTCATTCATCTGCCTCCAGCTGACAGCCAACACAAATCTATTGAATCTAGCCCCTGACTTCAGATTGCTCCTTCAAAGAACATCTCACGAACAACACCAAGTCAGCCTGGTATCAGCTCTCCCTACTGAATAAAGTGAAATATTTACCACATAAAAAATGGTGGAGGCCAGCAGCCCAAACCAATGACAATAACAATGCAAGAGAGACTCGCTTCATTTATATCACAGCATGATAAGACAGAACGTTTGTATCTTCGCTGTTTCTACCTGGGTGACTTGCCAACACAGGAATGGACTGGATCATACTTGTTTTTACCACTCTGGCAATGCCACATCATTGAGCTTCAGCTTAGCATCATGCATTCTCTGCAACAACACCAGACTTTCGCACTGTATTGCAAAAAACACTTCCATTACCGGCATATTACACTTCTCTGTCTCGTGTCATGCTGATTTTACTCCCTATGGCGTGTTAAGACTCATGCATTGCCACACAGTCCTGGCCAGTTCAGTTCCAAGGAAACCGCTTTCATGTATTCATGGTTTGTGCTGTGGCCGCTTCTGTTTAGGCTATGAGTTACAGAAGTGGCATAAAGTCGAGGAAAGCTGGTGGTGAGGCGGACAATTAATTTGCTTGTGGAATCCTTAGCTTGCAGTGGGTCATATTCCATGCCTCATCTGATAATGTAAAGTATACAAAAAACGGGATGGATGGAAGTCTTGAATTAATCTTAGTCACTGGTAATTACTCAGGGCTGCATTCCAGTCCATCTTTATTTTTCACACCATGCCACCACAGTTTGGACCAAGCCATCGCAAGTCAGTCTTGACCCTACTCCAATGTGAACAGTCCTGCCCAAGCTGCTAGGCCAGGTTCTCCCAGAACAAGAACACAAGCAACTCAGAACTGTTTTCACCCCGGTTATGGCTCATCAGCCAGGTAGAGCTTGGTTCCAGTGACACAGTGTGCACAGGGCCCACATCTGAGCATACCCAATCTACTTAGGGCGACACACTGAAGTATACAAAAAAGTGATGGATGGAACACTTGAATTATTCTCAGCAACTGGCTGCATCCCAGTCCATCTTTATTTTTCACACTATGCCACCTCACAGGGACATCCTAAGGATTTTGGGGGCGCTGGGCAAAACGTTTTTTGTGGGCCCGTGTTCAGAACAGCTTTGAATTCATGATCCAGTTTCATGCTGTTCTCAGCTAGTTCACTGACAGTACACTGAACACTCCTCCAAATTCTAAATGTGTTTACATCCAATATTCAGAGATAGTGATGTGTGTTTTCAATACTGTAATACAGCAGCGGTTCACTGATTTTACAGCAAATAATCTCAAAGACACCCTCCCGTTTTTCATATGCAGGTCCTGTTTTGATCTAAAAGAAACTTGGATGTTGCATAAAACATAAACACAAAATTGCTCTGCAAAATGTCTTTAATACACTCTCACACATCACCTGCATTAAAAATAAATGAAACGAAAACAGTGTTTAAAACAATCTGTTTAAGAATTATTCAAGGTCATCAGGAAAAGATTATTTACAGAACAGAACTGGTTCTATCAGGGGACCCCCTGAAAGGTTGGAGCCCTGGGCCAGAGCCCGCTTTGCTCATGCCTTACGTCTCTGCCACCTAAGTTTGGATCCAGCCTTATGCAAACCAGTCTCGACCCTTCTCCAGTGGGAACAGTCCAGCCATAGCTGCCAGGCCAGCTCCTTCCTGAACCAGAAAACAAACAATCCAGGAGTGGTGTTTCCCTAGTTAGGGCTTATCAGCCAGGCATATCTTGGTTCCAGTGACACAGGGTACACTTGACCCACCTCTGGACGTACCCAATCCACTAATGGCAACACACTGAAGTATACAAAAAAGTGATGGGTGGAATGCTGGAATTAATCTCCGCCATTGGTGATTACTCATATCCCATCCCAGTCTATT
Source organism: Pleurodeles waltl (assembly GCF_031143425.1). Classification (NCBI taxonomy): domain Eukaryota; kingdom Metazoa; phylum Chordata; class Amphibia; order Caudata; family Salamandridae; genus Pleurodeles; species Pleurodeles waltl. The sequence goes on along the minus strand of NC_090443.1, from coordinate 967,333,287 downwards.
CTTATTTTGCATCTCAGTTTGGACCCAGTCATATCCAAACCAGTCTTGACCCTGCTCCAATGGGAACAGTCCACCCCGAACAGCCAGGTCAGGTCCTCCCATGTTTTTTTTTTAATTTTGATAAAAATTAAAACATAGAAAAGTGATGCCAGGAAGCATAATTCAGTCTTAAGCAACAGACAGCTGATAAGGCAATACGTCATAACTTATGAATGTGTCTGCACCACACTGATGAAATCAGCATTATCAGAAAACTATATGTGGGCCGTAATCTGGATTTACATTCATAAAAATCTCAGTTCAATATGTACCACAAAACAAATTTACAACACAGATTCTGGCTCTTGTTCTAGCAAGAAAGATCAAAGTGGTTCCCAAAACGCTCTTGGGCCAGTCTTGGGATGCATAACAGGGGTGTAGTTCTCCATCAGGTTATATTAGTGTCCCAACTCTCAAAGTCATTTTACCAGTTTAGGTGATTTGGTGCATATCAAGTGTCTCGACATCCATCTCTCAGCAGGAAGAAGAGCCATGTTTGCAAATCTATGCACCATTTTTGAGACAGCCTCCATAGATTTCAGGAGGGCCAGCACAGGAGATGGAACAATATTAACATCGACCACTGTATTTAGGGAATCAAATATCTCATTCCAAAGTTCTAGCAGAGCGGAAATGGGCAGATGGGGGACAGGACCATGCAATATGAAGAAAGTCTAAATTTGTCACTTTATATTTTTACATTCTACCATACCTTAGGGGAAAATTTATTTATGCATTCTGGAGTAAAATATAAACAAGGAATACATTTAAGTTGAATTAGTTTATGCCTGTAGTTAAAAGGAACATCTTTAACCTGAGTGCAGCAATACTTCCGCCATGTGTCAGAAAATGGGTGGCCCAACTCAGTCTTCCAAGTTAGCTTAGCTCATGTATTTTGAATTTTCCTGTTACTCTCGATCTCCGCATTCAAGAAAGATATATACTGCATCATCTCTCTGGAACATCTTGCCAGTATATTGAGTTCTGAAGGGGGCTGAGGGAAATCGACGGCAATAGATTTCACAGCCAGCATTCATATATAATGTGACAAGACCGCCAATGCAAACTTAGTGTTAAACTCTTGCAGGGCCATAAAGACATAGATGGGAGAAGATGGTTGCATGTTATATTTAATAAGGGTGAGTAAAGTACACTGTTTCTAGCCGCTTGCTATTTCACTACAGGCCAATCCAGTTACTCCAATTACACATCATTTCTTTGAACAGATGCCTTTTTAGGTCTCGCCTAGGCAGCACATGCGCTGTCTCTTTGAGACATGCTGTATTCACTCTGTGGGTTTATAGCCTGCCCATCACTTGTAATTGGTAACTTTAAGTCTCCTTTGCAAAGGTTTGCTTGTATGCGGTTAATCTAGCTTATATGTCCCTGCTTTTGGCATGTTGTTGCCACCCAAGGAGCATGCCGATCTTACTTGCAGCCTTTCACTTGACTGGATTTATGTTTGTGCGCACTATTTTTGGGGTTTCTGTCTGTGTTTCAGGTAGGTCTTCTTTTCGTCCTTTGTCGTGTTGGTGAAGCTTTTATTTGTTTTATGTGTGCTGTTTATCTGTAAATTTTCTGGAAGCTCTTGCTGGTAGTTTAGCTTTGCTTTGGCAAACCTTCATTTATTTGGCACGTTTGTTTTTAGAGACAGCACGTGAGTCACCGTTTAAAAGCTTTGAAGTTTTGATTTGTTTTTTGTGTTAATTTGTTTAAGTAAGAAGCGGACTCCGTCACATCCAAAAATATTTTTATGTGAAAAGTAACCTCGGGTGTGCGCACCCATAGCCTTTAGAAAACCATTTGTTTGATTTCAGACTAAAATGCGCTCAGCCAACAGGTGATCTTTTTCACTTTTGGTGTTGTAATTACATTTGTTTCTTAACTTAGTGCTTTGAAACTTTTCTTTTGTGGGGGGGGCATTGTTTAATGTATGTGCTTTTTTAAGGCACATTTGCTGTAAATCTTTTTAAGAACTCAAGAGGGCCCCAGGAGCTCATATTACAGAATGAGGAATGTAGCATCCCCTTAAGAGCTTGGGGAGACAAAGCAGCCACCAGCCCGGATCACTAACAATTCACAAGCTTATTGCCTGCTCCAGGCTTCCTCCAGAACAAATAGATTGCATGTGTGTCCTTTGTCATTATGTGCAAACGTTATTCCTCATGTTGTGTTCCACAGACAGAGACAAAGTGCTGTCATATAAATGTACACACATTTTTCCCAAGGGCTTTCTAAGTTATCAAAACATTAACATTTATTTTATACTAACACCAGAATTGTGTTTTTTTAATCTACTTTAAATAGCAGAATTCTGGTGCTACTACAAAATAAAAGAATTAAAAGAAAGAGGGGTCATTATGCTCTACTGTGTGTTTACTTTTCATGTTTTGATGACGAAGAAAGCCTTTGGGGGAAAACGTGTGCACATTTATATGACAGCACTTTGGGCCATATGAACCATGCATTTTACCAGTCGTAAACAGCCTGCGACTGGTAAAATGCATTTTGGTATGTATGAATTCCAATTTGTGATTCAGTAACATGTTACCAAATCGCAATTTGGAATTGCAAATACATACCGATACGGTATTAGGAAGGGGCGTGTTCAGAGCATCCCTTCCTAATACTGAATCGCAGCGGTATGTAGGAATGTTATGTGACCAAAATGTGGTTGCAAAACATTCGCATTTTACCACCTACTTCATGTGGGTGGTAACCGGTTCGCAAATGGGAAGGGGTCCCCAAGGAACCCCTTCCCTTTGTGAATGGGAGCGAAAACGTTTTTTAAGAGCAGTCAGTGGTCCCATGGCCCACTGCCTGCTCTTAAAAAATTAAAAGAAAACTTATAATTTTTCTTTTTTTTAAAATGAATCCCTTATTTCCCTTAAGGAAAATGGGCTGCATTTAAAAAAAAAAGATTGATTTATTTAGAAAGCAATCACATGATCCCAGAAGGCCATCATCCCGGTCTCTGTCCGTAAAATACAACATGAGAAATAACATTTGCACATAATTAAAGAGGGCACGCACGCAATCAGGTCGCAATTAACAGGTTGAGCTAGAACAGCTGAGACGGTTTACTAATTTGATAACCCACTGCATTTCTGGAAGAAATTGTGTAACTTGCAGGTCACAATCTTTGTAAAGAGTTTCACTAGGTTTTGCTGAGCCTATGTATAGAGTGAAGGTTAACTTGGCTTTGTACGGGTTGTGACTCACACCTGGAGTTCTGTGTAGTGTAGTGTTTTTTAAGCATGCATGCAGATCTGCACTATGTCCTTGCTTTGTGCCTGTACAGCTGTGCTGAATGAGCACTGTTTATCTCACAGTAGTTTCAGTGCAATGTGTATGGGTGTGCTATGCTCAACTAAAATTTGTACGGACCTTGTTTTTCCTTACCTGCTGCACGTCAACACTCTTAGAGTATGGCAGCAACACTGCAAAAGGTTTTCCATTTCTACTCAGGGTCAGTCTCCAAAGACTACAAGCTTCCCCTAATTCACCTGCCCAAGAGCCCTTCATATTCTCACTTCCCAAGACTTCCCTGAAGGTTCTAGGGGGATGTCAGCAGATAAACAGTTTACAAACTCTTGAAACCCAAGAAGGAGGCCAACTAAAACACAAGTAGACTCAAACACAAATCTACATTAACCACCCTTAGGTTTGTATTATGTTGGTTTTGTTTTCTTTAAGAACTAACATATATGTCTTTGTAAGGCTTGTACAATGCACAAGGTCACTGATGAGTCAAATGTAATCTAAACTCTGTTTGCGGGGATGGGGCAACGTAAGGCTCCTAACAGTGCCATTTTGCAAATCAAGTTAGCAGTGTCGAGCTTTATGATCTACAGACATAGGGTTTTCAGCAATAAAATACAGTTTCAGCATATGTGTAGTTAATTCAATTGAATATTAACATCTCTTTACATATTGAAATGCTTATTTTCAGAAGATCCTTTGGAAAACTACTGGATACAGCTGTCAGTTAACAGTAAATGATGGCAGCTTTTAAAGTGCTATTTCCAGTAAATACATATCCTCCATGCAGTGGAGTAAACATGATGCAGAACTGGAAACATGAGCAATTGTTTGCAATATGTAGGTAGCCTGACCTTGCCACATATTGTCACAAGTACAACCAACTTAAACATGAGCTCTCTTTCTTCCATCTTAAACTAACAAGCATCAAAATAATTGTTATAAATCTCACTCACCTGCTTGTGGCTGATAGGAAGATACCAATGGACTGCAGCAGCTCATTTAGGCAGGTGCCAAACATATATCTGAGGCACTTGTTAAAGGGGTTTGTAGGAGCACTTGGAATTGACAAGAGCACAAAGAAATAAGCAATAACATGGCAGTACGACAGGGAGCAAGAGAGTGGGGGACTTAATGACAACATTGCATTTTACACCCAGAATGTTTAAGGATTTTGCTTGAAACATGAGGGGCCAGATGCATGAAGCCTGTTTGCATTTCTTAACGGTCTGAATCAGTATTTCGGGCTGCAGAGAAATGCAAACTGGGTTTTTCTAATGTACAAAGCTCTAAGCCCTAGGGTGCCCTGGACGAGATGGTTATGTCCGCTGCCATGGCGCTCAGGCGCCAGGGACATAACCACCTCATCCAGGAATGGGACCTCAGGGGAAGTGCTAGCGCTCCCCCGGGGTGCCTCGCACCCCCACTCCCATGGGCAGTGATGGAAGGGGAATTGCTTTCCCTTCCACCCCTGACCCCCCCACCCCCAGTAACATCTGATGACGTCAGTGTGCAATCTCGTGCTGACCTCATCAGAAGCCACCCCCACCGCGCTCGAAGCATTTCTCTTCCAATCACGGGCTGGGGGCGGGAGAGGCATCAAAGGAAAGGAAAGGCCTTTCCTTTCCTTTGATGTCTCTCTGAGCATTTCTGCAGCCCGATCATGAAGCAATCAGGCACCAGGGATTTTGTGTTTGTGTAAATAAACAATGAAGGGGGGCGACCCCTTTGTCAAGGGTTTCTACCCTGGGGGTCATTTTGTTAAGGCCTTTTCTGGCCCCGAAGGGGGCAGATCGGCCTATTTTTATTAGGCCAATCTACCCCCAAGGGGAAGAGACACCACTAGACACCAGGGATTTTATTTTTAGGTCAATTTCACGCAAGGGGAGCAATCCCTTGGGCAAGGGTCGCTCCCCTGGGGGGCACATTACTGTTGGCCATTTCTGCCCCCCTTAGGGACAGATTTGCCTATTTTTGTTAGGCCCATCTGTTCCCAATGGGGGGCGGGGCAGAAAGCCCACCAGAGACCAGGCAAGATTTTTTTTTTAAACAAGAGGGTTGGGGTATGGGACAAAGTTGTTCTGCCCACTGGTGGGCAGATGCAGCAATTACCACTGATCCACTCCCTGAGGGGGCAGAAAGCCTACTAGATGCCAGAGAATAAAAGAAAATATTGGGGTGGTGGCTCCTAACCAGTATGGGCATGGTTATGCCCCCACCCCAACTGAAGGTGGTAACAGTCTTTCAGCTCTCTGCCCCCACACACTAAAACATCTTATCCCACTGCAAGCAAGAGGACATTTGATTATTTGGGGTTTTGGTTTTACATTTGGGCCATGAGAGCTTGTCTAACTCTCAAAATAGTCCCACTTGGAATGGTGAGGGCTGCACTTTTTGGACTTTGGGATGCTGCCATGTAGAAAAATCTACGAGAACTACACACATCTGAAAACTAAACATCTAGGTGAGTCCAGGGTGGTGTGCTTCACACGCACCCCACATCATTCTCTTACCCACAATGCCCTGCAAACCTCCAACTTTGCTGGAAGTCACACATTTTCCCACATTTTTGTGATGGAACTTTCCGGAATCTGCAGCAATCCACAAAATTCCTACCACCCAGCATTGTCACATCTATACTGATAACGATTCTGCCCCACTTGTCAGCCTAAAAATGTTTTTTTTCAAACTGCCCATTTGGACCCGCTTTGGTTCCCCCTCATTTTCAACATGTTTTAGCTCTTCCCTGTCACAGGCACTTGGCCCACCTACACAAGTGAGGTATCATTTTTACCGGGAGACTGAGGGGAACGTTAGGTGGTAGGAAATTTGTGGTGGTGCGGTGATCCTACACAGAAATGTGGGAAAAATTGTTTTTTTAGCTAAATTTGACGTTTGCTGAGGATTCTGGGTAAGAAAACACGTTACACCTCCCTGAACTCCCTCAAGTGTCTAGTTTTCAGAAATGTTTGGGTTTGGTAGTTTTCCGTATATGGCTGCTGAGCCCGGGACCATAAACACAGGTACCCCTCCCGCAAAAACAGATAGTTTTGTATTTGATAATTTTGATGTGTCCACATAGTGTTTTGGGGCATTTCCTTCCGCTGGCACTAGGCCTACCCACACAAGTGAGTTACAGTTTCAATCAGGAGACCTGGTGGAATACTGGGTAGACGGAAGTTTGTAGCTCCCCTCAGATTCCAGAACTTTCCAGCACCGAAATGTGAGGAAAAAGTGGTTTCTTTGCCACATTTTGAGGTTTGCTAAGGATTCTGGGTAACAGAACCCGGTGAGAGCCCCACAAGTCACCCCATCTTGAATTTCTCTAGGTGTCTAGTTTTCAGAAATATCCAGGTTTGCTAGGTTTTCCTAGGTGCCGGATGAGCTAGAGGCTAAAATCCACAGCTAGGCACTTTAAAAAAAAAACAGGTCAGTTTTCTTTGGGAAAATGTGATGTGTCCATGTTGTGTTTTGGGGCATTTTCTGTCGCAGGCACTAGGCCTACCCACACAAGTGAGGTACAGTTTTTATCGGGAGACTTGGCGGAATGCTGGGTGGAAGGAAATTTGTGGCTTCTCTCAGATTCCAGAACTTTCTATCACCGAAATGTGAGGAAAAAGTGTTTTTTTGCCAAATTTTGAGGTTTGTAAAGGATTCTGGGTAACAGAACCTGGTGAGAGCCCCACAAGTCACCCCATTGTTGATTTCCCTAGGTGTCTAGTTTTCAAAAATGCACAGTTTTGGTAGGTTTCCCTAGGTGCCGGCTGAGCTAGAGGCCAAAATCCACAGCTGGGTACTTTCCAAAAAACACATCAGATTTGAATGTAAAAATGTGATGTGTTCATGTTACGTTTCCTGTCGCGGGCATTAGGCCTACCCACATAAGTGAGATACCATTTTTATCGGGAGACTTGGGTGAACACAGAATAGCAGAACAAGTGTTATTGTCCCTTGTCTTACTCTACATCTTTTCTTTCCAAATGTAAGACAGTGTGTAAAATAAATTTGTCTATTTGAGAAATGCCCTGTAATTCACATGCTAGCACGGGGACCCTCGAATTCAGAGATGAGCAAATAACCAATGCTTCTGAACACCTTACCTTGTGCCCATTTTGGAAATATAAAGATTTCCTTGATACCTATTTTTCCCTCTTTATATTTCACCAAATGAATTGCTGTATACCCGGTATACAATGAAAACCCATTGCAAGGTGCAGCTCTTTTATTGGCTTTGGGTACCTAGAGTTCTTGATGAACCTACAAGCCCTATATATCCCTGCAACCAAAAGAGTCCAGAAGACTTAACTGTATATTGCTTTTGAAAATCTGACATTGCAGTAAAAAGTTACAGAGTAAAATGTGGAGAAAAATGGCAGTTTGTTTCACCTCAATTTCAATATGTTTTATTTCAGCTGTTATTTTCTGTAGGAAAACCTTGTAGGATCTACATAAATGACTCCTTGCTGAATTCAGAATTTTGTCTACTTTTTAGAAATGTTTAGCTGTCTGGGATCCAGCATTGGTTTTGCACCCATTTCTGTCACTAACTGGAAGGAGGCTAAAGGCAAAAAAATAGTAAAAATGGAGTAAATCCCAGTAAAATGCCAAAAATAGTGTTGAAAATTGGGTTTTCTGATTCTAGTCTGCCTGTTCCAGAAAGCTGGGAAGATGGTGATTTTAGCAACGCAAACCCTTTGTTGATGCCATCTTCAGGGATACAACTACAAGCCTTCTTCTGCAGCCCTTTTCCCCATTTTTGTTTTAAAAACAAGAAATGTTTGCTGTATTTTGCTAATTTCTTGGTCTCCTGCAGGGGAACCCACAAACCTCTAGAATCACTAGGATGTTGGAAAAAAAGGATGCAAATTTGGCGTGGGTAGCTTATGTAGACAAAATGTTATGAAGGCCTAAGCGTGAACTGCCCCAAATAGACAAAAAAGTCCTGCCACCTGAGGGGGAAAAGGCCTGGGAGAGAAGGGGTTCAGGAATCGTAAATTGCGATCTCTACCCTGTAGAAATCGCAATTTGTGGTTGCCAGATTAGGAAATACAAATAGGGATTTCCTATTTGCATTTCCTATTCTGATGTACCATGCATTTCCAGAATGCGATTTGGGCATTTTGGAAATGCAATTACCACTGACTTGAAGTCGGTGCTAACCAGGTGCAATTTTTAAAAAAACACCCCAAGGTGCTTTTTAAAATTGTAATAGAGCACACACATGACCCTTAGGCATATGTGTGCTCTAGAGGTGCACCCCTATTTTTGGGGTGCACCAAGGAGGGTCTTTTTCCCATTGCCATCCCTGGTTTTGCATTTCCTAAACAGTGATTTCTTTAAAAGAAATAGCTATCTAGGAAATGTAAACCCATCCCATTGACTAAAATGCAATGGAATTTCTTAATACCGATTTCCTAATAGCGATTCCTACTTTGTAGGAATCGCTATTAGGAAAACGGTGTCTTTGTACATAGGGTTTTGCATTTCTCAAATAGCGATTTCTATGAAGTCGCTATCTAAGAAATGCAAAATTGCATTTTTGTACATCTGGCCCTTAAACCCTAATTCTGAGCCGGGCAGCGGGGAATTTCTGTACGGACTCTGCACCACCTAATCATCACACACTAGCGTTTGCACCACGTAGCGCCGCATTTGCGCTGCTTTTTAACGCAAAAGCGGTGCAAACTTACAAAATACAATTGTATTTTGTAAGTTTGCACCGCTTTTGCGTCAAAAAATGATGCAAATGCGGTGCTAAAAAAGTATAAATATGGGCCTTAGTTTTCCTGGAACACTGGTCTGAATTTTACAAGTCTGTATTTCCGGCTGGTAAGAATGTATGAGGCTTTGTCTGCAACTCCAACAGAAGGCAAGCCTCATTCCCAGCTCTACCTCGACCTTTTTTCCTCTGTCAAGGTGGGAGGAAGCATTCAATGCTCACCCGTGCCAGAACTAATCACCCCTTCTCTCCCCTGTTCTCCTACTCTCTCCCCCCTAACCACCATTCCTGCCCCAGACAGAAACCCCTGCTCTCATTTACACCTGCTTGAAGCACATGTCTAAAAGTTAATGTTCGTATATACCAGCTGGAAGCAGTATTTCCTGCCACCCAGAATCTCTACAAATATACTCCTAACTCTCAATCAGGGCCCGTGGCTCCTATTGTTCCCTGTTTCCAGGGTGTGGGTTCAGGTATTTTAATATTGGGCAAAATACTCACTCCTCTGAAGACCACAAATATGAAAACGGAGGACATCACAACTGGAACCTGCCTGGTGCTGACATCTGTAGGAGGCTGGCCTGGCTTGTAGTGGGTACCAGTGGTACTTACACCTTGTGCCAGGTCCAGTTATCCCTTATTAGTGTAGAAGAGGTGTTTCTAGCAGCTTAGACTGATAGAAGGTAGTTATGGCAAAGCAGCTTAGGCTGAACTAGGAGACATGCAAAGCTCCTACTATACCACTTATTTCATATGCACCATATCATAAGAAAACACAATACACAGAGTTACTAAAAATAAAGGTACTTTATTTTTATGACAATATGCCACAAGTATCTCAGTGAGTACCCTCAGTAAGAAGGTAAGTGCTATACACAAGTTATATGTACACAAACCAAAATTAGGTAAGTAAGAGTCAGAAAAGTAATGCAAACCGTGTAGAATTACAATAGGTTGCAATAGGCAAGCATAGGTATAGGGGCAACACAAACCATATACTCCAAAAGTGGAATGCGAATCACGATTAGACCCCAGACCTATGTGAGCTTGTAGAGGGTCGCTGGGAATGTAAGAAAAAGTGAGGGTTAGAAAAATAACCCACCCCAAGACCCTGAAAAGTAGGAGTAAAGTACACCTACTACCCCCAGAGAGCACAATAGTTGTGATAGGGGAATTCTGCAGGAGGAACAAACACCAGCAGTGCACTGACAACGGATTTCCGGACCTGAGTACCTGTAAGACAAGGGGACCAAGTCCAATAGTCGCGACAGTGTCCGAGGGAGCAGGAGCCCAGGAAACCCCGGATGAAGGTGCAAGGAAGCTGCCTCCGGTTGGAAGAAGCTTGGAGTTCTGCAAGAAAGAAGAGGACTAGGCAGAAATACCGCAAACAAGCCTTGCTAGCTGCAAGGGTTGCAGTAGAGGTTGTTGGGTGCTGCTGAGGACCAGGATGTCGCCTTTTGGAGGAGGAGACAGAGGGGGCACTCATCAACTCAGAGAGCCCTCAAAGAAGCAGGCAGCACCCGCAGTAGTACCCCAACAGGCACTTAGAAGAAGAGTGAACCGGAGTCCACGCGAAGTTACAAAAGGGGGTCCCACGACGTCAGAGGACAACTCAGAAGGTTGTGCACTGCAGGACGGAGTGCTGGGGACCCAGGCTAGGCTGTGCACGAAGGAAATCCTGGAAGGGTGCACAGGAGCCGGAGCAGCTGCAAATCACGCGGTACACAGCTTTGCAGTCTAATGTGGGGAGGCAAGGACTTACCTCCACCAAATTTGGACTGAAGAGTCACTGGACTGTGGGAGTCACTTGGACAGAGTTGCTGTGTTCCAGGGACCACGCTCGTCAGGATGAGAGGGGACCCAGAGGACCAGTGTTGCAGTCTTTTGGTGCCTGCGTTAGCAGCGGGAAGATTCCTTCGACCCACTGGAGATTTCTTCGGAGCTTCTGGTGCAGGGTGAAGGCAGGCTACCCCCCGAGCATGCATCACCTGGAAACAGTTGAGAAAGCCGGCAGGATTAGGCGCTACAATGTTGCTGGTAGTCGTATTGCTACTTTGTTGCGGTTTTGCAGGCGTCCTGGAGCAGTCAGTGGTCGATACTTTGGTAGAAGGTGAAGAGGGAGATGCAGAGGAACTCTGGTGAGCTCTTGCATTCGTTATCTGAAGAATTCCCCAAAGCAGAGATCATAAATAGCCAGAAAAGGAGGTTTGGCTACCAAGTTAGGAGGATTGGCTACCAAGAGAGGTAAGAGCCTATCAGAAGGAGCCTCTGATGTCACCTGCTGGTACTGGCCACTCAGAGCAGTCCAGTGTGCCCCAAACACCTCTGTTTCCAAGATGGCAGAGGTCTGGGACACACTGGAGGAGCTCTGGGCACCTCCCCTTTCCTTTGTCCAGTTTCGCGCAAGAGCAGGGCTGGGGGATCCCTGAACCGGTGTAGACTGGCTTATGCAGAGATGGGCACCATCTGTGCCCATCAAAGCATTTCCAGAGGCTGGGGGAGGCAACTCCTCCCCAGCCCTTCACACCTATTTCCAAAGGGAGAGGGTGTAACACCCTCTCTCAGAGGAAATCCTTTGTTCTGCCTTCCTGGGCCAGGGCTGCCTGGGCCCCAGGTGGGCAGAAACCTGTCTGAAGGGTTGGCAGCAGCAGCAGCTGCAGTGGAGACCCCGGAAAGGCAGTTTGGCAGTACCCGGGTTCGGTGCTAGAGACCCGGGGGATCACAGAATTGTCCCCACAATACCAGAATGGTATTGGGGGTGACAATTCCATGATCTTAGACATGTTACATGGCCATGTTTGGAGTTACCATTGTGACGCTATACATAGGTAGTGACCTATGTATAGTGCACGTGTGTAATGGTGTCCCCGCACTCACAAAGTCCGGGGAATTTGCCCTGAACGATGTGGGGGCACCTTGGCTAGTGCCAGGGTGCCCACACACTAAGTAACTTTGCACCCAACCTTCACCAGGTGAATGTTAGACATATAGGTGACTTATAAGTTACCTATGTGCAGTGGTACATGGCTGTGAAATAACGTGGATGTTATTTCACGCAGGCTGCAGTGGCAGGCCTGTGTAAGAATTGTCAGAGCTCCCTATGGGTGGCAAAAGAAAAGCACCCTCAGTACCATATACAAGGGAATTTTATGGGTGTACCAGTATGCCAATGTGAATTGATAAATTTAGTCACTAGCCTGTTAGTGACAAATTTGGAAAGCAGAGAGAGCATAACCACTGAGGTTCTGGTTAGCAGAGCCTCAGTGATACAGTTAGGCACCACACAGGGAACACATATAGATCACAAACTTATGAGCACTGGGGTCCTGGCTAGCAGGATCCCAGTGACACATAACAAACACACTGACAACATAGGGTTTTCACTATGAGCACTGGGCCCTGGCTAGCAGGATCCCAGTGAGACAGTGAAAACACCCTGACATATACTCACAAACAGGCCAAAAGTGGGGGTAACAAGGCTAGAAAGAGGCTACCTTCCTACAACATCCAAGAAGTGTACTGTGCTACAAACATTGGTATGACTGCTAACTGCCTGTATTTTAGAAGTGTTACGTGAAGAGAGTATATTTTGTGTTGTAGAGGGGGGGTTGATTTTCACTCCTGGTTTGGACCTTATAGTTTGACTTTTTTCAAGACCTCTCATTTAGAAATGTCTGTAAAACCTACAGTTTTAACCAACAAAACTTGCATATAACTGCTTTAAAATATATTTACTTTTATTTTTATTTATTTATAAATGGCACCATCAATCCTAAGCATCATAGACACCTAAAAGAAGATGGTGGAGAAGAGCAGGCAGGCAAAGAGGAAAGAAGACTGACAACCAGGGTTAGCAAAGTAGGAGAGTTTGCAGGGCTTTCCAACACATAAGATGGTTGACAGCTTTCTTAAGGCAAGGAGTTTCAGGCCTGGTCAGGGGAGGGAACACCCACCTAAAGACCACAAATGATTTTACTTTGGGAGCTGATGTCAGAGGGACCATCAGAGAAGGAGGTCAGATGGAGCTAGGCCATGATTTGCCTGCGAGCAACAACTGTTTAATAACCTTTGAGTTGAAAAATGATTTCCAAAATTGAATGCCAGATAGGCATTTTCTAAATTGAATAACAAGGACGGAGAGCAGCAAAGAAGGCTGACACGCTGGGTGTCGCCCACATACATTAGCGCCCTACACCTATGAGGTTTAATTAGCTGAAGCAGAGATCTAATATAAACGTTAAACAGCACTGGTGATAGAGTGAAAGAGCCCTGGAGAGCTCCCTGAGCTACATCCGAATAAGCAGAGCAGTGACAAAGAGTGGGAGGTTAAAAAAGAGAAACACCATTCAGCAACCATGCCAGAGATGCCTACATCGCATAGTCTGTAGAATCAGGATGCAGGATCAAAGTTGTTGACTCCCCCTCATCGATAATCTGCCTCAGCTCATCAAAGGAATACAGTAGAGAGGTTTTGACAAGGCCAAAAGCCCAGGTGCCAAGAGTCCCAAAGAGCCTGAGCTTGTGTTTGTAAAACAGTAATCAGTTGTTTAACCAAATATATTTTCATAGTCTAAGCCTCAAATCTCAAATGACCCCATCCTTAGAAAGGCTTGGAACATTTTTGGCTCGCTTACTGAGTTAGTTTGCTGACTTAAACTGCTTACAACCCCACTAAGTTGGTTAAAATGTAAACTATTAAAGGAAACGTGTTGTAGCCTACATACAGGTAATTTCTGCTGAGGTCTTCCTGTGATCTTCCCTGGTGCAGAATGTGATTATGTCATGAATTTAGAATGGGGTGAAAATATGCATTTGTCCTCGCACTTTAGGTTTCTTTTAAATTGAGGGCAACTATATCGACCTCATCCCTCGCCTATCCTTCCCAACAGTAAAGTGGACTTCAAAGGGCTAAGTAACTCTGAAATACCTGTTGCAAAGAGCTATCAGGGTGCATCAGACTACAGGCATGTGGAGAGCAACATAAACAAAGGTGTATGTTGTAAATGGCCCATGGTTATACAGAGTCATGTCAAGGGTACAACTGAAGCAGGACACGTGTCAATTAGTTCACTGTCACACTTTGGCCAGGTTCTTAGATATGATTTGTGAGATGAAAAAACGAACTTCTTGAGAAGTAGCCACTCTTGGTCAAAACTACGTAGAACAATTTCTTGATGCTACATTTATGTTTTTGCAACAGGTCCTAAACCAACATTCCCTCCAAATTGTTATGCAACCTCAGCACCATCTAATGTGTTTGATTTCAAGGAAGGCACCCAAAGTAGTAACCCTGAAACCTCTATTTAAATACTTAGAAGGGTAATCTGGTCTCCCTCTCATTCTCTTCTCAGTTGAGCGAAACAAACCAAAGTGGGTGAGAATGTTCTCATAATTTAAGCAATGCATTCATTTAATGATTTTATGTTTTAATTTGCTAGTTTTCTAATAACTTTCTTCATGAATGGGAACCAGCACTAATATAAATCTATTCATATTTAATGTTTATTTTATTTGTCAACTACGTTAATTATATTATTTTAATTCACTTGTTATGTATTTATTTCTAATATATCAGCACATTAGGTGTAAGAAAGCTTAACTACTACCTCGCAAATCTTCTGTGACATTCAGATTACGGGTATGAATCAGGCAAGGGAAATTCAGCCTATACTTATGATATTGAATAAATTAGGCCCATAAATTCGAGTAGTGAAAACATCTGATCTGTAATGTATTCTTAGCACAAATTTTAACCAACTGTAAACAACCAATGCAATTTAATTTTCAAATTTTAAAGAACGATAACACTAATCCATACTCTTTTTTGTACTTTCATCACCTTTAGAATGTCCCTTATTTCTTTCCAAACATGTTAATCTTGTTTATGAGTCATTCCTTTACATTTTTCAAACATTCTGTATATATTTGTTCCTATAAAACTATTTGTATGGTTGTTTACATAGCAGGATCCGCCTGACCACTTGTAATGTGTCTATTAACTAATGGCTCAGTAAAGCCATGTCTTGGTAGGTCTCTCCAAAGCAGCGCATGCACTGTCTCTCCGAGACCTGCTGTATTTACTCCAGGGGGGCTTCGAGCATGCCCATCGCTTTCCATTCATTCTTTTGTGTGCGTTTGGAAATTCTTGCTTTTCTGTGGTGCATTGGTTATTTTTGTTCCCTCCCATTAAGCCTGGTTCTATTACATGTAGTTGTTCCCTTCTGTCTATTGATGATCGTTTCGGCACACTATTTTTTTCATTTGTGTTGGCTTGTCTTTTCAGCATGTTGTGTTTTTCATCTATACGTGCTCAGCTAATGTCATTTTCATTTTACAGCACACAGGTATTTACATATATTTTTTTTTTTTCTCTGGTGATCTTCCACCACATCCTTTCTCCAAATGTTGCTGGGCATAGGCGTCATCCCAGACACTCTTTCAGCGATGTTCAGTTTTGACGCCCGTCTCTGCTTGAATTTTATTGCATCTTCGTTCCCGCCCCCTTCTTCTCACATTGTTGCTGCCATTCTTCCAGCATCTCCCACTTTGTTACTTGTAAATGAAAGAAAAGCCGCCGTCTTTTTATAACATTCTCGAACCCCTGGAGACTAGTGTATTCATCAATTCTTTAATTGGCTGTGAAACTTAGGGAAAAGACTTAAAAAGTAGGACTGGGGCACAATGGTGCCCATTTGCAAAACCTGTACGTATTTTCCCCAAAAATTAATACGTTAGCTGTTTAAAATAACCTAAAATGCAGTGCTAACATACCTATGTGAGCTGAGGACCTGCTGCGGTGATCTCTGCGTACAGAACTGGCTATGTGGTTTTTTTTAGCCACCGACTCTGAGAGCTGTAGTCTAGCTCTCCAGGGACCTCCAGTAACAGCTTGTGGTAGTGCACCATAGTGCATCCAGCTATGGACAGTCTTATCCAAGAACCTCTAGTGACGGCCTGTGGTAGTGCACCAGAGTTCACCCAGCACTGCATATTCCTATCCGGGAACCTCTAGTGACGGCCTGTGGTAGTGCACCAGAGTTCACCCAGCACTGCATATTCCTATCCGGGAACCTCTAGTGACGGCCTGTGGTAATGCACCATAGTTCTCCCAGCACTGAATTTTCCTATCCAGGAACCTCTAGTAACAGCTTGTGGTAGTGCACCATAGTTCGCCCAACACTGTATATTCCTTTCCGGGAACCTCTAGTGACAGCCTGTGGTATTGCACCGTGGTTCGCCCAGCACTGTATATTCCTATCCAGGAAGCTCTAGTGACGGCCTGTGGTAGTGCGCCCTAGTTCGCCCAGCACTGTATAGTCCTACCGGGGAACCTCTAGTGACGGCCTGTGGTAGTGCACCATAAACTCACTCTGAGTTGACGCTGGCTCTACAGGAACTTCCAACTATCTGTGGTACTGCACCTTTGGGGCCATATTTATACTCCGTTTGCGCCGAAATTGCGTCGTTTTTTTTGACGCAATTTCGACGCAAAACTAACGCCAACTAACGCCATATTTATACTATGGCGTTAGAGGCGAATAGCGCCAAAGTTCCCGGAATGTGCGTCATTTTTTAGCGTGAACCCCTTCCTTGCGTTAATGATATGCAAGGGAGGCGTTCCCGTCTAAAAAATGACTCCCAGGCCTTTACGTGGTATTTATACTCCCGGGCAAAAGAGACGCCCGGGAGTTGGCGTGGCTAAAAACGGCGCATTTGCGCCACTTTTTAACGCCTGCTCAGGGCAGGCGTTAAGGGGCCTGTGGGCTCAAAATGAGCCCACAGGTGCCCTCCCATGCCCCCAGGGACCCCCCCTGCCACCCTTGCCCACCCCAGGAGGACCCCCAAGGATGGAGGGACCCACCCCAGGGACATTCAGGTAAGTTCATGTAAGTATAATTTTTTATTTTTTATATTTTTTTTGGGTGGCATAGGGGGGCCTTATTTGTGCCCCCCTACATGCCACTATGCCCAATGACCATGCCCAGGGGACAGAAGTCCCCTGGGCATGGCCATTGGGCAAGGGGGCATGACTCCTATCTTTACAATGATAGGAGTCATGTTGATGGGGGATGGGCGTCGAAAATAAATGGCGCAAGTCGGGTTAAGACGATTTTTTCGACGTAACCTGACTTGCCCCATTTTAAGACGCCCATGCGCCATTTTCCCCCTACGCCGGCGCTGTCTGGTCTACGTGGTTTTTTCCCACGCAAACCAGGCAGCGCCGGTCTGATTGCGCCGTCTAACGCCATTCCATAAATACGGCGCCCGCATGGCGCTTCAGAATGGCGTTAGACGGCGCAAAACTTTTTGACGCTAAACTGCGTTAGCGCAGTTTAGCGTCAAAAAGTATAAATATGGGCCTTGATCTCCCAGCGCTAGTGCCCGGACACAGGGTGCTCTAGTAACGAGCTCTGGCCCTGCAGCTTGTGCTGACAGCACAACATATAGAAACTTACACCCAGGTCTTGCTGGAAGGGAGCATCGCCTAAGTAATGGCATAAAAGAATTGTAAGAACGTTTGGTTCAAGTACTCCCTTCTTCCGCCTTGGATGAATGAAAGGCTGCGTCAAGCAGAACTATAAGTACAAGCCTTACTACACGTTTCTCTTTTAACCGATCTCTAGAATCGGTAAATAAAATGTTGTTCAATGGTGTGCTATTTCAATTCTACCTTGCAACATGAAATTTGTATATCTCTTTAATCCCTGGCAACACAGCACCCAGGATAATGTGCTGCATGGCTAAACACTTATAACGCCCCAAAAGCGAGACCTATTGGCTATGCCAAGGCTTGTTAGTATTTGCCATGGTTTAGAAACAGTTCAAAATAACAGTGGGGGAAAAGTGTGTGCCCATTCATTTCACACCTACGTCCCAATTTTTCAAATGGACACCTTCCTTTGACAATGATTACATTCTCATACAATGACACTAGGATCATGGCACCTAAAGTGTCACTGTGCCCATTGATATAGCTTTTTCCAAACCCTTCCTCAGTTATTCTGTTCAGAACTACAGAGATAGAGATGTGTTCCTTTTGTCAACACGGTTAATACTAGTCCATTATGTGCCAATGATGATATTCTACAAACCACAGTTTGCACCATTAGTAACAATATGCATTATTCCCTACACCTAGTCAAACATTTCAAAATGATGTCAGAAAACACTTTGCTTGCTGCACTCAACAAAGACAGCAACCCATGGATGGTGGGATCATTAGTGTCTTCATTTTAATGGACAGAAATAACATATAGGGGGTCATTCTGACCCTGGCGGTCAACGACCGCGAGAGCACTGCCAACAGGCTGGCGGTGCTCTCAAGGGCATTCTGACCGCGGCGGTTTGGCCGCGGTCAGAAAGGGAAAACCGGCGGTCTCCCGCCGGTTTTCCGCTGCAAGCTGCGACGCCATGGGGATTCCGACACCCCATACCGCCATCCTGTTCCTGGCGGTTCGCCCGCCAGGAACAGGCTGGCGGTATGGGGTGTCGTGGGGCCCCTGGGGGCCCCTGCCAATGGCATGGGCACTGCAGGGGCCCCCATAAGAGGGCCCCACAAAGAATTTCAGTGTCTGCTTAGCAGACACTGAAATTCGCGACGGGTGCAACT
Organism: Pleurodeles waltl; assembly: GCF_031143425.1. Lineage (NCBI taxonomy): Eukaryota > Metazoa > Chordata > Amphibia > Caudata > Salamandridae > Pleurodeles > Pleurodeles waltl. The sequence continues at coordinate 967,314,658 of NC_090443.1, read as the reverse complement.
GCACCCGTCGCACCTTCCCACTCCGCCGGCTCCATTCGGAGCCGGCCTCCTCGTGGGAAGGGGTTTCCCGCTGGGCTGGCGGGCGGCCTTCTGGCGGTCGCCCGCCAGCCCAGCGGGAAAGCCAGAATGGCCTCCGCGGTCATGGCGGTTCCCGCCAGGCGGGCGGCGACCGCCGCCCGCCGGCCTCAGAATGAGGCCCATAGTGTTTATGTTTAAATAAAAAACAGGAAGGGGTTTGCAGAAAATGCAGTAGAGTGAAGAAGACAGGCTGATCAATGTACAATTATGCAGTGAAATCAGAAAATGGTACCTTGATTCACCTATGTTTACAATGTCTAATATACTAATATGTAACAACTGTGGAACCTCTTTCCCAGGTGAAAGCAGTAAAAAGGATACGATAGCCTCATCCACGTTGTGAGGCGTGCAAGAAAGAGGCTTCCTCCTTGGGAGAACTCCTGCTCCAGCTCAGGACCCGTCTTACCTCGGTTCATAGTAATGAAGTTATTCAAGATGCGGTGTCGGACTGTCGCGTTGCCATTGTCCCACTCTTGTAGGAAGCTCAGGAGCCTGCTAATGGCTGCCTGCTCCTTTGTGGAAGTCATGTTCAGGACAATGCAACCCTGCCAATGGAAATATGAACAGATCAGGGATCTGTAGATCAGTTTATAAGGTATTGCTAGGCTCACGTGATGCATGAGGGCAGGCTACTAAAGAGGCAGGTATCTATGGTGCATAAAATCACACAGGAATAGATACCACCTGCATTATTTCCTGACCTCCGTTGGCTTCTTATGAGAATTTGAGTCAGGAGATCTCAACCCAATGTTAGGTTAGTGTTTGTAACAACTTCAACACTCTTCTACTTACCCCATGGGACTGTTTTTTGACTGTTGTGACATGGTTCTCATTGGTTTTGATGACTACCTAACTGGTAGATGTTGTTCACATTCTACCAGAAAACGTTTTCAGTAATGTGTGTGTTAGCACAGTGTAAGTGTCATCATGGGTTGGCTTGATATAGCTTTTAAGCTTGAAGTATAAAAATATGATTTTAATGTCAAATTGTGTAACAACTTATGTTGCACATTCTTTGCTTAGGCTAAATATACAATGCAATTTACAAATGTGGTGTTGCTTCTTTGTCAAAATGTAAACACCGTTTTTATTTTTTAACAAATTGATCTTATGCAAATATTTGGTTAAAAAACATCACTGAATACCAACCTGACAGCCACAGCGATAGTAAATAACATACAGTTTCATATTTTACATACTGTAAATAAGTTATTGTGGAGGAGTACACCTCATTGAGCCTGATTCCCTGGTTTAGGACTTTCCCTAAAAATTAAGGGGCATATTTAAGAGCCTCAAGTGCCTCCTTGCGCCACATTAGCGTCATTTTTAAAAATGCTAATGTGGCTCAACGAGGCCAAAATCGCAGCGCCATATTTTCAAAGTGGTGTAATGCCTGCATTGCACCACTTTGTAACCCCTTGCACCACATTATGTATGGGGCGTTCCCCAGTTAGGGGTGCTGCAAAAATGGCGCAAAGAAATCGAAGAGATTTCTTTTCGTCATTTTTTCTAGCATGCTCAGAGCAGGGGTTAAAAGGGGGCCTACCATTGTTTTCAATGGGCCCCCATGTACTGTTCAGGGTTAGCACCAAAATGTTGGCACTAACCCTGAACAGTACATCAATAGCATCAGAAATTCTGATGCTATTGTCCCCTACCCTGTGCCATGGTGCGCCATATTTTAAAGAAGGGCGCAAAGGGCCGCAAGAAAAGTGGCGCTACATGTAATGTAGCGCCATTTTTCTTAAATCTGGCCCCAAGTTTTGTATGGTTTTTCCATACAAGAGATATTTCTGTTAGGCTTCAATCATACAGATATTTGTTTTCAGGACTGGTGGATTTCGGAGTTCACTCCTTTTGGTCTACTGACTGTACAGATATTAGATGCAATACTTGGGCACGATTTATCACATGATGGATATTGATTATTCTTCAATGCTTCATCTAGAACCTGCATACCCCTGTACAATCACATTACCTTCAGCTAGATAGTGGGTGCTGGGGACTGCAGAGCGAGACTATTTCTGCATTAGAATTTGAACCCCGTACAGCTACATACACAACTGTCCCAATAAAGTCTATGCATGTTATCTGATCCTGGTAGAACAAGAGCCAAAACAGACAAATAGCTTATTTTATAACGAAACACTCCTTCTAGACATTGTCTTCATAACTACTTGTACATTTTATTTTAAAATATATACCATAATATACAAATGACTTACGAAATACATTTAGACAATGCAGATATCAAATGAAAATGTAATACAATCCAAACTCTGAAAAGTACTAAATTGGTCTTATACTTTTAATAGGCATTATGTTATCTTGCTCTTAAATGTGATCTGCTCTTCTGACTAGATTTTTCATCTGAATCATTTTACGGCAGTTATGGCATATGTTCTCATAAGAGGGCATTTTCTTTTCTTTGTTTTTGCTTATTCTGTATGCTGCACATCTTGGACCTCTGCATCTGTATACCTGTCTTCCTGTATTCCTTTCCATTGACACAAATCATGGGAATTATATAAATTAAGCTAAAATAGCTTATTAACTAGGAAAAATATTCGTACAAAAGTGGAAGCACCAATGAGCTTTTGAATAAAAAGCCTTTATCCACAGACATCTAATTACTAACTACAAAATATCTGCTTCTATTAATTAGCTGACAACAATATTCTTACAAAAGTGTAAGAACCAGTCCCACTAACTAGATCAATATTCTAACAAAAAGTTCCAATCAGCTTCTACCCATCTAATGAAATAGCCTTGCAAAAGTATATGATCCAATTAGTGTGTACTTTCATCACCTGCACTCAAAATTATTTACTTATCTGGTAAGTTAAACCCGAACCAACTGTTTTTACTGAAGATCATTTAGTTTGAAAGCAATGAAAAATATTAAACGATGTTTTATAAATGTACTGCATACTGTATGAAATAATGCTTCTCAATAATTACATGGAAATGAATGTCCTAGGTTATGAATCTGGTTTAAAACCATGTAAATACAATGTATAGCGCTCACAGAAGCGTTTTAAAATAACTGAGTTGGCGATACATCATTAATGACCGAAAGCTTGAGGTCGACGGTCAAAAGGTCAACAGTCACACTAGGGGTCTCCAGAAAAGCAAACGCTGAACTATAGTTAGAGAAGTGGATTAGCATATCCTGGCTGTGGGAAGAGGACTCCATGGATCCTACAACAAGTAATTTATTTCTGACTGGGGAAGTCAACAAGGGGGTGGAGACGCCCTAAACTGGGGGAGAAATGGATCTAAAACCACTGAATGTCTAACACCTGAAGGGCTACTCAAATACTTGGCTCCTCCAAGAAAAAATGAAAACATAACACCCCCCTGCCCAGAGAAAGCAATATCAGAAAGCCCACCTATTCAGATATATTCAGTGATTTTTAATTATAAACCCAGGAGATGTAAAATACATTTTGTTGGCCTCTTCATTACTTCTATGGCTCATATTTTTATCAATATGTCCTCTTCCAAAATGTGGTGTTAATTTAGGTGTGCTTCTGTAGAGATGATATGTGTTTTTTTTGTGTGTGTGATTTGTTTTCTGGATGGTGTGCTAAAGAATCCGTGTTTGTTTGATAAAACTCTTTGGCTGTAGTATCCATTTCTCTTATCAAGTAAAAACATGTAAGAAATTCCCAGTTTAGCAGAAAAATATCAACCGTGCTGTCTCTTACAAGCGTTGTTAACTAACATTCAGACACATAACAACAAAACACAGCACTTGACATTAACTTGCTGAACTCTCATTGAATACACCCATTACAACAATATATAGCAAGAACAGTGTCTGATTTTTTTTTCTTTTATAGATATTTATCATCACAGAAATTCGGCCAAACCCAGAGCTAGGAATTGCATCAAACACAAGAAACAACAACTCAGTAGGAAACATAGAATGCTATATAAATTATGTGAAACATAACAAGCACAGAGAAACCCAATACATCTGAGTGTAACATGCTGATGCGTGCAGTGTTAGCACATTAGAGTGAGATAGAAGGGAGAGAGGCAACAAAGAGGTCTACAGTTGTAATGTAGTCCTTCAAACAGTTCAGTGTAAGCACTCGTGGAGGGCGAAAGATACACTTAAACTGCCAATAGCCTTAGGTCTGGGAGAGAGACACCACTACGCTGAGCCAACACGTGATTGACAAAGTCTCCAGCCAATGGCTACTAGAGGCTGGTTGAAGGAAGTCAGTGTTTGAAAGGGGTGAACCCAAGTCCACACTATATATATTGTTAACAGTAGGCCAGTTTCACAGCTGAGATGTTGCAACTCATCCCTAAAACAGGCTATGATATACTCTCGCTACAGTGTTCCAGAATCTTTTGTCATTTTGGAATGCCTTATGTCCCACTCTGTGTTTGCAGGTGGTTTGTTTTCATCTTAAAATGAGTTTAATAGATTTTATGCAGTGCATTGTGTTATGGACAATTGACATTCTTGAAGATACTGCCGTTTGTGGTTATGAATGGTGTTGCACAAAATAATTTTTTTACATTTCTTGATGGACCTGGTGTTTTATGTTTTAAACTGTTATCAATGGTACAGTAATACTTTATACTTTATTGCTAATTTATTAACTGAACCATTGTTATCAGAAGCTCCTACAGCTTACACTGATTGCTTGGACAACAGTCATTTTACATGTTAAAAGTATTAGGCTATTCTCACAAAGAGAAGCTCAGAACTGGAAGTTTGTGCATGGGCCGTAGTCCTGGCTGGGGGGCTGACTGGCATAAGTATGCTCTTTGTGACAGTATTGACAGAATATGTCGAAAGCATGCATTTGAACAAGCATAACAGTGCACCCTTGATGTTACATTTCTATATTAGCCTGTATTTTGTGTTTTTCAATGCCAGCTGCCCTCACTATTTCTATTTTATTATGTTCTTTGGTGTTGGAATAGTTTGTTTCTGGCCCAACATGCACAGTGGGTGAAGTATAGGTAGTACACATGAGACTCATGGCACCACCAACACTTTCCATTGTTTAAAAAACTTAATGCTCCCATTTTTTGGGGTATTCAGTAGAAGATCTGAAGAATTTAATGTGATGTGTGGAATGTATATAAGCACTTTGTGAATATTTTGTAAGCTTTCCAGGTGTTCAAAAGCCCTTCATAGATTTAAAGTGGACTAAATACCTCCTGTCCAGTTTATTTATTACCCTATGATACCTCTAATGTTTTATAGAAGACATTGGTGCAGCAAATTCCAAAGTTATTCAAATCCTCCCAATACTTTTATCAATAGCTGATAGGCTTCCACCTTTGTAAAGGGATGGATCAGATTCATAGGTATATTGGATGTCTCTATTGAGAATGAATGATGGTGGTGTTTCTGCACTGACTGTGCTTCAACCACCACCTGCTTCTGAGACAGTTGATCATGCCTTTCTGCCGCACTGTTGCTTAATGTGGTGTATTTGAAATCCTGCTAGTTGCTTTTTTGTTGTGGCTATTCCTCTTTCTCAGCCATTCTAAAGCCCAACTGATGCAGTGTTTTGCATGAAGATTTATGCCAACGAAATGGAATTCATGGTGGTGAGTGCTATACAAAAGCTCTGATCTCTCATTTTTGTCCTTTGAAGGTCAGTGTCTCCCCACACTCTGGAAGCTGGGCTGTAAGTTAGGCAACATCGCTGCCTTTTTTAATACAGGACAATGTTATAATTTCGATCATTTTCATATGTTGTATGAACTGACAACCCAGGACCAGTTTCAACCTAGTTATGAGCTGATCAGCTGGGTACAGCTTGGTTCCAATGACAGTGTGCACAGGACCCATATCTGGGCATAGCCATCCCACAAAGGATGACTCAATACGTATACAAAACAATGATGGATGGAATGTTTGAATTAATCTCAGCCTCTACTAATTACCTGGGGGCTGCATCCCAATCCATTGTTAATTTGCACACCATGCCACCTCAGTTTGGACCCAACTATACGCAAATCAGTCTTGAGCCTGCTACAATAGAAACAGTCCACCCAAACTGCCAAGCCAGGTCCTTCATGAAATGGAACACAAGCAACCCAGGACCAGTTTCGTCCTACTTATGGGCTCGGCAGCCAAGTATAGCTTGGTTCCAATGACACAGTGGGTGATGAATATTGTCTTGAAGAAGAAACAGTCCTGGAGGTGGAGCAAATGTAGGTCTTTCAGTGCTATGGTGATGTGGTTAAAATCCTTTAGGCCTTTGATGAACAGTCCCCTACACCTGAGATGTTCTAGAACTTTGGGAAGACCATTAAGCAAAACTTTGCCTGCATCCAAGTGGGAGAGGACCAATGGCTAGCACTATTACTTTGAAGTCAACTTTTGAAAGAAAGGATGCAACTTTTTTCAGAAATATAGTTGGTATCATTATTTCTTGCCTTCTTTGGTGACATGTTAATTGAACTGAGTTGGGATTGATGTCAGCTGAAGGGGTGCAGCCATCTAAGTTCATGCCAGCTAGTCAGGCTTCTACCTGAATTTATTAAGAACTGCTGGTGAATAAGAAAATGAAGCAAAAACACCAAGTGATGGACGGAATGCTGAACATTGTCAAACACTCCCCCCCAGTCATTGATCTGGGTTTAATCCATGTTCTTTTGCTCCCCATGCCACCCCAGTTTGGAACCAGCCATATGCAAATCAGTCTTGACCCTGTTCCTCATGGGAACAGTCCAGACCGAACTGCTAAGCCAGGTTTCGGGGTTTCACCCCTCATCAGCCAGGCTAGCTTGAATCCAGTGGCATGGGAAGCATGGGACCCACGTCTGGGCATACCCTTCCCACTTAGGGCGACAAAGCAAAAACAACAAGTGATGTACGGAATGCTGAACATTGTCAAACACTCACCCCCAGTCATAGATCTGGGTTTAATCCATCGTTCTTTTGCTCCCCATGCCACCCCAGTTTGGACCCAGCCATATGCAAATCAGTCTTGACCCTGTTCCTCATGGGAACAGTCCAGACCGAACTGCTAAGCCAGGTCCTCACTGGACCGGAAACAAGCATCCTGGGACCGGTTTCAGGGAGACCTGGCCTAGCAGTTCGGGCTGGACTGTTCCCATGGGGAACAGGGTCAAGACTGATTTGCATATGGCTGGGTCCAAACTGGAATGGCATGGGCAGCAAAAAAACGATGGATTAAACCCAGATCTGTGACTGGGGGTGAATGTTTGACAATGTTCAGCATTCCGTCCATCACTTGTTGTTTTTGCATTTGTCGCCCTAGTGGGAAGGGTATGCCCAGACGTGGGTCCCGTGCTTCCCATGCCACTGGATTCAAGCTACCCTGGCTGATAAGGGGTGAAACCCCGAAACCGGTCCCAGGATGCTTGTTTCCAGTCCAGGGAAGACCTGGCCTAGCAGTTCGGGCTGGACTGTTCCCATGGGGAACAGGGTCAAGACTGATTTGCATATGGTTGGGTCCAAACTGGAATGGCATGGGCAGCAAAAAAACGATGGATTAAACCCAGATCTGTGACTGGGGGTGAATGTTTGACAATGTTCAGCATTCCGTCCATCACTTGTTGTTTTTGCATTTGTCGCCCTAAGTGGGAAGGGTATGCCCAGACGTGGGTCCCGTGCTTCCCATGCCACTGGATTCAAGCTAGCCTGGCTGATGAGAGGTGAAACCCCGAAACCGGTCCCAGGATGCTTGTTTCCGGTCTGTTAGTGTATTGATGGATTATGATATATCTGTTGGTTGGTATGACCAAAGGATTTGCACTTAGAGGTTGAAGGTGATGAGGAGAGGAAGGATACCTAGAATACTCAAAAGGAGTTGGTGAGTTTTGGGATAATGAGTTTCTTACCTGAAGCCCATGTGTGATTGCGGGATTGTAGGGTCTGGAGTGGACTCATGCATGGCTTGTGCTAAAATCATATTTTGCTTTTAATAGTCACTTCATTGATGGTTGTTGTTGGGATGGAAAAGGTAAATGGAATGGAGATACAAAGTGTACCCTGCCATGCATTTCCCACAGCAAGTCTCTTGAGTTTTTTAGATTTTTGGTCTCAGCACACACAAGAATCATTCATGTGCACTGCATGTGCAATATGACATGGAATGCAACCCAGAATGGAGCTCTAGTCTGGAGGGGCACATCATGTGCTGTGTGTCTTCCTTTATTATTAGTTATTACCACCAGCTCACCGGAACATGGAAGACACAGTGATGGCAGCAATGAATGAAAGAGGCAGGACAGGCCTTTTTTATCTGTCACCTGCCATGAAGAGTTCCCTATTAGCCTCTGCTGTTTAAATTAGTTTCACTCTCTCTCGCAACTGGGTCCTTTACTTCATCCTTTTGGGACATGGCTGACACCTATGTGTTTGTGTGGTAGGATGTGCAAGGGTGTGTGTGCTGTGTGTTACATGTAGTTTTGGCAACCTAGGAATCCATTTTGATTCCTGCCTAGCGTGATAAATAAGATAGAAGTTGTATAGAGCCCACACAACAATGTGAATTGCAGGGCTTCTCCAAAGCATTCCTGGTTTCCTTTGTAGAGGACTAGACAATCGGTTGTGGAGGGTAGGTGACAGATAGTCTCTTTGTAGTGTCAGGAAAAAACTTGCTATGTTTCTGCCTCATTCTTCCATGGAAGTGCTATCCACAACAAGCTGAGAGCCTCTCCCACGTTTGTGCCTTTGCTCTGGTTCTGGTCTGTCAGGAAGCTCCCATATTCCTAGTGACATTGGAAGGCAAAGACGGTGACTTGACCAGTCTGGGAGGAATGCACACAATTCTGGAACTGCTTGAAACCAATCCTAGAGCTGGATTTACACAATCTCCATCTGCAAACTGAGAATATGTATGGGGCAGAAACCTCTGGACATTTACCAAGATTTCTAATCAGTGATGAACAGGGTCCCACTCCCAGAACCTATTGTGTGCTCTAGAGATGGGGTCATTGCCTGCCAACTCCATTTTGTCATGGTCAGAACCAGAAACCTGGAGTGTTCTGCAATCTACCAGGAAGAATTTCCTTAAGCTCAACTTGAAGGAAAGAGCTGACTGACAGTTAAGAAGGGAGTGCTGATAGCACCCTTGGACAATGGAGAAGCTTCCTAGAAAATGATGGGGCAGGAAGAACGAAAACATCCCGTTGCAGACCAGAGAAGGATCTGAACTCTTGAGGGCATGTGGTGAGGTCTTGACACCTTTATGCCCATGTGCTATGTTTGAAAAGCAAATCACCTGTGACAGTTTCTCGTTCAGGAGAATTGCCCAAATGTTTGGAGGTTTTCCTCGGAAGAAGTGAAAACCCCGTGTGATTGTGTGAGACACTGAGAAATTATGACCATTATTTTGGGGGGTTTCATTAACAGAAGGAGAGGTGCCCCTGACGTTTGTGTTATACTTTGATTAAAACTACAGCCAGTGGGGACCTCAACTTCTGCTTGCTACAAGCATGGAAACGTGCTTTAGCATCTAATTTGGAGCTTGACAGGTTGATGAGTACTTCATCAAAAGATATCAATGGGGAAGTCTTTGAAGGAGCATGTTGGACTTGGCTCTTTTTGCAGGGTCATCCCCAAACGTTTTGCCTCCCTTCTCCTAGTTTTTCTGACCTGTTTTTGTTGGTTTTAGGACTCTGGGCACTTTACCACTGCTAACCAGTGCTAAAGTGCATATGTTGTCTGTCTAAAAATTGTATTGGTGATTGGTTTATCCATGATTGGAGTGACCCTGGTGATACCATTTCTGATCTGGGAGGGCATTATGCTCTACCAGATGGGCAGGGGTCGGGAGACCATCACCAGATAGATTCCTGTGCTACACCTGAGGAAGGTGTTTCCCTTGGGGGGGGGGGGGTAGGAATACTCCCCAGGAAGTCCTGGCTTGCCAGGCACAAGTCCAGTCTCAGGGTACAGACCATTGCTTGGAGGGCCAGGTTCAGGGTGTCCCCCCTGACCTGGAGGGAGGGGCGACTGCTAACAGTGTCCCTACCATGTTATCTTAGAGGGAACTCTCCTTGATGGGGGGGGTGCAGAACTCTGGAAGGGGGGGCCAGGGGAGAGAGAGAGACTCACCTCTGACCCTGGTTCAATCAAAGGGTACAGCTCCTGGGTTGGGAGACCAGTGATAGGGTAGTGGCCCTGCACTAGTGGGAAAATTGTGCAGGTCAGCTGGCACCGCCACTCTGACATTTCTGGAGTCTAGGGAAACCGCTACCAGAAGGAGGGTACAGAGCCCTGAGAAGGAGGGCAGGGGGAGGAAGGACTCGCTTCTGGGCTCTGTCCAGCCTAAGGGTACAGACCCTGGGCTGGAGTGCCAGTCTCAGAACACCAGTCCTGAACTGGTGGGAGGGAGAGTGGACAAAGGGTGCCAGTCACCAGGAGCTACTCCCCCCCCCCCACTCTGAGAAATCGCAGAGATTAGAGAGCCCTGGAAGGGCTGAGGCCTGGCTCTCATCGCTGACAGATGTCAGTGGCCACTGTGGATTGCTATCATTGGTGACAGAATAGCCCTTGGCTTGGGGACAGGAGTAACACCCCGAAGGTGGAATGGGCCACACCACTTTGTTGGCCATGGTCGTACTGTCTGCTTACTGGGATACATCTGTGAGCAAAATAAGGTTAGGTGCTGCACAGATGGGATTGGCAGGTGAGGAGAAGGATTCCCCGTGGGTTAGCTTAGTGGGTCCTGATATTATGGACAGAGGAATCCAGATGGGTTCAGGAAAGCGTAGAACTGCTATCAGCCCCAATCAGGGAAGTTCATCAAGGTATTGATTGGTCTCCCCTGGCTTTAGGCAGGTGGGGGGTTTTGTTGGACCTGGCTGTTTTTGCAGGGTCACCCCCAAATATTTTGCCTCCCTCCTCCTAGTTTTTCGGATCTGTTTTTGTTGGCTTTAGGACTGTGGGCACTTTAACACTGCTAACCAGTGCTAAAGTGCATATGCTCTCTGTCTAAATTATATTTGGGATTGGTTTATCCATGATTGGCATTTCTGATTTACTGGTAAGTCCCTAATAAAGTGCACCAGGGGTGCCCAGGGCCTGTAAATCAAATGCTACTAGTGGGCCTGCAGCACTGATTGTGCCACCTACATGAGTAGCCCTGTAAACATGTCTCAGACCTGCCACTGCAGTGTCTGTGTGTGCAGTTTTGCACTGCCAAGTCGACGTGGCAAGTCTACCCACTTGCCCACTTGCCAGGCCCAAACCTTTTCTTTCACTACATGTAAGTCACCCCTAAGGAAGGCCCTGGGTAGCCCCATGGGCAGGGTTCAGTGTACGTAAAAGGTAGGACATGTACTGGTGTGTTTTACATGTCCTGATAGTGAAATACTGCCAAATGTGGGTTTTCACTATTGCAAGGCCTATCTCTCCCATAGGTTAACACAGGGGCTGCCTTTAGATATCTTTCAAGTGCAGTTCTCCATTGGGAGCAGATGGAGATATGGAGTTTGGGGGTCTCAGACCTCACAATTTAAAAATACATCTTTTGGTGAAATTTGTTTTTAGACTGTAAGTTTGAAAATGCCACTTTTAGAAAGTGGGCATTTTCTTGCTTAACCATCCTGTGACTCTGCTTGGCTGCTGAATACACATATGGATTACCCTGACAGTTGGGCAAGTTTGTGAATTCACTCTAGACAGTGACACAAAGGGAGCTGAGGTGTGCCCTGCATATTCTGATGAGTCTTCCTGGGCTAGAGTGAGAGAGAGGAGCTGACACCTGCACTTAAAAGGGCTATGCCTGCACTCACACAATACAGTCTCCAGCCCCCTAGAGTGTGTCTGGGGTAGGGGTAGGAAGAGGCACGGTCTTGTGCACTGCAAAGACTTTCCTTTGAAGTTTGCCTACTTCTAAGGCAGAAATGTGTATAAGTATTGGACTGCTGAACCAACAACTTTAGAACACTTCGTTGCTAGGCTGGCCTGCTGTTGCTACTTCTGCCCTGGGAGTGAAAAGACTGGACTTTGCTGTGTATCCTGCTTGCAAGATTCTCCAGAGGCTTGGACTGAGCTTGCCTTCTCTTAAGAAGTCTCAGGGACATTAAAGACTTCACCTGTCAGCACCTGGGTACACCTGCTGAGGACCCTAACTTGCCAACTGGTGCCAATCCAGTACCTGGGCCCTTGAGAGTGAAAGCTGGCTTGAAACTAAAAAAAATCCAGGCACACTGACTCTAGACAACTCCAAAACTTGCACCGCTGCATGACTCCGCGCCACTGCCTGCACCTCAAAGCCGCAGTCTCCGCTGGAGTGCGACAACCCCGATCAACGCTGCAGGTCCGACATCACTGCAGCCTCATTGAAGTCCCACGACCTCATAAGTCCCAAGTGCTGTGTCATCTTAGACCGTGACACCTGACTCCACCACGGCACCTGTAGCTGCGTGGCATGACCGCTACCCTGAGAGGTCACCCCACAGTGTCTTGACCCACCAGATTCATGGACCCCAATTGAACTATAAGGAACTGATGCCTCGCCCCGATGCACCATCACCTCCCCTGTTCTGCAGTAAGGAGCCGACGCCTCACCGGATCCAGCGACGCCTCACCTCCCCGACTCCATGCACCAGCTTGTTTTCCTCATTACCAAAGGTACTGTACCTGGGGGTCCTTGCCACTTCGTGACTGGCGCTGCCCTCCCTGTGAGTGGCATGGGACTGTTGGGAACGACTCCGTCAACAACGTCGTGATAGCCCTAGTTGGAGCTATTGTGTTTCTAAGTGTTTTATTGGAATTTAATCTTTTTAAATTCATATCTTTCCTTGTGTATGTTGGATTTTTGTTGTTTTGGTCTTGTTTGATTTAGATAAATATTAGCAATTTTTCTAAACTGGTGTGAAGTTCTTTTGTGGTGTTTTCACTGTGTTACTATGTGTGTTGTACAAAAACTTTACACATTGCCTTTTAGATAAGCCTGACTGCTTGTGCCAAGCTACCAAGGTGGTTCACAGGGGTTATCTGAGTAGTATATCTCCCTTACCCTGACAAGAGTGAGGGCCCCTACTTGGACAGGGTGTAAACTGACTGCCAACTAGAGACCCCATTTCTAACAGAGCAGACATTTAGTTTTCTATTTTTTCTTTTCCTTGGTGCAAAGGTGTGGTGTTAAGGATGGAAAGGAGATGCTCATGTCGTCTGTCTAGCCTAGCCATATTGGGATTCACTGAGGGTTGAATTTGAGGGCAACATTATGTGGTCAAGAGTACTGCCTTTGGTATGACTTACTTTGGTGAAGTTCTGCCTAGTGTTCGGAGTGTTGAGTGTGTAGAGAGACTTTTTTTATTGCCTTTGCCCTGGAGTCACTCAGTAGGATAACGTCTCTGAAGAATGGAGAGTGGATGCAAGACATTTCCTCTATAAAGGTATTATACACCAGGTTGATGTATGCTGTCCAACATGCTGTGAGAGGAAAGTGGCCAGTGAGGAACTTGAATGACTGAGCTGCAGCTGGGCTTTTATAGGTAAAAGATCAGGAAAACATATCGAAAATATCAAGCCCCCCTCCTGTCTTCTGTGTGAAGTCTACATGGTAGATGCTGTAACTGCCAGTCATAAGGACACTTGGGATGTGCTGCAAATTATGTTTTTGTGATAAAGAGTTCAAGCAGATTGTACTGTGAAATTATATCAGCTATGTCTAAAGCATGGATATTTGCTGAGTGTGCGTAGATGAGCATGAGTTGGAGGGTGTTGGTATGTTGGTGTGTTTTGTGTAATTTAGGAGTAAATGTAGGTATGATGAAAGCTGCAATGATGGAGGCATATGATGTGGATGGTCTATTTGAGGAGCAAACATTATGGTACTAGGACATTCTTGGCCCTATTAAGTCCAAACAGGTGATGCTCTGTACACACGTTGCTGATGATACACAGGCAATGAGACACTGAGACGATCTGTATGAAGTAGGGAAGAAAAGTGACGTTGGTAAATGGCAGCAAGCAGTGCATTACATCAACTGGTGGGGCAGCATTAACTTCTGGGACAAGATTTTGGCCTGTTACTTGTCGGTTGAGCATTTTGAAGTGGCTACTGGGCAGTAAAATATGAGGGAAGGTTCGTTTTAGCAGGGAATGGCTGGGGACATCAGGCAGTGGTGCTGTACTGATGTCTGTATTTTGGCCTGGGGCTCATTTGCTGGCCCACATCAAGCAAATGCTGAGTGGGAAAACAGGAGAGTTGAGTGCAACTGATGGGAAGTAGGGAGTGATACCAGTCAGCGAAACTGCACTCGCTTTTAGGGCGAGACTTGAATCTGGGTAATTTTGGTTGGTCATTTTGAAGTGGCTGTTAGGTGGGAAAACAGGGTGGCAAGGTGTCACCCTAAGCTGGTGGCTGATGAGACAACAAATGTATACACTGTGGCAACAGGAGGCAGAGAAATCACTCAGGTTACAGAGAATGTATGGTTTCAGGCATCTGACAGGAGTCCTATCCATCACCTGATATGTATTGCAGAGGCTCAGAGCTCAGTAAGCCAGAAGTGCTAGCTCAACTCCTTGGGCAGCAGGGCTATCTCCCAGGTTACACAGACCAGATGGTCTTAAGCCTTAGAGCATGGCAACACCTCATGTTACACAGATCAACGGAGCTGTTCCTCAGGAAACAGAATTCAGGACCTCAGATCTTACAGGGCAGATATTTACCACAGGCTACATCCATCTGACAGGCATTAGCTTAAGAAAGCAGCACTGTTTGTTGAGTTCACAGATTTACAACCATTCACTTTTACTTAGAAGAGCTAAGCCTCATAGTTTACTAAATATAACAGGCTCAGGAATCACATAGTGGAGCTGTCCCTCAAATAAGTACATCAATCTTAAAGGTGTTTGTTTTGGACATGACAGCTATCCCCCTTATTGCATAATTTTTTACAGATCCAGGTCTCGCACTGGAGATCTGTCTCTCGGTCTATATAGAACTTAGTGGTTTGGGCTCTGGACAGCTGGGATATACCTCTTGTATGTTAGAAGTTAGAGACTCAGACCTCAGACAGCAGAAGTAATGCAGAGGATTAGGCTGCAGACAGCAGATATATCTCCCAAGACATACAGATTTGACAAGCTGCTGTTGAGGCCTCAGACTGCCAAATATGTGTAACCTGAGACACTGCTTTCCTGTCTGAGGCACAAACCTGAGAGATAACCTTACACATCTGAGAGCTAGCCTTACTGTTATCCCTTATATTGCATGTTCAGTGTTGGTAAGGGACAGCTCTGCTTAGGCTCAAACCTGTAAATCCTGTATTATCTGGGAGATATATCTGCTGTCAATTGTCAAAGCGTTTAAATTATACGTCAACAGACGAATAACTATACTGTGTAATTTTATGACAGCTGTGCTGGCTGAAGTGAAAGCTTGTACATTCTATGAAAATATAAAGTGTAAAAAAAAAAAAGACATGCTTGTGGCCCAGAGTGATTACCAGTGAATGAGATCAACTCAGGCTTTCTATTCACCTTTTTGTTGTGTTTTTGTACATTCTATTTCATGTCACCACTGAGACAGATCATCCAGGTGATCACACATCCTGTAATATTTGTGTTTCATGCCAGGTAACTCTGCAGTGTAAGCTGTGTAAGTAGTCTCAGCAGTGTGTCACTCTATTCCAACACTTGTTTTGTTTTCTATTTTTTACAGTTGCTTATTGGATTTTAAACTTCTCCATAAAAGATTCTTGTGACGCACTACACAAGAATTACAAAAGAAAAATAAAACACATAATGAAATCCATCAGAACTCTACATCTTATTGTTAAAAAAATATAAAATCCCCACAGAAAACAAAAGACAGGAAAGGCAAGTGAAAAAAATGTATATATATTTTTCTTTTCAAGTGCTTGCCATACAATGGAGCGAAAAGGGTAAAGTGTTCAAAGTTTCAGAGCCTCACAAGAAAAAGGTTCAGGACGAGACAGTACTTTCAGTACTGTTACAACATCAAGCCTCAGCAACCCTTTATTAGGGTGGCGCGCGCAAGAGCTCTAGCCTGCTGTAATCTCTCTGTGGGCTTTTAACCACACCCACAGCATGCACATCAGTTTTGTTAGTTTGTGGGCTTGCCTTTTAAAAATTGCTTGATTTCATTTGTGAAAGGCATGCATACGTCATGCTGTTTCTGGTGTTTAGCTCTCCTCGAGCTCACCATCCAACTACTGAAAACATACGAGGCTCCATGTTTTCCGCATGGTTTCTGGACTACTTTTTTCTTTTTATTTCCTATGCAGTGCGATCTCGCTGGGCAGTAGTCGAGCGATTTGCATGACATCGACCCTGTTACATGGATAATTGCATAACTGCTGATACGTTCCAAAAGTCTGGTTAGGACTTTACAACGCTAATAGCTCTAACTCGAGCAAATGCTAGACCCAATGCATTGCAAATGCTTGTTCCTTGTGTGGCTACTACCAGAGTGCCCTTCATTTTGGTAGCAGAATAGGAAGGCTACTTTATTGATAGTACATTATAAGCAAGGCAACCCAATTTGACTTTATTGAGATTTTCAAATCTGAGCCACTGAAGAGATTATAAAATGGAAGGTCAGTAATCATATTTTAGGCTCCAACAGTCTGTTAGGAGGCAGAGTGTAGCACTGTGGGCCATATGTATCATGCATTTTTGCAGTTGCAAACGACTCGATCGGGTCGTTTGCGACTGCAAAAGTGCATTTTTGTATTTATGAATTCCAATTTGCGGTTCAGTAACATGTTACTTAATTGCAATTTGGAATTGTGCATACATACCGATTCGGTATTAGGAGAGGCGTGTTAAGGGCGACCCTTCCTAATACCGAAATGCAGTGGCATGTAGGAATGTTTTGTGACCGATATGTGGTTACTTCAAGTAGGTAGAAACCCACTGGCAAACTTCACCTTCCCCTTTGTGAATGCATGCGAAAACATTTTTAAGAGGAGGCAGAGCAGGCAGTAATGCTACGGAACACTGCCTACTCTTAAAAAATGAAAATGAAACTTTTCATTTTTCTTTTTTAAACATATCCCGCTTTTTTAAAAGCAAGCACAGACATGGTGGTCTGCTGAGCCCAACAGGCCACCATCCTTGTGATTTTAACATTTCCTAATGGGTTGCAAATTGCGACCTACCTCATGAATATTAATGAGATAGGTCGATTTCCGAGCCATGAGGAAACTCTAAATGAAACTCCTGGAGTTTCATACATTTAAATAGCGATTACCTAATTGCGATTTGCAGGAAACCGCAATTAGGTAATAGCCATTCAAAATAATGATACATCTGGCCCTATGTTTTGAGACACGGGGCACATTTATGGCCCGATTATGAAGAATTTTTCTATGTACCAAAGCAAAATGTGACTCGGTAACTTGCTTACCGAATAGCATTTTGCTTTTGTGATTCTGTATTAGAAAGGGGCATGTTTAGAGCACCCATTCCTAATAACGAATTGCACTGGTATGTAGGAATGTTTTGCAACTGTGAATGTGGTCTCAAAACATTTGCAGTTACCACCAACTTAAAGTTGGTGGTAACCTATTCGCAAATGGGAAAGGGACCCCTCCCACTTTGTGAATGGAAGCGTAAATATTTTTTCAGAGCAGATAGTGGTCCCATGAACCACTGCCTACCATGAAAAAAATGAAAAAAAAACTTTTCATGTTTTTATTTGAAATGCATCTCGTTTTCCTTTAAGGAAAACGGGCTGATTTTTTTTTGTAATGCTTTATTTAAAAGCAGTCACAGACATGGTGGTCTGCTGTCCCCAGCAGTCCACCATCCCTGTGAGTACGGCCATTCCCAATGCGGTCTCAAAAAAAACCTAGAAATTTAATGAAAAATGAAGGTTAAAGTGGTGCTACAGTTAGGTGTTAAGTTTTTTCTCTCTATACCTCTACGATCTCCCTGCTCAATTTGTAAATATTAGGAACTTCCCCCACGTTTTGCATCTTATGATTTACATGTTTAGGTTTACAACAAAATTTGAATGAGTAAACAGGAAAAAAAAATAACATCTCTAACACTTAAGTAATGTTTTTATAAGAAGAAAACACTGGAATATAAAGGTGGACCACCACCAGAAACAGTACAGATATTTAGGAAAAGTGTTTTCTCAGAGTCTCGAAAATAAATGCCACTTTAAGCAACTGGGAAACAGGGCCCTAGGGCATGTGGGGGCCCTAAATCAGTTTTACAAATCTTTGGGGAGGAGACATTTTAAATATTTAGAAATATGCAGAGTAAAAATCCCTTTAACTGTCACATACGCACCTGAGTATACATCTAGTAGGCAATGGTCATTTTTGAACCAATATGAATAAAGATCGTCCGTAAATTGGCTGCAGTAAGTCAAGCAGTACCTGTGCAGGCACTGCGATTAGCATTTGAATTCATAAGTTAATTTGCAACTGCAATGGCAAATGTAGAGCTCTGGGCCTATAGCTTATTTCATGCAATAGAAGATACTCTTGGAGATATCATTAGGCAGGAATCTCTTGTAAAATTAAAAAAGACTATACTTTTATTGAAAACTTAAAACTGGTTTTAAAAAAGTTTGAATGTAAGATGGCACATTTATATTCTTGGATACCTGCACAAATTACACTTTTAAAAAAAATAATCCATTTCAAAATGAATTTGCTTATGTAACTTTAATCATTGGATGAATCTGAAACTATTTAAATCGTTGACAGCTATTTCTCATGATGTACACCCATAGAAGTACCTATTCTTTATTTTAGATCGTGGTGTTGGGCGAACAATATTATTACTTCGATTGGGGGTGTTAACATTTAATGCATTCATAAGTCACTGGCCTAATTCTACTGGTTTGTGTAAATTGTATCAGGGATGGATTCAAGATTTAAGACGTACTTTATACCTGTTCTGCAGTCTCAGTAGCATATCGGTAATATCTAACACCTTTATTTTTTTAATTTAGCATAACAGGAACAGATGAACTGAATAACTTAACAATGTCTTCCCCGAACAAATTTGTATGCTGTAATATATTTACAATTTTTTTATCTTTTCTGAATTTTATTTTTGAATATTATATGCATGTGCAGTAGTGGATTTATGTAATGATGGTGGTAATATTGTGTGGTAATACGGTTTTATATTGTTGATCCCTGTTGGGGACTTAATCAATAACACTTTCTTTTTGTTTAAAAACTGACCCTCCCTGAAATTTACCAAGTATGATTTAGTGAATTAACTAAACTTGTGTCCCCACCATGCACTGATATTACATCACTCATGTCATCATTAATGATATCACACTAAAGTTATTATCAAAACTAAAAATGTCTTTCCTATGGAAACTCTATCCTAACTATAACTATATAGCTATGCAAACGCATATATGATAAATTAAAATTCTAAGCTTGTTTAACAAACATGTTGCAATTTTATCTTTCATCATATTGTTTCTGCAAAAATTAAGCAATAAACTACTCCAAATCCTTCTCACTTAGCTTATCAAATGTAAGATTACAGCAGCAATCACTTCCATGGAACATCGGTCTCTTGGGATATGTTTATGTTACATGAACTAATCACACCAGTCAGCAATTCTGCTATATGTGACTGCTAGGCATTTAAACACTTTAAGGCAATTACCATGAGACCTACGGTTTGACAGTAACTTGAAGCTTGTGTGCCCGATCTTGCAAGAGGTGAATCAACATTTCTCCAACAGAAGGGGATACACCTCTTTCTAGTGTCCAGCAGCAAAGAGTATTCTATGATGATATGCTGGATTGACTCCTCCCTTTTTATGTGCACTCTACAGTGAATTCTGTACCTGTCAATACCAGCCGAGGCACTGGTGATCTCCATAAAAGACAACACTTCCAAGCAAAATATCACATTTATGTGTCTTGCTTCACAGGTTACCCTAACTTTAAATATGGGTGGATCTAAGATGTGTCAATCAACAGGTGTAAACACTATAGTTGGTTCTTTAATAAGGCTAAGGCTGCATACAGAGTGTATTTATTAACATGTGTGAATATTATAGCTATATACTGAATTCTGTTAGTGTCTGTTCGGAAAATACTTCCCTCAGTCCAAACATTTCCAAGATGAGATAGAGCACTTGGATCTTACTAGTTTCAGTGTGAATGTTTTAGGTGATTTGTTCTATTGCAATTATAGACAACAGATTATCAAGGCCTCTACGCAGGAACCACGGCCAAGCTCCAGAAAAGACTGCAACGCATACAGAATGCCTCTACACGCCTCATCCTGGACATCCCCCGCCACAGCCAGACTACGGCCCACCTGAGAGACCTGCACTGGCTCTCCATCAACAAGAGAATCACATTCAAACTCCTCACCCATACTCACAAGGCACTACACAACACCGGACCAGAATACCTCAGACGGCTCTCCTTCTACACCCCGACCCGACAGCTATGCTCCGCTGACCCTGCCCTCGTCACCGTCCCACGTATCCACAGAACGACCGCCGGCGGAAGGTGGTTGACAGAGCTGATATGTAATATATTCTTATTTTTCTGATGAAGTATTCTAATGAGAAGGGGTACCATACTTCCTCTTGAGTGGCAATGGGTTGCGATTTATTTCTGATTAAGCCAAAAAGTAAATGAAAGATATTGATATCATGCACAGAACGACCTCTCCATACCATTTCAGGGTCAATGGTATGGTGGAGCACTTAAGACTTGAAAGGTGTCTTGCAACTTCCCTTAAGAAAAAAACTATGATTGGGATTAACATGGCTTATGGGTGATATGGTTTTGCAAAACTACTGTTGTCAAGGCCATAGAGCTCAGTCCTTTTGAAATAATGATAGGTGAGGTACCCATGTCCATATGTACCTCGGGGTGGCTATTGGATTCTAAGGTTGTCAAGTGGTCCACTGATAGTGTGAGGGTGAAAATACACAAAGCCCTTGAGGGGCACAAGAAATACTATGGTCAGAAATATGGTGGTCAGACTCAGCAGTGTGTTTAAGGTCAAACTGTGGGTCTGTGTGAAAAAAACCTGGTAACGTGTCCAAATGGGAAAGCATTGTTTGAACCAAATGCACGCATTATACATTAACAACAAGACATACAAGTGATTAAAATAATGTGCAGAGTGTTACACAAAACAATGAGGGTTTCAAGGTGTAGGATGCTTATTGTTAGGTATTATATTTTTAAAAGAGTGTGGCCAGGAGAAAGACAAATGTGGGATTTAAAATGTAACACAATGCTTAGGGTTGTCTGTACTAATACGACTTTATTACTACACAAAGAAACTCCTTTTCGCAAACTTATGATAACAGATTGAGAAAAATAAAACAATAAGATTCTAAACCAATGCCTTGCAGCCTACATGCAGGTCACCGATACTAGTTCATAACTCACTGTGCTATAGTGGAAGAATTGCAATGTATGAACTGCAAGTAATACGTTTTTGTGTCAGAAGCAGTAACCCACTTACTTATCTACATAAAACAGAAATGTGTCTGTGCATGTTACACCCTGAGCTTTGCAGGAGACACATTAACCTTCTATGCTACTTTGAGTTAAGACCATGACTAGAAGAAAAAGCACAGATCTCTGGAGGTAGAGCATCATCCACCCGAGTTATTTTACAATTATTATTATTCCCAGAGATTTACTGGGAACACACAGCTCTCTGCAGCAGGTGCCTCAACCCCATAAGATATTTCAAAATACAGCCTTTGCAACCAATTAAGGTGAAAAATATTTACTGTCACATTCTCCTTGACTCAGCACGGCTGACTCCACCCCCTTTTTATTGCCGCACCTAGACTCCAAATTGAATTGATAGGTTTTCGGAGAAAAGTGTTTCCAAATCCAGCACCGATGCCAATACTTCTATGTCGGGATCAGTTTATATCTCTCTTTCTTTGCTGACAATTCAATATAATTGAAAATTATTGATGTGCATGCTAGAAAATATTGTATCCTTAATCTGTATTACTGTGATAATTACCTCGTGTGCTGTCTAGCCTCCTAATCCTCCAGTTAGTGTTGGTTTCTGTCGGTGCTGCTGACCACACCTCACTCCCGGACGGGGACCCACGTTATTAAGTACATGGCGACCCGTGGACACGACCCGAATACCACAACGGTCAACAAACTCCCTCTATCTGCTCCACAGCACCAAGTCCTTCACCGATGTAACAGGCACATTCCTGATCCAATGATGGATTAGCTTGATTTGCTTTTCAGTCAGTGGGAAGCCGATGAGGATGGGAAGGGCGTGTCCATACGCTCCTCCACTTCAGCGTCTGGGATGTCCGCGTGCCCGGTAGCTACGCGACCGGTTGCTGTCAACTCCGGCGGTTGCTATGTTGATGATATCAAGGATCACGTGACACCCCACTGCACGCTGTGATTGGCCGAGAAGGAACCCCCTGAGCGGAAGCAGGAAGGACGGAGGAGAAGGGGGGAGTCCCATAGGAGTGGTAGAGCTGGGTGGAGAAGGCGCAGTAATGGGGGACTCGGACCTGGACTACACCATCGTCTTCCCGGAGCCGTCCGCACACGCAGGTAGCTTAATTTATGACTCCTGCAAAGAGTGATCTTTGATCCCTCCCCTAGGCGTGACCTCACTTCCTACCTCAGCTGCTGACCACTTCTTACCTGGAACGCCAGTCTTGCTCTGTCACCCTCGAGTGTAGCCCGCACTCACCACATTTTTCCTTCATTCGCCACTCAAGGCCCTGTCACATCACTGCCACCCTCGACCTCAGCCCACGGTCTCCCCCTGATTTCAGCTCACCTCTGCTACCCCATGTAGAGTTGCTAAGTTTTCAGTCTGCGTGCGTGACGTTTTGCATTGGCAGGGGACTTTTGCTAGACGTTTACTTGTCATACTGTGACACTTAATTCTGCCTCACGGAAAGCAATTATATATATTATTTCTGGAACGTACACCCTCTTCTTGTACAGTGCAGCCGCTCGTGGCTTGGGACGACATGCTTCCCGTGGCAGCTGTAGTGAGAGACCCACGCATGTATGCCACCTCTTGTTGACACTCGCAAGTGTGTACGACTCCCTTTAAGTATTTTTTTTAAAGGCTACGCTAAAATCACTACGTCTAAAAGTTCTCGATTTGTAGACGGCTACATTACAAGATCACTACTGCTGAAATCGTTACTAGATTTCCTATAGAAAATTATAATTTTAAGTAGTAGCAGGACTGGATGAGTCATCTGAAAACTCTGCAAGTATCTACCAGCCTATAAAATAAGCGCAAAGCGTGCCCTTCTATTTCTTTCTTTTTTTCATACACGAAGAGAAATTTTTAAACTGAAAAATCTATTGACGGAGGCCTGCAGTAAAGCGAGATTAACATCTCACGAGTAAAGGCATTTCTGATGATCTGTGTAAAAAATAAAACACGTGTAAATAAAACACATCAATGTCCGCAATTGAAAAAGATCAAATATTAAAAACTAAATAAACACACTCTCGTCCCAACTGGGATTCTATTTAAATGGAATTGGTGTATTTTTACGTGAGTTAGTAGCCCATTAAGCATATGCATCCATTTCCTAGGCAATAAAGGACTGGTTATTTATAAGTTACTGTTCAACAGTCGTAAACAGCACCCGCTGCAGAGATCAGAGTGCAACCTGCAAGAATTGTTAATTGTGCCCTTCATTCTTTGTAGCTCAGCATATTGAGCATCATAGCTCTGGGTAATAATAACATATCTTAATACAGCGCCAAGAAGCAGGTGGAATTCGACATGAAGCATTTTAGGAAGAAAATGGTGCTTGTGTTAGTCTCCGAAATGAAGTTCGTGTATTTCTTTGTTAGGCCCGGATCTTTGTCATTCCTTTCCATTGACTGTTTAACTGGTTGTAATTGTACGAATATACAGAGCTGGGTCATGCTGACTGGTCGGACCATACTATGACGCTGCCTTGAACAGGCCACTGTGTGTACCAAACAATGTGAAAATAGTTTCAGTGGGTGCATTCATTAATTTCTTCATCCTGCTTTCATTGGTGATTTTAATTTTTTGTAGCATTACGAAGAAACGCTTACTTTGTTATACGCGTTATTTCCAGTATCACAGTTGTCAGTTTCATCACATTGTGATTTCCTGTACAGAAAAACACGCTTTAAAAATATTGTGGCAAAAATTTGCCTTATTGTCTCTTCACAATTATTGACTTGATTTTTGTTCGCCCTCTTTCTCGGTAGATCTCGGTCCCTCTGTCAGTCTGTCTCTCGCGTATGCGCCAGATTCTGCTGCTTGTCGTAGAACTGCTCATGTAAGAACACGGAGCGCTGTTTATGCCATAGAGGGCAGCTAGTACTGTTTGCAGCTGCGCAGCGGAGGGCGTATAATTATTTCACATTTCTTCTATAAGGCCTTATTCAAAAGAAATCACCGTGTTTTGCATTTTGCTTCAGTAGGAGTCAAAACTACGATGCAATGCCTTATTCACAGCCAGAAGTGTAACGCAGTGCCAGAAATGTGTGGCATGTTTTCAAGAATGGTGCCCCTGTTGGCATCTGGCCTCGTGTTATTCAGCTGTCAAAGTGTTTAATGAGGGCTGTCTCCGGGGCTACAAAGGGATCAGAAGCTTTCTGCTGGGACATACTTGTCTGCTTCTTGAATCTCGGTCACAAACCAGGGTCCAACTTTGCAGGCCTAGGCAGCTGTAAAAACAACTTGTGACTGGCCGCTGACTCAGCTGTGGTGTAGGGGTTATTCAGATGTGCTAGTGTGACGTCATTTCAGTCGACCCTCCTGTCTGTCCAGCGTCGCCCACCCATCTTCATTCGCCGTCCTTACCTAAGCTTACCCACCTCCGATCACGACTCAACGAACAACAACTGTAGCCCTTTGAGCAGCTCATAAGAACTGGGCTCGCCCCTTGACCCCAACCCAAACCCTAACCTCAGCCAGCCTATTATTTACCCCATGTCCTTCGCCATTGTCTCTCTGATCCCTGGCCGCCCCGTAACCTCACTCCATTCCTTCCTGACCTCGACTCACCCCTGTGCCCTGAAGTCATCCATATTTGTTTTCTGCCTAGCCCTTGTCTTCGCAAACGTTGAGACCAATTCATAAAGGCATTTCGGAGTTAGTAAAATGATACTCATGTAGTACTCTTTCACAAACTCTTACGTGCCTTTGTGACTTGCCCCAAAAATATCTGTATGGGAAATACATGGGGATGTCCTCGACTATTGTTATGCAACCAGTACAAGTAGAAAGCACTGAGATCTTTGCAGTTCGCCTTATAGGGAGTTGGACGTTTCGGGGCCGATTCACATAAGCATTTAAAAGTACCAAAAAGAATACCGCGGTAGTACTACTTCCCTTTCTCATGAATGCTTTTCTGAATCGGCCTCCAGCACAACAAAATTGCACATAAACATTATGAACTAAAACCAGAAACCATTTCTCTATTAACTTTTTGCAACAAACTATGAAACGAAGGACTGCTTGAGAAGCAGCATGGGAGAGAGTGTGTAATGTTACAGGGCTACGTGTTGTTCTCAGTGACTTTCTACTTGCTAATGTGCTATATTGGACCTTTGCAGTGGCATTAAAGGCGATAAAGTATATTGACAACCTTCGGTCGCGACACAACAGTTGCACTGCGCATGCGCTAGCCACAGCTTCTGTAAATATGATTGTGTAGTTCCCAATGAAGAGATGCAGGACAGAAAAACGGTTATTTACTGACTGGCTATCTGGCTCAGCCTACGTTCTGTCAGCACGGAACTTTAAGGGGAGATGAGTTTCACTAGTGTCAGGCAGCAGGCCATTCAACCAATAGGGTTAAGTGGTTGTCTCTGCATTGACACCTCGAATGTCTTCTTCAGTTTTAGTCCGCAATGTGGGTGAGAGTTCCTCTGCTTTCGCAGTAAACCATAGTAACTCGCACTTTAATTGTGTAAGCAGTGGCGTCATGGCTTTGAATAGCTGGTCTAGCACACATCTTAGGAAGGCCTGCTCTTCCATTACTGATTGCACAATACTGGTTTGTATTTCTGCTGGAAAGAGACTTTGTGATGAGTGTCCTAAAGTCCAAATGAGTTAGAAAATAATTCCTGAAAAATAATGCCTGAACTGTCAAGAGGTAAACAACCTAGGAGTGCTTCCGCTCTAGAGTTCCAGCAAGGAAATAGGTCAATAAACATTCAGAAAATGAAAACGCAGCTCGCACGAGACATTAACTTTGGCCAAAAATGAAGATTTTCCTTCCTAGAATACTTGATTTGTATTTATTTGACATGCCTGGTTATGCTGGATGAAGCAGCAGATGCACATAAAACACTGTTTATAGTAAACCTATACGGACAATTATTTAAAATTAAAACTGAGAATAGCAGAGCCGCCCCTGTGCTGTGAATGGGGAGGAGGTACTGCAAGCGACAACGAGCAGAGAGGAGAGTGTTTACATAAGAGGTGCACAGCCCATAGAGCTGTCCTAACATCTTGAAGATGCCAGTTTTGGCTTGAGGTCTCTTAACCTCCAGCACTCCTTGCCATCGAGTGCCAAGTAGAATATTCCTGTATTCTAGGTGACTGACCATGACCGTTCTCACTTATTTTCTATTCGTCCACTTGTGTGCTTTGATCTTCATTATATTTATGGCCTGTCTCAACACAACCATGGTGTATATTCTGGGGGACATCTGATGCCTGGTGAGAGGCCTTTTGTTCAGGTCTAGGAGCAGGCTCAATGGTTGCTTCTGCCATCTAGTACACTGCCTGAGATACCACTCTACTCCAATTTGATAACTAGAGGAGGTTGCCAAGTGTAGTGAATGTGAGCAGATCTCTAAAGGTAGCAAATGTGAGCCAATATCCACGTGTAGTAAAGGTAAGCAGATCTCCAAAGGTAGTGAAAGTGAGCCGATCTCCTAGGGTAGTGAAACTGAGCCGATCTCCAAGGGTAATAAAAGTGAACCGATTTCCTAGGGTAGTGAAAGTGAGCCGATCTCCAACGGTAGTAAAGGTGAGCTGATCTCCAAGGGTAGTAAAATTGAGCTGATCTCCAAGGGTAGTGATAGTGTGCTGATCTCCTGTGGTAGTGAAAGTGAGCTGCTCTCCAAGGGTAGTAAAAGTGAGCTTCTCTCCAAGGGTAGTCAATGTGAGCTGACCGCCCAAGGTTGTGAAGGCAAGTTGTCAGTCCTTACTTTAGGAGACAGTAGAAGGTTACGACCTCTGTTATTATATTACAAAGTTACTGTACACAATAAACTCAAAGTCCAGTCGTAGGTACAGCTCTCAAAAATAATGTTTCTTTTATTTAGACCTATGGAAGTAGGACAGCTTAATTTAGGCGCTCCAGGAAATTCCAGAAGGTGCTTTCCCTTTCTGGGTTCAAGTTATGGCCCTCAGTAGGCCAAACCATCTAAAATGTTAAGCAAATTATTGCCATTAGTTTACAATGGAAGGCTGTGAGTAGACCTTTTATTTTGTTTTGAAATCCTCAGTTCTATGGAGCAGTACCAGGCTTGAAGTATTTTACATAGACTGTTCACCAACCTCTAAAACTGATCAAAGGGGCAAAGGTGCGAGACTGTATGTTAGAATGTGTCATGTTTTCTGTGATTCATATGCCTAATGCGTTTGTTTTTCTGGGGCTATGGGGAGAGCAAGGTGATATAAATGAGCAGGATTGGGTTTAAAGGAATGTAAATCTGAAAAAAGTCTCAATATTCTAGTCACCTAAAAACCTACCTGCGTTGGATTTAGGCTAGCACCGGGGCTTTAAGTAGGATGAAAACAGTGGGGTGGGAGGCATGGCCCACGTAATTAAGAGCGTGATTTCCCTAGTGTACCAGTCAACAGGTATTTTGGTGCCTTTTTGAGCTTTCTGTTAATGCATCTAGAGGACTATTGACCTTGTCCGCGGTTGTTAGCTTTTTAAGGTAGATGAGTAACAACGAGTTTGTTTGTACATAATTAATATTTAACATGTTTCAGACTGTGAATTAAATATTACTGATTCCTGTGTAAGGGTTAGTGGCCTGCAGAGTGTCTCAGTTACTCCAGTTTACTCTGTTTTAAACATGTACATTCGGTTTCCCTCCATATTTCGTCCATCTGCGTATCTTATACCTCACCTTTTTCCTCTTCACACCTTTTTTTCACCCTCTCCTGAATGATTTCCTTGCATCTCCTTCACTTAACCTGCTCCAAACGTACAACACACCCAGTAGTCTGTAAGCATTGCGTTTTTGTTTTACTTTCACCTCATCAGTGTTTAATAACCGTACTTCCTTCACTAACGTGCACATAACCACTGTTGCAACTGTGATACGTGCCAGTGCTCTGTGCACTTCGTAGAGAGGCCAAGGATTCGGTGACCATCTATTCTGAACACCTTTTTGACCCACTGTCAGACACTATGATGAACTCGCACTGCCTTAAGTTTCAGCCCCAGAGCCCATTAGAAACACCTGGAGGTTACTCAGTTCAGAGTACGCCCTATACAAGAGTAATAAGCTGCATGAAAAAAAACAGAAACATAATGACCTCTAAATAGCTAACACTCTTAAGGAATTTAAGATTAAGTAAATGTGAAATACAAAAAACGGAACTAAACCATTGACATGGATTACCTTAATGGTTTTACATTAATTGTTCAGAAATTGATCAGTGTTTTTGTCATTAACATTAAGGACATTAATATAGGACCTGATAGGGACCTTTATCAATGTCTGTTTAAATTACTACTGGGTCTGAACCCTGAGGGACTCGGCCCACTGAAAGCTCTGTTAGCACTCAGTGGTATGTCCCGGGGGTACTAAATGTCATAGGTCATAACACAAAGTGGTCCAGCTGTGTTCTGGTCATGGTTTTTTTTTGTGACCCTGGCCTCTCACAGGCCCCACAAGGTGGAGCTGGAGAAGTTGAAATTAGCATTAAGGCTACAACTTTGACTTCAAACCACATTACATCTGGAACCCAAACAGCAAGAGAGGTGGTTCAAAAGGTTAAGGAATCAGAGTGAGTCAGTGGGACATGGCCCTAAGACCTAGCGTGAATAGTAAAATCCCTTTGTGTCCGTTCTTTCTAGCTGAGTTGCCAGGTCCCTATGGATATTGGTGGCTCATTTCTTCTAGGAAACCTCACTAAGGCTTCAGTCCCATGGGGTTTGTTCTTTGGTTTCCTTTCAGGGTTTGTTCTTGGCAAAGGTCCCACTGTGGTAGTCCAGCATAGTTTCTTTTAGAAGTCAAGAAGAATTACAAGTTACGGGTTCCGAGGGGAGGGAAGTGAGGATGAGAGTTGCATTCATCCTAAGTTGGGGGCATTGCTGTGACGTTAAAGCCAGACAAAGCCCTAGCTTTGTAAAATTACGAAATGTCAGGCAACTTCAAGCAAGCACATCAGAATGTTATATCAGTCTCTAGCACTGCCAGGAAAGGGTCAGTCACCAAAGGGCCCATTTATTTTTTTCAGAGAGAGTCGCTCACTGGATCTGAAAATTGTTGAGGTCACTGATTAAAATCACTTTCAGTGCTAGAACGTTCATTCCTACACTCAGAAGCAGTCCGAGGACCGATGTATCCTTTTTGCTGGTACACCACCATGGTATCTGCTCTTTTGTCTCCTTGCCTTTCTGGATGACAACGGAGAAGTGGTATGAACTAAAACAGCCTTCTTTTTCTCTAGTGGAAGTGACAACAAGAACAAAAGCATAAAAGTAGAAACTGGACAGCTAAGGACTAGTTCACCGCATTATGAGTATATTTCCTAAATATCTTCATCGACTGGTTGCCCACCTCTTCTGGTTTAACTACCAGACATCCCAATGCTTCAAATAATACAACAAAATAGAGGCAATGTCTTATAGTCAATTGCATAAATGTTTCCATAAACCCAAACAATAAGGCTCCAAACTTCCTGAGCTGGTATTTTTAAAAGTCAGTTCTTTATTGTTCCTTCAAATCTCTTTGTAATAACATACAGCTAAACAGCCATTGTGTTTCGGTCGTACACCGTGAGGTTCATCAGGGCTGCAATTCACAAAATTGCAAAGACATTAAAATCACAATAATTATACATTAAAATCACAGTGTACACATTTTACAACCTCCTTGTAAAACTATATTCTACTGGTCTAATAAAAAATGTGACTATCAAAAACAAAGCAGAATCAAATACGGCACACAGAGAAGAGATGTCATTCGAAAATCACCGAAAAAATATCCATTACTTAATCTTTTATCACTTACATGATAATATTGGGTCTGAAATCCAAAATAATCTCTTCTTCGCATTTGCAAATTGATACTTAAAAAAAAAAAACCATAAATGAAACCATTTGGGTCCGGCTAATATTATCGAATAGAATTAGTTCATTATAATCTCCAAAAGGCTCTCAATTTCTTAATCTTTTATTGCATATATACAAAAGTATATACATACCTCTGTCCTGTTTCCTTGCTTTCTTACTTATTGTTTTGGGGGTACAAGTGGACAGCGAGTCTTTCAGTGATTGCATTTGCTTGTTGTGGGAATGTTACTAACTAGAACAGTGCAGTCCAACCCATAGGTATTGGCCAAAGGGAAGATTCTCGTTTAGCGATCTAGGAAGAAAACTGGTAAAACATAAAAGCCTGCTCTTATCAGTTGGTTTCTCAAGGACTTTGGTTTCAAACGGCCCCTCCTTCACCTCAGTTTACAAACCTTAAAATGTGATTTTTTGGCATCAGTGGTGTGGGTAAATTTAAAAAACGGGTCACAATTATTGACCCACTCCACAAGTTCTAGGGCCAACTACTTATTAGCATATCGTCAGTGTATCTTCTCCATGTTTTAATGTGCTTTTTGAAAGGGTTGGATTCATTGTATATTTAGTCGCAATCAAACTGATGTAGGTACAGACCGGCCAGGCTCAGAGTGAAGGTACTACCCCTAGAAGTGCCCTAAATCTCATGGTGTAGAGTAATGATTGTATATAAAGTGGAGCTCCTGAGGATACCCTTTATCACCTGCAGAACACTTTTGTAGGAAAGTACCCTCTTTCTGGCATGGTTACTCCCACTATCTGCCTGTTGTCAGTATGTTTTGACTGTGTTCACTGGGATCCCGCTAACCAGGACCCCAGTAACTATGCTTTCTCCCTTTAAACTTGGTTGCTTGGACCACAAACACCCCACATTGGGCATACTGGCGCTCCCTTATAAGTCCCTAGTCTATGGTACCCAGGGCATTGGGAAACCAGGGGTCCTCCATGGGCTGCAGCATGTATTATGACACTCATGGGGAGCCCATGCAAAGTGTATCTACAGGCCTGCTATTGCAGCCTGCGTAAAAGGGTGCATGCATCCTTTTCACTACAGGTCACTGCACCAGGCCACTGTAAGTCACCCCTATGGTAGGCCCTCCTAGTCCAGAGAGCAGGGTGCAGGTACCTGTGTGTGAGGACACCCCTGCATGAGCACAGGTGCCTCCTTGAACTCCAGTTCCATTTTCATGGACTTTGTAAGTGCATGGAAGCCATTTTATGCTTGTACTGGACAGAATTCACTACCTATGCCCAGCTACATAATGGTAACTCCGAACCTAGGCATGTTTGGTGTCAAACATGTCCGAATCATACCCCAATACTGTTGCCAGCATTGGAAGTATGATTCCATGCTGTCTGGGGGCTCTTTAGAGGATCTCCCAGCATTGCTCCTACCAGCTTTCTGGGGTTTTCCGGGCAGCCTAAGCTGCTGCCACCCATCAGACGTATTTCTGCCCTCCTGCTGCTTGAACAGCTCAAGCCCAGTAAGGCAGAACATAGGATTTCCTTTGGGAGAGGGAGGCAACACCCTCTCCATTTGGATATAGGTGTTACGTGGCTTGGGAGGGGTAGCCTCCCCAGCCACTGCTATGCTTTGAAGGGCACATTTGGTGCCCTCCTTGCATAAATCAGTATGCACCGGTTCAGGGGCCTACAGTCCCTTCTCTGGCGCGAAACTGGACAATGGAAAGGGGAGTGACCACTCCCCTGTCCATCAGTCACCCAAGGGCAGTGCCCAGAGCTCCTCCAGAAGGTTCCTTGATTCTGCCATCTTGAATCCAAGGTGAGCAGAGGCCTCTGGGAGCAGCTGAGTGGCCAGGGCGGGCAGGTGATGTCAGAGCCCCCTCCTGATAGGTGGTAACCTGGCCAGGTGACCAATCCCCCCTTTCAGAGCTATTTAGAGTCTCTGTCTTGGGTGGGTCCTCAGATTCGACGAGCAAGATTCCAGCAGGATTCCTTTGCATCATTTACTTCGACTTCTGGCTATTGGAACTGCAACTGGACCTTCCAAGAACCGGCAATCTGCATCCACAACAAAGACTCTGCTTGCAACATTGTTTCCATGGCTCCTTCCAGCAACTGCAACATTTCCCCGGCTGTGCATCCTCTGTAGGCGCCAAGTCTTCAGTCTACATGAGAAAGAAGAAGGAATCTCCCTTGGAGTGAAGGAGTCACTCCCCTGCATCCGCAGGCACCAACTGCAACAATGACCGGCAGCGTAGATCGCCTCTCATCCTGAGCTGCATGGCTCCTGCATCACTGGTCATGGTCTGGAGTGGTCCTCTCAGTCCTCTCTGCCAGCTATCCAACTTTGGAGAAGGTAGGCCCTTGCCTTCCCACGCAGGACAGTACCCCCATGCAACACGTCTCTTGCAGCTACCAAGGCTTGTTGGCATCTCCTCCAAGAGATCCTCAGGCTCCATGTTGCCCCGGCACCCAGCACTCTTCCCTGCAACGCACAGCCCTCTGTGTGCTTCTCCTGCGATGCAGGACTCTTTTCAGTTGTGCTGCGTGGGGCTCTCTGCGACTCCTGGGTCTTCTTCCAGTGGGTCCTCTGTTGGGGCTGCCTTTTCTTCTGTGGACTCTTTGCATTGCTGAGGGTCCCCTGGGACTCCCCTCTGGGGGTAGAGTCCCCCTGGACCTTGCTGGTCCCCAGCACTTCCACTTTTCGTCTACAGCGACACTTGCCTTTACCAAGGATTGTTGGTGACTTTTTCATGCAACAGACAGACTGCAAGCTTCCACCCGGTGTGGGATGTTGAGTGCATCCTGCAGGAACTCTTCACAGACTCCAGGGCTGCAGTGCTGACCGTCTTCATCTTACCATCGACCAACTCCTGCGACCACAGACAGGTGGGTAGTGGCTCCTGCCACCACCGGACACTTCCACGAGTTGTGGACTTGGTCCCCTTCTTTTTCACGTCTTTCTTCTTCAGGATCCACTGCTAGGTGGGGCATTATTTTTCTTTTCAGTCCTTTTGGTGGTTAGGGGAAAAACCAATAACTTACTCCGTTTTTCCTGGTCGTTGGGGCGCACTGTGGTACTTACCTTTTAGGGTTCCTGGTTCCCCCAGCTCCCCTCTACAGAGTTCACTTACCTGGATGGGGGTCCTGCATCCGCATTCCATTTTTTAGTATATGGTTTGGGCTCCCCCTAGGGTCACTATTGTCTATTGGTATTGCACTGATTTCTATTGCTATTTATGCCTATTTCTGATTACTAGTGTAGATATTTAGTGTGCTTACTTACCTCCTGTTGGGATATTGCCTATCTAGTATTTTTAGTACTGTGTTACTGTCATAAAGACCCTTTATTTTCGTAACACTGTGTTCTTTCATGTGTGTAAGTGCTGTGTGACTACAGTGGTATAGCATGAGCTTTGCATGTCTCCTAGATAAGCCTTGGCTGCTCATCCACAGCTACCCCTAGAGAGCCTGGCTTCTAGACACTGCCTACACTTCACTAATAGGGGATACCTGGATCTGGTATAAGGTGTAAGTACCCACCACACACCAGGCCAGCTTCCTACAATGTTCTTCCGGTACACTGGTGTAGCGGGCCTCAATATCCATGATAAGTAGGAGTAGTGTTCGTCTATGGTGGTGTCTCCAAAAGACACAAAGGACATCTTTGGTGTCCTTCTAGTATAAATGCATTTCTTCTACCAGTGGTCTCAAGAACCGGTGGCAATATGTAGAAAGTGGTTCCAAGACAGAGTTAATACCAAAGACTATTGTTCTACCTGGCAGTGGAAACCTGTTTTTGTGTCTTTTTTGGTAAAATATAGAACTGTGCTACACGGGGTTCTTTTGCCACCAGGAATTCGGCCTCTTATCTTGTAGTCCAACATAATGCTAAGTTTTCCTCTGTTGTACTGTGGAGGATATCTATGAGTTACGGAGTAGGATCTGTTGTTAATACCTCCTAGCTCTTAGTGTCCGATAAGAGGGGTTTGCATTCAGCATCATACATTTCCCTGGACATAACTACACTGGTAACCCGTTTACCTGATGGTTTTTTATAACAAGTCATTTTTGTTCTCCAAGGATTGCAATGCCAAGTGTTCAATGTAAGATAAATTGTGAAACAATTTACTGTGTGCAATATTGAGATTTTCCACATCATGGATGACAGCTTGTTGGAATGCCAATATTCCTGGTGGAATAGATTGTGTCAGGCGGATAAAGGTGGACTTTTTGCACAGCTCAGTGTTGTGTGTCATTATCCTGAAAAATGCTCATCATTATCCTGAAAAAATGATTTCAGCCTTACTTTCTGGAAGAATTAGGCCAATTTGCACTGGAGATTAAATTTGTCAGTTCTTAGGGTAGGTAGAAAACGGAGACCTTTGCTGAGAGCGTCAATTTCCTGGGTGCTAAGCACAGTGGAACTCAGATTTACAACTATGTTGTTGTTTTGCTTGTGTTCAGTTGGTTCTCCCTGTCCTTGTTTCTTGTTATTATTTGTGGTTCTTCTGTCCACTGGATCCTGGTATTGTCCTTTTTGTTTGCCCCTTCCTTGTCCTTTGCGTCTGCCTTAAAAAGTTCTTGGTGTTGGGAACAGTAACCTTAGTAGAGCTTGCTGAAAGTTATTTGGCCAGAATCCATATGGGTATTCCTGCAGTGGAATCATTGGTTAAAGAAAGATGTTAAGTTTCCCTCTGTCGCTTTCATCACCACTACTATCCTCTGAGCTGAATGACCAGCTCTGGGGTGGAGGTCTCTATCCCTCTCCTTGTTTCTGGCCTTGGGGAGTCTTGCATTAGTGCTTCAATATTCATCATCAGTCATATAAGGAAAACCTCCCTCGCGGCTACTTACTGAGATATCCTTGTGTAACTTATTGATTTTGGATTGGTTCAAAAGCTCACTGTGGTGGACCATATCTTTGGTAATTTCTTCAAATTTCTTATTGAACATACAGATTTGTCCTGTTGTCTTTAGAATGTTTTAGTTAGTTTGAATTTGTACTAACAAATCTTTAAAGGTTCACTTGGCTGTGTTGAAGAGGAGCCCAATCCAATCTCTCGTACATTTCTGTGCTAGGTATGAACTTTTAATTCCAGAATGTAATATCTTCAAGAAATATTCTTGGTTCGTGGAGTACGATTCGGTCTCTGGGTGCTACCTTAGCCTGCAAATACTCAGTCACTATAGCACTGTGTAAGGCTGTTTTAATGTGATTCCTTTTTAAATGTGTCGGAGATTTCCAGTCCCTGGTCTGAGAAATAGATTCTGTGAGATTAATATCCCCTGCTATGGAAGGGGTTGTAAGAATTCTGAACCTCATTTTATCAGTAAAGGAGTTAATTTGATTCTGACATAGTTGCAATGGATCAGTTAATTAGTCGATATTCGGTTGATTTGTAGCAACATAGCAACTTGATAGGTGTGAATCAGAGTATTAACCACTTCCTTGGTATTTCAAACAGTGTGCATTATTTGTTCCTACAGAATTTGTTTCATAATCCACAAACATTCAAAACCTGAGAGGTTCAAGTTGCCAATATTTCAATATAATAGAAGACCTGTTCTTTCTTTTATGAAGTGAACATTACCCAGATGGTGCCTAAGGAATAGATTTTCTAGGTTTATCCAGTGCTGTGCACACAACCCCCAAATTTCTGTCCCATGCACAGGAGCAAAATTGGCTTTTGCTTAAAGGAATGCAGACTTTAATATTGCTGAGAATGTGTGAACTTTTATCGGATAACATTTAGGGGGTTATTCTAACTTTGGAGGAGGTGTTAATCCGTCCCAAAAGTGACGGAAAAGTGACGGATTTACCACCAGCCGTATTACGAGTCCATTATATCCTATGGAACTCGTAATACGGCTGGTGGTATATCCGTCACTTTACCGTCACTTTTGGGACGGATTAACACTCCTCCAAAGTTAGAATAACCCCCTTAGTGATCTGAATCGACCAGCTTCTTTTTCAGCCTAAGTAAGGCAAAGCTAATATAAACAATTTTCCTACTGCATTTCTTTAACCTGTACTTGAAAGTTGTATCTTAATAGGATGGGTAATACCACTACCTAAGAACATATTGAAAAGAGTTGGGTGAAAGACCCATTTCTATTTCACATACACAGATAAAAATGGCTTTCCCTGTACCGTGGCCTATGTGAACTGGATCAGGCATAGGTACAGTTTTTATTGAGAGCAATTTTAGATCATAGGAATGATTGTGTCATTCGTTGGTAATAGTAAATGTCTGTTTGCAATTTTATTTGTTCCTCAAATCTAGATATGCCAAAAGAGTGTTATTCAGTATCCAGTATGGTGTGTGCCTGGCTGAACTTGGTTCATTAAGCGTTCTCTGCATTTGCATTAGGTCTACTTTAAGTAGTGTATATTGTATTTGTTACTCTGGCTGTGAAACAAAACTGTCCCCCTATGGAAATTGAGCAGAAAACCTACGGCATTCCCTCTGTCCCATGTTATTTAGTAGACCCGTGCATGCCATATCTTTTCTTACCAGGAAGGTGTGGAAATGTAGCTTGGCATAAAATGTATTGTTAAGAATGAATTTCAGTGTTTTTCCTGTTGTTACTCTTAGGAACCAGTATGTTATAATACAAAATGCCTAATTTCCACAGCTTCATAGAATGAAAACATCTGTGAACGAAGCAAGTGACCCTTTCTTGGATTCTTGGTCTTGTCTAACACACACTGCAGAAGAAGCTGTATACCTTGTGCTGTGGACATTGAATAATCTATGTGCTATTTAACAAGTTTGTCATGACTGCGTTTCTGCACTTCCTTTATTCCCTGAGAAATATATACACGCACGATGTGTATTTAAGTAAGTATATACAATTCATATGTACACCCCATCCAGTTGTCAATTTCTTCAGATTTAAGACAAAATGGGAAGTCCATATTGTTTCGAGTACGTCAAGGTCCTACTGTTTGGATCACACTTTTTGCTCACTTCCCTTTTTTCATGAGAGCATATCTGGACTTCCACTTTACCCTACATGATTGTGAACACATATGGTTTTCTATCTCTGTACTTGTTCAGATGCCTGTAAATAAAATGATAATGTGCAGAAGTTGGACACCTGCTCTGTTAGGTGGACATATGTCAGGTGTCACCATGATTTATAGGCTCAGAATCATTCATTCTCCCTTCAGTTCGAGCTATCTAAGTCTGAAAACAGATGTAGTGCCTTGACTGATCCTAGTGCTTTTAGATTTATCTACATTTACCTGACTAATTCACCATGAGGAGTAGAACAATCACACACTGGGAAGTTTTCCACCATTGAAAGCTGGGGGAGTGCATGCATACTGTCATAGGCACATTGGTGATTTGAATAAATATTTTTCTTGCACACTCGGCAAAACCTTGAAGTGTTGAAATGTGCTATGACTTTCACTTCAGAACTGCTGGTAAAATCTATCTCTTTTATCCAGTGTATTTGGAAAACATTTTTCAAAAATATTGTCCAAAAATGGACTTTTGCCTTTGTTAGCTTGCTTGGTGCATGTAGGAAAGCCAATCTTTCTGGCATGGTTACACCCACTTCTTGCCTACTGTCATTATGCTTAGACTGTTTTCACTGGGATTCTGCTAACCAGGACCCCAGTGATTGTACTCTCTCCCTCTAAATTTGGTTGCCTAGGACATTGAAGACCCTACAATTGGCATACTGGTGCCCCATTATAAGTCCCTATTATATGGTAATTAGGTACCCAGGGCATCGGGGCACCAGGGGTTCCCCATGGGCTGCAACATCTATTGTGCCACCTATGGGAGCCCATGCAAAATGTGTGTGCAGGCCTGCCATTGCAGCCTGTGTGAAAAGGTGCATGCAACCTTTCACTACAGGTCTCTGTAAGTCACCCCTGTGGTAGGCCTTCCTAGCCCAGAGGGCAGGGTGCAGGTCCCTGTGTGTGAGTACACCCCTGCATGAGCCGAGGCACCCCTACACACACTGGACTTTGTAAGTGCAGGGAAGCCATTTTTCCCATGTATCAGACACCTGTGTCCAGCTACATAATGGTAACTCCGACCTGGGCATGTTTGGTTTCAATTTGTCAGAATCATACCCCAATACTGTTACCAGTATTGGTTATATGATTCCATGCACTTTGAGCGCTCCTTAGAGGCCCACCAGTTTTGCTCCTACCAGTCTTTTGGGGTTTTCTGGGCAGCCCACACTGCTGCTACCCCTAAGACAGGTTTCTGCCCTCCTGCTGCTTGACCAGCTGAGGCAGAGGAAGGCAGGACAAAATATTTCCTGTAGGAGAGGGAGGTAACACCCTCTCGCTTGGAAATAGGTGTTACAAGGCTTAGGAGGTGTAGCCTCCCCAAAGCACCAGTTTGCTTTGAAGTCCCTGCTCTGGCACACAACTGGACAGAGGAAAGGGGAGTGGCCTCATGATTCTGCCATTTTGAATCCAAGATGTGCAGAAGCCCCTGGGAGCATCTAAAGTGTCCAGGTCAGGCAGGTGACGTCACAGCTCCCTCCTGATAGGTGGTCACCTTGCAGGTGACCAAACCCCTTTTTAGGGCTATTTAGGGTCTCCCGCTTGGGTGGGTTCTCGGATTCAACATGCAAGATTCCAGCACGACTCCTCTGCCTTGTTTACTTCATCTTCTGGTTACTTGAACTGCAACTGGACTCTTCAGGAACTAACAATCTGCAACTTCTGCTATGTCTCTGCTTTGCAACATTGTTTCTCTGGCTCCTTACAGCAACTGCAACATTTCCCCAACTGTGCATCCTCTCAGGTCGGCGAGACGTCAGCCTGCACCAAGAAGTAAGAAGGAGTCTCCCTTGGAGTGAAGGAGTCACTCCCCTGCATCTGCAGGCACCATCTGCAATAACGACCAGCTGCGTGGATCTGCTCTCCTCCGGAACTGCGTGGATCC
Organism: Pleurodeles waltl; assembly: GCF_031143425.1. NCBI lineage: Eukaryota > Metazoa > Chordata > Amphibia > Caudata > Salamandridae > Pleurodeles > Pleurodeles waltl. The sequence continues at coordinate 967,275,465 of NC_090443.1, read as the reverse complement.
TGCACCACAGGTGGTGGTCTGGAGTGGTCCCCTTGGTTCTCTCTTCCATCTGTCCAACTTTGGAAATGGCAAGCCCATGACTCTCCTTGCAGGACAGTACCCCTGTGCACTGCGACTCTTGCAGCTACTAAGGTTTGTTTGCTCCTGCTCCAAGGGATCTTCAGGCTCACTGTAGTCACGGCCCCCAGCACTTCTTCCTGCCGAGCACAGTCCCCTCTCTGCTGCTCCAGCGACGTGGGACTCCTCTTCAAGTGTGCTGACTGGGCCTCACTGCGACTTGCTGTGCCTGCTGCCAGTGGGTTGCCTGTGTGGACTGCGACTGCTTCCGGTGACTCTCCTCACTGCTGAGGGTCACCTTAGACTGCCCTCCAAGGGTTGAGTCCCCTGGAGCTTGCTAGTCCTCTTCAGCCTTGCTACTCTTCTTTTTATTCTTTTGCATTTGCCAAGGCTTGTTGGTGGTTCTCGGGCTCCACTGACCCTCTGCAACCCGACGGCTGACGTGGGACACCTTCTGCATTGCTTAAGGAACTCCTATTCATCTTCGGCTCTGCACAGCTAGTCTTCTTCTTCTACTGTCAGCCTGGTCCTGCATCCACAGAAGGGTGGGTAGTGGCTCCTGCCACAACCGGACACTCCATCACGAACTTGACTTGGTCCCCTTCCTTTGTACGTCCTGTTCTGCCAGAATCCATCTTTGAATTTTTCCAGTCTGTTCTGGATCTTGCACAATCCTTTTCCTAAGTCCTCCTGTTAGTTTTGGGGAAAATCAGGTACTTACCTCTGCTCTCCTGATCGCTGGGGGTCACTCTGGTACTCACCTCTTGGGGTTCATAGTTCCTCCTGCTTCCCTCTGGTTGATGGAACATCCTTGGGTGGTGGACTGTATCTTGCATTCTACTTTCTTAGTATATGGTTGGGCCTTCACTATTTTCTAATACTTTTGCCAATGCTTGTTGTTTTATGCTCCTTACTGATTGCTATTGTGTATATAATTAGTGTGTATACTTACTTCCAGTTGGGGGGAATGCCTATTAGTATTCTGGTATTTGTGTTACCCTGATAAAATACCTTTATTTATGTAACCCTGTGTGGTTCTTTCATGTGTGATAGTACTGTGTGACTATAGTGGTATTGCATAGGCTTTGCCTGTCTCCTAGATAAGTCTTGGCTGCCCATCCACAGCTAGCTCTAGAGAGCCCTGGCTTCCTAGACACTCCTTACACTTCACTAACTGGGGATATCTGGACGTCGTACAGGGTGACAACACCATAGGTCTGCACCACACACCAGGCCAGCTTCCTACAGTGCACTTCTGGGCTGTTATAAAAATATTTCAGTGAGTCGTTTTAGCTCCCAGTTCAGCTCTGATGCATTTTAGGGAGCCTGACTCATTCCCTGAACTCCACATTTTGTTTACCTGATTTATCTCTAGCCGATGTAGAGGTTTGTCTTTTCACAGTCATTTCCCTTTTCCACAAAGATCTATATAGATAACCAAGATTAGGCGGATGGAAAGTTTAACAGAAGCCATCATACAAGACACACAAATTAAATCATAGTGTATTCTGTGTGACTTGTATATTTTGAAAAAAAGCTATGCAAAGACTTAAGGCTACCAGATCTCAAAGGTACAGTGCTGTGTGTTGTGTGTGTCAGAGAAAACTTTCATAGGACTGCCATGGTAGAAGAGGTTCTAATCCTATACCTTCCCCGCCACCGTTACTCAGCCTGCAGTCTTAAATGATGCAGTTACACTCTGTAGCTCTACCGCTAAGACTATTTAAGCAGGTTGCAAGAAGTTGCTGGAAAATGCACTAGATTGCCTGAATAGTGTTATTAAAGAAAATAAGGCTATTACATATTTGTGCAGTGAACAGCCTGACTTTGTGATGCAACAGGAGACTTGTGTACCTAACAAAGGGCACTAGAAGGATGAGCAACAAATGTTTTTTTACAACGAAAAGAGATGATTCAATCCTGGTAGGAAGGGCTCTGCCGTTCTGCTTTGAGAAGAAACACAGAAATCAACTTAGGAAATGGTAGTCCTGGTGGGTAGCATATTTTAAGCAGGCTCCGGTGTGGGTGCAAGACCCAAACAATGAAGAACCAGGAGTGTTTACTCCTGCACAAAACAGCAGGCCTTCATGGTCAGGGAAAGAAGTGTAGTTAGAGGAGACCTTATTGAAGTATTGGACACTGTGACTGACAGATACAATCCCTAGAACAGGCCCAAAATAGGATTGCAATAAAATATGCTACACACTTGAATGTTAAGGATGAGTGGACACTCTAGGTGTAGGCAGCATTATCATTTGCACATGTCCATATGTGTCACTAATATACCTGGGGGCATATTTATACTCCGTTTGCGCCGAATTTGCGTCGTTTTTTTCGACGCAAATTAGACGCAAAACTAACTCCATATTTATACTTTGGCGTTAGACGCGTCTAGCGCCAAAGTTCATGGAGTTAGCGTCATTTTTTGCGTGAACACCTTCCTTGCGTTAATGATATGCAAGGTAGGCGTTCCCGTCTTAAAAAATGACTCCGATGCATATGCGTCGGATTTATACTCCCGGGCAAAAATGACGCCCGGGAGTGGGCGGGTCTAAAAAAGCCGCATTAGCGCCGGATTTTAGCGCCTGGGTCAGGGCAGGCGTTAAGGGACCTGTAGGCTCAGAATGAGCCCAGAGGTGCCCTCCCCTGCCCCCAGGGACACCCCCTGCCACCCTTACCCACCCCAGGAGGACACCCAAGGATGGAGGGACCCACCCCAGGGACATTAAGGTAAGTCCAGGTAAGTATTTTTTTTATTTTTTTTTTGTGGCATAGGGGGGCCTGATTTGTGCCCCCCTACATGCCATTATGCCCAATGACCATGCCCAGGGGACAGAAGTCCCCTGGGCATGGCCATTGGGCAAGGGGGCATGACTCCTGTCTTTGCTAAGACAGGAGTCATTTCAATGGGGGATGGGCGTCGTAAAAAAATGGCGCAAATCGGGTTGTGGCGATTTTTTTGCCTCAGCCTGACTTGCACCATTTGTGGACGCCCATACGCCATTTTCCCCCTACGCCGGCGCTGCCTGGTGTACGTCGTTTTTTTTAACGCACACCAGACAGCACCGGCGGCTAACGTCATTCAATAAATACGGCGCCCGCATGGTGCTTCAGAATGGCGTTAGCCGGCGCTAATTTTTTTGACGCAAAACTGCGTTGGCGCAGTTTTGCGTCAAAAAGTATAAATATGGGCCTTTATGTTTAGCTCATGAAGTCTTTGAAAGGCTTGCATTATCAATAATCCTGGTTGGTGATTGACAAACCACTCCAACGTGCAGGGCAAAGCAATACCATGGGAAAGGTCTAAATAATTGTGATCCATTGTTTGTACACATTTTCTGCCCTGGAGTATACAATCACAGAGAGAGAGCCACATCATCTTTCGTTAATTGAATGTGGAGAGATAAGTCCCTTTAGATAAAGTTTGGGAGGAAGCAAAGGCAAAAGGGAGAAATCTTTGTATGCATGGGCATTGTATAGTGCTCTGCACCAAGGTAAGAAGAACAGAGAAGAAAATGAGCTACAGGAAGTTAGGCAGCGCATCAGTGGGAGCATCTTATAGAGATTCTGATGGCAAAGACGTAATTGACTGCACCAATAAGATATCCTCACAAAGAAAATAAACCTCATGACTGGCTGAATAATTCAGTATCTTTACCTTTGAAAAAGTCAAAAATTCAGGAGGGACCCATACCAACCTTCTGCTTTCTTAAGTTTGCAGTTGATCATCTGTTAGATGAACGTTTCATACATTTCCATAACCTTATTTGCACCAAATGTTCTGGAAAAGATTAGTAATAATTAGATAACAGCTAATATGTTGCACTTTGTAAATATACAAAACACCTTTAGCAAGCAATTTCAAACATATCAAATGTACATTTCGTATGAATCTTGTATGTAGAAAATCCATAATGTCTTTTATATAAATCATTTCTCTTCACATACCATTAATTATCCAGAAGAAGCCATTTATTCAAGGGAATATAGTCCGTTCCTTCTCTGGTTCTCCAAGTTAGAAACAGTGAGCAGAGTTTGCATCTTTAGAAGAATTATACAGTAACTTAACTAGGAGAACTATCTGGTTAAATAAATGCACTTCAGACAGTTTAGGGCCATGAAACATGTGCCTGGCTCTGCGCTGAGCCAGTGCAACTGTTCATCATACCACCCAGTTCTCAGTTTTCACCTCTTACATGATGTTTATTTTTTTAATTGTATTTGGATGTTTATCTATGTTCTGCATAAAACCATGTGGTAGCCTGGCTGCATGTAAGCCTGTCAATAGCGAAACCGTTTGCTGCTGCACTTGACCGTAATTAATATGGGTCACTCCAAAATGTTAAAACATATCGATGTTCAGTTCAGTTCAGTTCTATGAGTTTCCACCTGCTGATGTGTAGGGGTTTGTGGTTAAACAATTTGTGAAATGGTTCAGATGCAATGGTTATTAAGCATCAGTGATCTGAACCACCTTTACAAAGCCCACACCTGAGAAAGCCTTTCGGTGGCGGTTGTAGCCGCGCTCTTGCCTTGGTGCTCAGCAACCGGAAGTGCATGAATCATTGTGGAGACCTGGCTTTGTTACATCTTACTGATGGTAACTCACCAATTGTAAGTTTAGAGTCCGGCTTGTTTAGCACTTTATGGATCGGACTGCAAACCAATCTCTGATCTGACCATCACTTAGAAAATATACAGTTGGCCAGTCCAGCCATGGGAAGAGAGGTGCACTTGAGTCTTTATTGAAATAGGATACTTTGGTTTTACTTCCAGGATCAACGTACAAGGCAGCTGATTGAGCTTGTCATATGAAGCATCAGGCTCACGCAGGGTGCAGGCCCATATGTAACGTATGTGAGGTATCTTTCAGTGTTCTAGAGTGTTATTAAGAAGTTTAGCCTATGGAGAGAAAGAACCTGAAACAGTCCCTCACAAATTAGCTGTTTCGTGGGGGCTTGACGGATTGTCTTCTATTGTAATGTGTTGATTCATTCACTAGCAAAATTGAATACCTGTTCTGTGCTGTAACAACATGCATTCAACAGTACTTTTATGTAGGCAAAAGGGGTACCTCGGATACTCGGCACAACTAGCGCCTCTTGCAGTACATTTTGCTGCTGTGGCACTAAAGTACTACTTATATGAAAAGTTGAAAGGGAAGAACAAAAAACCTCCATCTCTTAAGAGATCCTAAAATGGGGATTAGTGAGTGTTGGTATAAAATAGAGTAATGCTTCAAAGGGCAAAAATAATGTTGTTTTATTATTGCTGTAAATTATTCACACAATAGGAGATTGGCCTTGCTGGCAGACTTTGAAGCCTTCTTCAGGAGATTATAGTTGTGAAAGCTTCTTGCAAGAGAAGAGGTAAAATTCAACTAACAAGCTCAACTTATAGTGATACCAGATATATTTGATTTCACCACAATTTGTTTTATAAGATGTTAAGATGATGACGAAGTTCATGAAAACCGTGACCCAGAAACCATTTAAATATGTGCCATGGTATAGTCTATCTCTTTGTTGAATGTGAACATTACATTTGTGAAAACATCCAAGACGGCTGTGTGGAGGCAGCCATTAAAACCCTAATTCACAGGGATCAGGGAGGTCCTATTTGAAATAGACAATTAGCTCACCGTATTAGACAGCCAAGTCATGTGGTGTTAGTGTGTAGGTAAATATGTTTCCTCAACAGAAATGCAAAAGGTAAAAGAAGGAAAGAAATGGTCTTTCTTGTTCCCAATACTGGGTCAATATGGGATTTTAGAGGTCTTCATGAAATGGCTAATCATCTTGTGTAAACTCCCAAAAGCAGTGTGTTCATATTTGATCGGTGCAACCTATGAAGAGGCATAAAACAAAGTTACCTGTTTTCATCACTATTGTATCCACAAACCCCTGGCAATCTGAATTAAAGTGGAGCAAGACATTGGCGGAATAACTCTTGAGAAGTGTATGACCAAATTACTGTTGCTCACAAAGGATATTCTCTACTCACCGATGGATCAGGACAGAGCAATCCCCAAAATTATAGGAATTGCAGAGGCATGTAGAACATCTTTGTGGTATAAGATGAACTGGACCAAAATGGAGGTGCTCACATTGAACAAATCAACAAGAGATATGGATAATGCTAAAACTGCCCCTGTAGTACTAAATTTAAATGTTTGAGTTCATATATTACACTAATGTTAAATCAGCAGTGTGAGACGAACATATTGGTTTCAATGGAGAAAATCAATCAGTCATTTTAAGAAAACATTGACCTCATAGAAATTCTGAAGGTGGCTCAGCTGAATGATGTCTTTTATTCAATTCAATTATATCCTCTTAACGCTGGATAGAATGTTCTACGTCTTCTTGCGACCAGGGTAGTGAACACAATTGGGGATGGTACCTGTAAGACGCTGGAGTGGGTGGATAGGGGAGATTTCACTGCTCAACCTACAGTTATAGGTTTTTGCATTAGACCTGTCACACTGGCTAAGTTTGAAAGAAGAGGAATAATGAGCATAATGGTTGTACATTTACCACACTATTAAAGGTAATGAAGAAGGAAGTAGAAGAAGCTGCAGAGAACCTGATCAGTGCTACACCAATTACACCCAGCATGAAGTAAATGGTGGTAGGCATCAGACTACATTTAACACAAGGTTCTGCAGTATGTCAGAACACGTCTGATAGAAAGGGGATAATGATATTGTAGATTTCAGGATATGTTTCATAAACAATATCTGAAGTTCGTAGAGCACCAAAGAAAGTAATATTTTCTTTGCAAGGATAGTTTTGTAGATAGCCTAAGCTGGGAGATTGCCTCTGAGGCTTCATACTGATTGCTGAAGAAGGGAAAGTTGGAATACACTTTTGGAGCAATACCATAGGACTTTGCAAAAACTTGGGAAATTGTTTGGATAGGTCGGGGGTCTCCAACTGGTAGCTCAGGAGCTACTGGTAGTTCACCAGTACCCTGGAAGTAGCTCCCTAGAGTACAGCACAGAACTGTACTTAATTCAGCGAGCCTATAGAGCTATATTGAAGAAGGTCATTTTGCAAGAAAAGGACAACATTTTCACAGTGTGTTAACCCAAAATGGAAAATGCATGTTTTATGGAAAACCATGTATTTTAAGAAATTAACATGCTAATGTTTGAAAACAAAATAATTGAAAATACGAACCCTATTTAGCTGCTCTTTGAATGATAGTTCATACCAAGTTGTAGAAAATTATAGATTTTTTTATTTCCATTGTGCCAGTGGGCATCTACTACTGCGGTTGTTTATTACATTAGGCATGTGGAGGCATTTTATTTTGCTAAAACGTTTCCTGACGTTGCTCTTAGCAGCTCCTTCTTATGCCTTATGTAGGTATTGCTCAACTAGAATATCACATTTTACATATCTCCCAGCCAACATATTGTATCCACAATATAGATCACCACAGTATCATGAATGTAAGTAAATAAAGGTAACTATAGTTTTGTATATGCTTTTAGGTCCTCATCTGTTTATCTTGAAGATATACCGAATTTCAAGATACATAGTTATGGAGTTTAGCATAGTTAGGCCCTTATTATACTGCCACCAGCCATACTGGTGGTTGGTGGTGCAGTGGAGGTTGCTCCGCTGGCACCGCCACATCAACACAACGCAGCTACGCCTATTGCGACTTAGTAGTAGGCGTGGCTGGTTGTGTTGGCAGGGCACTGGCGGCAGAGCAAGCACCATGGACCCCGTTCCCTCCCAGACGACCACCGTGACCACCAGGCAAGGTGATCACCGACAGCGGAGGGGGAGGGAGGGTGTCGAATGTTGTGTGCGTGAATGGGTGTGTGTGTTTGTGTGAATGGAGGGGATTGGGGAGTGTCGTGCGTGTTTGCGTGTTTATGCAAGTGTATGTGTGGGTGTGTGAATGGTGTATGCGGGAGGTGGGGGTGTCGAGGCTGTGTGTGCATGTGTGTGTGAATGAGTGTGCGTGTATGTATGTATGTGTGATGTGTGCCTGCGTGGATGTATGGTGGGGTATGGAATGGGGATCGGGGGTTGGGGGGGGTTTGGAATGGGGATAAGGGGTTTGAGGGGTTTGGAATGGGGATTGAGTGGGTGTGGGGTTTGGAATGAGGATCGTGAGTATGGGGTGTCACTGCTTGGGGTGGTAGGGGGCTTCAGATGGGGTCAGGGGTGAGGGGGGTCCTACATGGGGGGGTTGGGGAGTCCTGCAGTGGTTCTGTTACCTGGAAGTGACCACATTGGGGATGGAATTGGCTCAAATGTTGACAAATTGCAGGGTTGAAGTCCAGGAAGCGTGGCCTAGATGTGCACCATACTCAGTTGGACATATTGAACACCGGTGTGGCACAATAAAGTAGATAAGATAGCTTAGACAGCTGTTGCAGATTGTGTGGAGAACAAGGTTACTATTGGTTTTTAATGTTGAGTTGTACAATTCTATGACCAGTGTGGAACTAGATTCCAAATAAATTATGAAATATTAAGGGTAAGACTGAATAGGCATTTAGGACCCACACTCTTGGGAATTTTAACCTGGAAGAAATAGTGGGCAGTTGCGAAGGCAGTGAGGTGACGAATACCCTAAATCATTGGAATTTACACATGGGAGAGGGGTACATGACAACATTTTGGACTCTCCCACACACTCTGAGAGAGAAATGGCAGCAAAGAAGGGAGTCGCTAGACCATTTAATTGAGTCTGGGGTGTAAACTTCTAAAGAAAAGTCTTGGAGATACAGATGATTTTAGCATTTGATGTTATTAATACTGGGCTTGTTGGGAGACTTATCCCAGTGATTGGCACCGTCTGAAAAATTACTGATATCAGTTCGATTGAATTGAAGGAGAGCGCAATATACTCCATAAAAATCTCCCATTGGTAGTTAGAGTTCAGTTGGGAGTAGACAGCTCTCTATTCATTAGTTGTTATATTAAAATTAGACAACTCTAATCATAATGAGTGAACTAGAAAGAGAGAAATTAGCTGAGGAGCTATTCAGAAGCTTGGATTGTGGAAATAGAGTACGTCAAGCAGTGCTTAATTTGTGCTTGTTGTTTCTGGTGCTGAGCACCGGGACTTATTTTTGAGGGCCAGCGCTTAGTCTTCTGCCTCAAGGATATGCTGCGAGCAAAAGACACATTTGGGAAAAAAGGAGGAAGAGAAAAACAAAAAAGTGTCACAATGAGAGAAAGTAGGAAGCTGCAGGGATGAGCTGAAGGGGCAGGGAGAGGTTTTACATGGTTTGAAGAGGCCCGAGGTGGCTTCAGGATTACGCTGCCTCAGTATTCCGTGTTCGCACATTTAATTGCAGCAGCCGCATGTTTAAGATGAGGGCACGGCACCTTTTTATTTACAAATTAAGCACTGACGTCAAGCTACCAAAAGTGGAAACCGTGCAGGCAAGGAAGGCCTGAGGGACAAATTTGTTAGGTTAGTGCAGTTGAAGAAAAAAGAAATCTCAAGGTGGTGGGATGGTACTACTCTTAAACAATATAAAAAATTGAACAGAATACCCAGGGGTTTAAGATCACATTTTTTTCTCCACATATGCCGATCTGGATGCAGACTTACTTAAGAGATGGGAGGATGAATTGAAATGTAATTCAATGAAACTTATGGATATCCTAATAGAAAATGCAGATAGAAAAGTTCAAAAACTCCAATCAGAGATTTTGATATTGGAGAATGAGATCAAAGAATTGAATCTAAAGGAAGCAACTGATAAGAATTATAATATTCTTAATGAAGTGATAATAAAGTTCCAGGATGAAATCAAACGGAAGAAAGCAAGGAAGTTAAAGAGGGATGAACAAGATTACCAAAGTGGTAGGATATTTACATTTTCTAGCAAGTATGATCATTTGATAAAGAGTACATTATCAAGAGCCCAATCCGCGAATTCAGTGACTTCCATAACAACATCAAGTAGTGCTTTATCTACTAGTGACAGTGATTTAGAGAGTGGCGAATGACCATCATCGAACTCAGTTATACAAGGTGATGCTTTTTTACAGGAGCTAAAGAGGATAAAGCAAGGGAATTGGGAACAAAACCAAAAGAAAAGTTGAGAAGGAAGACAAGAAGAGGGAAAAGAGGAAAGGGTTGGGGAACAGTACACAGGCATGAAGACGAGGTCACGGGATAAAAAGGTGTGAATTCTTCCCCAATTGAACAAAATAATGTGGTTAATATATATTGAATAAGGTTTTGACATCTGATACGTTAATGCTCTTGAATAAGGGATTAGGTTTTTGCCCCACGAACAAAGGAGCTATTTGTAAGTTAAAAGTGGATTTGTTTAAATTTGCAAGGAGGCTAAAACAAATATTAAATCTGTTGATGAGGAGACAGTGTCATCTCATAAAATATCACATAGTAAATTTTCAATACAAGACATATGCGATACAGTTGCTTTAATGTCCATTACTGATTACGAGGAATATCCAACCACCATATCCAGAGTGTTACAAGAACTAAGGGCCATATGTACGAACACTTTTTCCCATAGACACAGAATGGGTAAAAACCTTTGCTACATCTGGCCCTTAATGTGGTATCGGATTTGCACATTACTAGTGGGCTTAGACAGAAATCCACTTGGACACCAAGACAGGTTATGGACAATAATATTGATGTATTTTTTAAATTAGTATGGAAAGATTTGGAGAAATATGAGTTGAACAAAAAACGAACAATGACATACAATTTACAATTTAAGGAATATCAAGCATTGAAGACTTTGATGCAGGATGATGAGCTGATTATTAAACGAGAAGATAAAGGTGGGAACATAGTGGTTATGAACCGTGTGGATTATGAAAGAGAAATATATGCACAACTCTATGACACTAATTGTTATGAGAAAGTGAGACATAACCCCATGATGTGGTTATCGAGTAAGATTAATGGGTGGCTGAAAATTTGGCATGAAAAATGTTTATTGGATGAAGAGGAGTACAAGTATTTACTGGTGAATCGCCCGAAATTTCCATGTTTGTACATGTTACCCAAGATACATAAAGAATGTGAGTTTCCTCCAGGGAGGCCAATATTGTCGGGTATAGGAGGTCCCACAGAGAGGATTTAGGAGTTTGTAGATAGATTCTTACAACCGTTTGTAATTAATCTTCCTTCGTATATCAGGGACACAAAACATATACTAAGTTTGTTATCGGATATTCAATGGGAACCTAACATGTTGATGGTAACATTGGATGTGGTGGCTTTATACACCAGTACCAAACACGAATCAGGTATTCAAGTAATCAGATATATGTTGAATAGGAGATCATCCAGTTTAATGGAACATACTGAAATGTTATTGCAAATGATAGATCTCATCCTCAATCACAATTATTTTCTTTAAAAAAATGATTGTTTTAAGCAGAAACAAGGAGTGGCGATGGGATCGAGATTTTCTCCCTCATACGCAAACTTGTTTATGGGGTGGTTTGAGGAAATATGGGTGTGAGGTCTTGGAGCAGCAGAATGGCAGACACAAATCCTGTACTGGGGCAGATATATAGATGATTGCTTTATGATATGGACGGGAAATGAAGAAAATCTAAAGACATTTTGTGACTATTTAAACAGCAATGAGGTAAACATCAAGTTTACATACAGATACAGTTCAACCTGTGTTGATTTTTTGGATGTGGAATTGTTTGTGGAAGACAATAAGATTGAGAGTAGACTATACCGTAAACCGACAGCTTGTAATACGTTATTACACACAACTAGTGCGCACCCAAAACACCAGATAGATGCGATACCGTTTGGAAAAATGGTTAGAGCAAGATGGAATTGTAGCAAGGATACAGACTTTCACAATTGTATAGAAGATATGGGGAAAAGATTTATTGCTAGAGGATATTGAGAAGAAATTGTTAGGAAGTCTCAGCGTAAAGCTTCTACAATATCACGTTCACACACGTTACAATCTCATAAAACGACGAGAAACCGTGAAGGGAAGAGTAATAAAGATAATGTAAGAATAGCATTGGATTATCCTAACAATTCCGCTATACTATTAAAAAGCATTAGAAAACATTGGGGAATTTTATTACAAAATCAAGTACTAAGGAAGTATATTAGTGATAAGCCAGAAGTATCATATAGAAGAGGAGTAACACTTAATAACATTCTTAGTCCGAGTTACTTGAAGAATAAGGCAGTGCCTAATTGGCTTGATACTAATAATATGGGCTTTTTCAAATGTGGAAGCTGTGTGATGTGCAGATGGGCATGGCATGCAAAAAGAGATTTTTCAAGGATTGGGGAATAAAGAATATACCATTAGAATGTATATCAATTGCAATACAACATATGTAATTTATATTCTAGCTTGTAAATGGCACAAAATATATGTAGGTAGCACTATACGTCCTCTCAAGGTGAGGATCTCAGCATTGGAGAACTATAAGACAGGATGATGAGCGTTACCCTATTGCCTCCCATATTAGATCGTGCAAGGCACAGGGGCCCCATAAGGATTTCAAATTTTTTGGATTTGAACATATAGAAAGAAACCCATGAGGGGGTAATAGAGAATTAGCATTAAGAAGGAAGGAATCCATATGGATAATGCGGTTAGGGGCAGTGGAACATGGATTAAATACTGATCATGAATTAGAATATTTTGTAGGGAATATATGAAGTAGTAACTATAAGATCTGGTTATATGTCATATGTTATCTGTTCAGCAATATGGTTAGAGTACAATCCATAGTCTTTTGAACACTACTACCCTATAAAATGGGTAAGTAATAACTAAAGGGGAGGATATGTTATTGTCCATTCAACGTTATGAATACAGTATAGAATAGGATTAATTTGGAGCATAAGTAGTGCGGTTCAATGCTTATTTTGAAGATTTAATAATAGGCAAGTCCATATACTGTACAGAGATTTTATGAAAGGGATGTCAATTCAGTCTTATCTGCATTCCAGCAGACGGATTAGCGTGCGTTGGATGAAGGTTCAGAGCATGCGCATAAACGCGCAATAGAGTTAGGAATTAGCCGGTCCTCTATGTTTACGGTCAGAGGGGGTGCGCTTACATATACGTCGAAAGAGAAAATGGACTCTCTTTGAAGGAATCGGCGTACTCGCTGACTTCGCAGAAGTTGAATACAGGTACGGGGTCGCACAAACATGTAATGGGATTGAGTGGCGGGTAGGCATGTAAGGAAGTTACTGATTCCTAATTCATGTTACAGGATACGCCTCGTTTGCAAGATTTTTGGGGCATCTGGGCCAAGATTAAAGATATTAAATACATTAAACGAACGCAGACAGCCAGGTAAACGTTACGAAGCACATTTTGCTTCACTAATTAGCAATCAGTGACATGGGAAGGAGCTGATGACATAATGTGTACCTTATCATTACAGATGGCTAATGGCCCCATCATATCAACAATATAAACTATTAGAACGACAGACTTTGATAGATGCGATTGATTGTGAGCGATCAGGTACCAATTCTCTACATTAACACAATAAAGGGAGATTATGGTTATGATTACGATTAAGATCAGATTACCACTAAGCAGGGGCTTTTCACGTAATATTCTTTATCGAAAAGGGTTCTGATATTAAGACTGCTATAACTCTGAGATCTTCACAGGGCTTTTTAAGAAACTTAAAAACATGAAGGTTTAAAGACATGGAGGTTTGGTGTTCTATAAAATATGAGAGGTTATATCATTATAGGTTGTTTCAAATCACGGTTTGCACTTACTGTCTTTTGTTTTTTGTTTTTGTTACAATTGTCGTGTCACTTTGCATGGCATTGGGTGATGGTAATGTGAAATTATAATTGGTATGTGTAAATAAAAAAAAAAATTATGTTGGATACTATTTGTTGTAGAAAGTCCTGAGGAAGTCAAGAGGTAATCCCCAGACGAAACACGTATTGACTGGGTCTGAAACAGGACCAATTCTGGATTAAAGAATTCTGAGAAGAATAAAGAAGATCATGAGTTAAAGAATGGAGCGTTTTTTTAATTTAGGACTTTTGAGCGTTTAATGATATATCAATTAATACTGTTTCCAGGTTAAGGTGTGTGCCTTTCATAGTTTATACATATGTAATAGCATTTGATGTTATTAATACTGGGTTTGTTGGGGGACTTATCCCAGTGATTGGCACCGTCTGAAAAATTACTGATATTAGTTTGATTGAATTGAGTTAGAGCGCCATATACTTCATAAAAATCTCCCATTGGTAGTTAGAGTTATTTTTTATCCAGCAGGGTGCATTGGCGGAACAGGATTGTACTACAACTCCAGAGTGCTCTTTAATTAACTATAAATAGCACAGCATTATTGCCATTGATTTACATTTTGAAATCCACTTGAAAAAGACATATTGTCAAAACGCATTGTGACTAAAGATGTGATGCAGATGGATAAAGATGTGATGCACGGAGACTATTGTGAATAAATGAAAGAATAGTCAACTCCCGGGAGTGCATCATTATTTTTTTGTCCTGGCATTGTTGGGGATGTGGTTAATCCCCGCCGTTTGTACCAGCAGTTAGGCGCACTGCTATAATTCCACCATTGTTTGTTTTCTATTAATTAATGGCGGTTGCATCCGGCACCAGGACTCAGGAGGAATTTCGATGGTGTCATGAGGATATTTATCCTCGTGTGGCGTATTTTACACAGAAAGACTGACTTTCAAGTGCGCTTTTTTGACTAATCGAGAAAAGAGAGACACTTTTCATTTTAGTGATAAGCAGGCTCTTACTTAATGTTTCCTTGAGGCTGGTATGGCCCTGCACCTGAAACAGTGTTCAGTAGATATGGGGCCTGGGAATTGGTAAACATGTCAGCTTGAAAATATGCAATAGTGTCTGTGGGAAAGCAGAGGCTGGGACTTTAGTGAACTATAAATATCACAGCATAATTGACAGATTGATTTATGTTTTGAAATCCACTTGAGAAAGACGTATTGTTGAAACGCGTTGTTGATAAAGACGTGATGCTGATGGATAAAGATGGGATGCACTGAGACTATTGTGAATAAATGGAAGAAATGTCTACTAACAGGAGTGCAGCGGTATTTTTGTGTTGTGGCATATACATATATTTATATATGTATATATACACACACACGTTTAACCGTAAGTTCTATATAAATTTGTTAAGGAGTATGCATATATTTAAAAACAAAATAGTTATTATACATATTTGTTCAAAGAAATACACATATCTAGATAATTATAAACGTTTATATACACAGGGATATGCAGTACATTGCTGTTTCAGTATGGTGGTTATGAAGGAAAGAGCCAACTCTTGCGTAGTCTTCTGAATTCCATAGTTTGGCTGTTTGGACAGAGAAGGGTGTACCACCTATTGCCTTTTTCTTGTATGGTGGCATTTTGAGGTGAGTTGCCAATCTTGAGTGAAGGTTTCTTTGGTGAATGTATTTGGTGATTTTAATCCTGATGGATATTCCTGTTCCACGTATTGCTTTGTGGGTGATACAAAGAAGCTTGAAGGTGGATCTTCTGGCAACTAGAAACCAATGTAGGGCCCTCAAGGCAGGTGAGATGTGGGCTTTTGGCTTGACATTTAGGAGTAGTTTGGCAGCAGAGAAATGAATCCATTGTAGTCTTTTCATAGTAGATAGAGATGATCCATGGTAGAGGCCACTGGTGTAATCCAATTTAGACAGGACAAGAGAGATAGTAGCCTGGACCTTGTGTGGAAATCCCAGGTGGGTGAAGATGCATCGCAGAGTTTTCATGGTGATGAAGCTTGATCTTGCGAATTTGTCCACTTGGGCATTCATAGTTAACTTGGGGTCCATGGCGATTTCAAGGTTTTTAACTTCCTTAGATACTTTAAGAGGTGTTCCAAGATTGTCATGCCAGGTGCAGAGTGGTCATACTTTTTCCAATTGCCACATGTGAGTATTTCAGTTTTGGAAGCACTCAGTTTGAGATGGCTCCTTGTCATCCACTAATCAATGGCTCTGAGGCAACTGAATATTTGTGACTTCCCAGTGTCCTTGTGGCATTCTAGTTTAAGGAATATTTGTGTGTCATCTGCATAGTGGTAGCATGTGAGCTGAAATTCATTTCTCATTAGCGGTAATGACTTCATGTAGATGTTGAAAAGCATGAGTGAGATGATTGAGCCTTGAGGGACCTCTTCCTTTTGTGAAGGTTGGTTTGGATGAGGAAGGGGGAGTATGGATGATATTTGTTCTGTTTTGAAGGTAGGATGTAATCCAGTCGACAGCAGTCCGCTCTATTCCGGCTTCATAAAGTTTTATGTTAGGGTATCATGGTCAACTGTGTCAAAGGCAGCTCAGAGGTCCAAGAGAAGTAGTGCAGCATTTCCATTGCGGTCTACTGTATTTTTAAGGTAATCCCAGTTGGCGATGAGGGCAGATTCTGTGCCTCTTCCTGTGCGGAATCCAGTTTGGTAGTCTGAAAGTATGAAGTTATCTTCAGTGAATTGTGACATCTGGGCGAATGCTGCTCTTTCTGTCATTTTGCCCAGGAAAGGTCAATTTGTAATTGGTCTGTAGTTGTTGGGATCATGCAGGTCCAGGTTTGATTTAGTAAATTAGAGTTCAGCATAGTAAAGGATGACTTGAGTTGTAAGATAAGGATAGTTAGGAGGAAGGGCAGTTCACTTGGGAATAGCCCAGTCTTTACAGCTCTGTGGAAATCCTTTTAATTTGGAAACTGTCTGACTCTTTCTTTGAAAGAGTTCATGGCTTAGCTTTCAGTATCGCAAAGGTGATCCGATGAATACAGGATGACAGGGGTGGGGCATTTTTGATCTTTGGGTCTTTCTTGGGAGGTAAGTCTGCAGAGTGCCTTAAAGGAGATGTGTCTTGTGCTTCGGACCTATTGAAGTGCTTGAAAGATGGTGGTAAAGTAGTCACAGCTATGGAAGAATAATATCTGTCTGCTGGTCACATTCTGAATATGCTGGAGCCTGCAGAAAACAAGCACAGATTCATGCAAGTATAAAACAGAGATGTCCAGCTTATACTCAGGGAAGCAGAATCCATGCAAAATTTTCAGGAGAACTGCTTACTACATTAATGAGTATCTTTTAGCATCACTGTGTATAGCTTTAGTTTATGTGAGTATCCTGAAAATTGGGCCTCTTTTAACACTCCTGAACACCCACATTAGTTACCGTTGCTTTCATCCATTAGGGATGGAATCCTGTTTGGTAGTAATGGAGAATTCCATTTCTTTTGACAAGCGTGGGTAGCTATGACATGGCTGCTCTTTGGTGAGTTTTCCTCCTCCAGTAGTGAAATCTGGAGTGAGGAGCAATAGTGAGAGGAGGAAATGGTGATTCTTCAAGGGACTTTGTTGAGAGGTAGCTGGGATGGCAGGGAACCTCAACGGCTGGCAGATGGATGATACAAGAAAAATGCATTCTAAGTTTTGGAACTAGTCAATCATTTTGTAGAGCTCTGCAGATGGGCAGACTGTTTCGTGATGCATGCTCTGTAGTTGTGCTACTTTGCTCTCTTAATAGGAATTTGTGTAGTCTGCTGTTGTGTTGGCTATAGATCAGAAGGAACTGAAAGGAAACTGGGGGAAGGGTGAGCATCTGACCAATATCTGCTCACAGTGCAGCAGAGATGTCTGGAAAGCTGGTGATGTGTGAGAAGGTCTGAAGATGACTATTCCTTTTCTGACCGATATTTGGAGGTTTGATATCTGGTGAGGTCTGGCATGTTCTAGTGGAGTGTTGTGCAGTGTATTTTTCTAGAGCCTGTGAAGACTGGACTCTGTAATAAGGTCATCAATGTTCATTTGGTTCTTGTTCATGGATTGTTGGCCGATGAAGATGCAGGACAAATCGTAATTTGGAATATAGGAAAAGGGGAAGCGATTGGTGGGGGAAGTCTATGAGACGGCTGGAAAACAACGGTGAGGAAACCGATTCAACTGGTGCTGCAAGCAACGTTCAGCACATTCAGTAGTCCGTTACCAAATAGGCTAAGAATGGATTAGAAAGGTTCACTACTCCAAGATGACGAGTGTGGAAGGAAAGGACTACTGATGCGGCCAGCAGAAGGAATAGAATCAAGGGTCTCATGAGCTAAATGACACAGTTCAACACTTCACTGGAGATGTGACTGTGAAGTGGGCAGCAGGAGGATCATCCAAGGCTGCAAGGTAACACATATAAACAGAAAACAGATCAGCAGTCTCACGGTGGCACTGTGTTCAGATATTCAGCAACTGTCTGATGATGTGGCAGTATTAAGAGGGCGGCACATATATAATCTGAAAGCAGTCAAGTAAAAAAAAAAAAACAGTAAAACGAAATTAAAGAGTAAAGTAAGCAGAGATGACAAACAGCATGCAGTGATCATGTAGGGCTTCTGCAATCAATATTGGGCACATACTAGGAGAGTTACAGTGCAGTCCCAGGCTCTGCAGTGCAGACAGTAGGACCGAGAGCTGTCTAAAGGAGTATTTCTTGTGTCCATTAAGGTTCGTTCAAGAATGGTCTTCTTCTAGCCAACCTGGTGTTCTAGCTCCTGCTTGACTTGCCCTTCTATGCTTAAAATGGCACCATCCTGGCATGCTCACGTCTTAATAGGATTGATAGCATTCAGGTGGCTGTGTGATATTTTTGTCCGTATCGTTAAACAGCCATTGCAGTGTTTAGACTTGCTAATGACTGAGAGGTCGGTGCACACCATCGTTGGTCTAACCACCGTAATGTTTATATTTTGTGTATCTTTCAGATTGTAGATGGGAAGCAGACCGGGAACCTGTTGTGATTCTGCTTGGATGGGGAGGCTGCAAGGACCACTACCTGGCAAAATACAGCAACATCTATCATAATCAAGTTAGTATGCATGTATATCAGAATACACAAAGACATTTTTATATTGCGTAGTTTTTGAACTAATAAATATAAAATGCAGCAACATCATACACATAAGGAAATTGTGGGCGAATACAAATTAAGAGCCTACTTAGCATATTCAGGAGTTACATGTTCAAAAGGACTGGGATTGTGGGCTGCAGGAACGCTAGGAGGGGAGGGTACTCGCATTGAGGCGAGGGGTCATTCTCTCCTTCCCGGTCTTGATATGAACAAGGCTGCTCTGTCCCTGCTGTTGTGACCTGCTCTAGCAAGTCCAGCACACAGGTTAGCCATCTACTTTAGCCTTTTTGGGAAATTGCTCCCACATTGTAAGTGCATATAACTCAGGGGTTTGCCGCCGCTGCCTTCCTGCCTGCCACTTCAGTTCATGAAGGATGATGTTCTTAGACCAAGCCCTGTGAACCAATCATAGGCTCTAAGCTTTCTTTGTCTCAGATCATACCAGTGGTTTGTTTTTGTCCCATGACTGCTACCCCCTGGGAAAGACAGCCTCCATGACAGGCAATTCAGACAAGTCTAATCAATAAGATCAATAGAACCAGTTGCATTTAAGTTTCCTTTCCCAGCCCCCTTGAACCCATGCTCAGTATTTACCTCCAAATTATTATTATTATTTTTTTTAATCTCTTTTTATTGAACAATTGCTTAGTATACAGCAAATATAGTGAATCAGTCGTACAGTGTACATGTTAATCGGAGCAGATCATATCATGCACATGGAAGTAACAGTTGTCATGAACTGAATTGTCTCAATTAACCAAAGATGTCAGTTCCCCCTCCCCAGGTGGGATTAAGAAATTACAGTTCTGCTCCCCCTACTACCATGTTCATCTCTATCTGCTTATTAGCTGTGGGAAGTGCGCCAACTGACCCACACCTTATCCGATTTCTTAGGATAACCCATGCTTTGGTAGACTACTTGCTCCGCCCATTGCCACCAGTACATGTCGGTTTCCCAATCTTCAATGCCGTCACTACCGCCCTCTACCGCCCTACCCCTCAGGCATGCTCTATATTGTATTTAGCCACCACTGCAGCTACAACCTGCCAAATCTTTAGGTATTTAGACCATGTCTTCTTGCCGGCAATATTCAGGAGGTGCCATTTGGCAACTAGAGGAACCTTTAATCCAATGACTTGGGTGGTTATCTGCACTAATCTGTCAGTCCCCCGTCAAACACATCTCTCTGCAATTTACAAAGCACTATGTGCAAGCTGCCCCGATCCCATAACAACAGCCATATCTCATGGTCGACTTTTCTGAAGTCTGGGGGGAACCTTAAAGGGAGTGTTTGTAGAATGTAGAGCAGGCACGGAAGAATCATCATTTTAAAGAGGGCCGCTTTACCCATCAAGGATAATGGGAGTGTTCGCCAATGTGCAACATCCCTGTGAAGTCGGTCTAACTGTGGAATTACGTTTTTATTTAGAATTCTCCAGGATCTCGAGTGACATAGAAGCCGAGGTATTTAAAACCACCCAATGCTAATGGCGCTGTGCATCTCGAGGGAAGCTTCGGGATCCCTCCAGCCAGTGGAAATATTAAGGATTTTTCCCAGTTCATATGGTACACAGAATGGTCTACAAAGATTTGGAAAATTAGCATCTGTCGATGGATAGGATAGGCTGTGTGACTTTGAGTAATATATTGTCAGCGTATAGGGAAATCCATTCTTCAGATTCCCCATTGATGCTTAATTCCCTGTATGAGGGGGTCTTGACGAACCCAGGCTGCCATGTGTTTAAGCACCAACCCAAACAGCATAGGGGATAAGGGATACCCCTACCTCGTGCGTTTCTGCAATGCAAAGACTCTGGACAGCGCATTATTGACCCGCACTTGTGGTTTCTTGTTTCCTTTTCAGCTTAGATACTTAAACCAGCATATTTTTTATAGTGAGTTGCCCTAGTTAGATGATTTTCCAAATCATTTTGTCCTTTTCTTTTTGCTTTTGCCTGCATGTGTTAACCCATTCCCACACTTGCAAGTCCAATTTGTGTTAATGATAGGAATGGCCCAGCCCTGAAATCTGAATGTTATTAACTGAATTTTGATGATTTACTGCTGTCACCACCATCTGCATTATTGACCCGCACTTGCGCCAGTGGGTCCCAGTATAAAAGTTTGACCCAGCCACAAAATTTGGGACTAAAGACCAGTTCTCTAAGGGCTGCGAAGAGCTAGTTCCATTTAATGCTGCCAACTGCCATTCTGGCATTCTGGCATCCAACAATAGGAGTACGGCCTGCTCAAGGTGTAGTGCATTGGTCATGTGCCGCACCTCATAGAGATGCTGCAGGTTTAGCCTGTTTCCTCTGTTGTGGCATATAGCCTGATTGGTCTGTATGGAGTATTGTAGTGATCACCCCCTGCTGTTTGGTCACCAGAGCTTTCACTAGGACCTTGGCTTCCAAATTAAGCAGCAATATGGGTCTGTGCAATCCACACTCTACTGGTGGTCTGTCTTTCTTGGGATTTACTACTATAATGGCAGTCCTCTGATCTTCCAGCAGGCTCCCTCTTCCCGTGCCACCCCAA
Source organism: Pleurodeles waltl (assembly GCF_031143425.1). Classification (NCBI taxonomy): domain Eukaryota; kingdom Metazoa; phylum Chordata; class Amphibia; order Caudata; family Salamandridae; genus Pleurodeles; species Pleurodeles waltl. The sequence continues at coordinate 967,253,961 of NC_090443.1, read as the reverse complement.
ACATATCTAGCATATGCTCTGCAAACTTATCAGCCATGCATTGATATAATTCCAGCAGCAGGCCATTTGGCACCACCACCCTACCTGACTGCAGGTCCAGTATCATCCTGGCTATTTCCTCTACTGTCAAATCTTGCTCTAGAACGTCCCTATCGTCATCTGTGAGCGCTGGGAGGGTTAGGTCCTTTAGGAAGTCGGCACAGTCCTCCCCACACATGGTAGCTGTGGAGTTGTATACCTCCTCAAAATACATAGCAAAAGTTTGTACTATGGCAGCATTGATCGTCTGGAGCTCTCCCTCGCTATCTCGGATCTCAAGGTCCCAATTTCGTCCCTTGTCTCTCTTGTCCAACCACGCTAGCAAATTGTTAGCCTTATTGCCTACAGCATACACGTGGCGCTGAGTCACCAACGCGTAGGCACGTGCCCTGTTTCTAGACAGTTCCTGTGCAGCTCATGCCTCTTGAGGCGTAGTTGGTGTTGGAAATCAACAGTTTTCACAGTTAAGAGACGTGTCTCTAATGAGTCAATGTCACATTCAGGCGCCTTGCATTTTAGTTTACATTCTTTCCTTTTCCCACAATTAGGCCTTTGCATGACTGTGGATGACCGCCGTAAATGCTTCCCATAGTGTGCAGGCGGATTTAACAGTTCCCTGGTTTTCCTGAAAGTATTGGTCTGCCCTTTCCCTTAATTTATCTTTGATGGTTCTCTCCTGTAAGTGCCACGGTTCAATTCTAGGAGGCAGCACACTGTCTATATCGGTGCCACAGAGCATAACTTCTACTGGTGAATGGTCCGAGATGCTGCACGCTTTGTGTGTTGCGTCCCTAGATTTGCCTGCATGTATCCGCTGAGTAAAGATGTGGTCTGGGTGGGATAAACTACCATGAGCTGCTGATAAATAAGTGAACTGTCTTATCTTGGGGTTATGATCGTGCCATAAATCCACCAGGCCCATTGCTTCCATAGAGGCCTCTAAGGGGCCCAATTGACCCGTGGATGCAGACTTATTTTCTCTGTCTATACCAGGGTCAGCTATTCAGATACAGTATTTATGCCCCCTAATACGAGGATCCCATAGTCATCTCTAAGAGTAAGGCACCAAGTGCAGGGAATGCTGTTGTGTGTAGTTTTGTGGTGCATGTAAAGAGCAGATGTTTAATGTATGTACCTCCGAGATCCTGGACTGCGCCACAGATGTACAAAGTGGGTCACTCCATGTTCGATTGGGGATAGATGGCACTGGTATTTGAATTAAAATGCCCTTTGCCCTGCTGTCCAGCGTGTGTCTAGAGAGTGTACCCAAATCTACCCAGAGCTTTGTAGTGGTTGCCTTTAAGGTGGGTCTCTTGCAGGAGTACCAAGTCTGGGTCATACATATGGAGGTATTGAAGCACTATTGTGCGCTTGATTTTGCTGCCTAATCGATTGCCATTTCACATCAGGACCTTTAAAGTTAGCTGTGTTGGTGTTGCCATCAAGTGGTAAAGTGTGCGTGAGGCCTCCTAAGCTCTCACTGAGGGTCTAATTGTTTCCTGCATCTGAGTGTGTCCTATACCCCGATCTATTGCTGTCTTATAACACTGTGCTTGAGCAAGAGTTAAAGCAAAGTATAACCATGAAACAGCAAAACAGTCATGCCCAACAAAGAAACAACCCCCTCCCTGTTACCCTGCAATGCAGGCTCAGAACTGTCCACCTCCCCAATATGCAGAATGCCCGTCGCCCCAACTGTGTCATTTAAAACAATGGATTGGTGGGCACTCCCTTGACAAGCAGGTTAAATATATACAAAGGACTGTACCCCATTTGTAGTATAAATGATCCATACGTCTGCATTGTAGGCCATCATCACTACACCTGCCCTTCCACCCCAGTTAATCAACACCCCTGTGCAAAGGCAAACAATTGTGTGGTCACAGTCTGGATCTGAGTCTATGTTCTCATTGCATTTTTCCACTAATTAAACGTACAATATCCGCTACTGGGTGTAGGGCGTACCAGGACGTTATCTGGAAGATATCTGGGTTTTGTTGTTTTCTAGTCTGTAAGGGGTGGGGATTCATCCCCCTATTGCGTGTCTAGGAGATCAGTGCGGCCTTTGTTCGATTCTCTACTGTTGCGCCCTCCCGTGCCTCTCTCCTGTTTCATATTTCAGGAGTTTGCCATCCCTCTAACCAGTCGCAGACCTCTTCCTGTGTGATGAAGTGCCAGGATGTGCCTTCCACTATAAACCTGTAGTTGAGCTGGGTATAGCATCATGTATTATAGTTCCTTTGGCCTGAGCAATTTCTTGACCTCTTCAAAACTGCGTCACTGCACCTGTAAAGTAAAGTGTGGAAAGAAGCAAATCTTGGCATATTCATACTTTAAGTCGCCATGCAAATGGGCCGCTTGTAGGATCGCGTCCCTGTTGCGATAGTTTAACAGCCTTGAGATAATTGTCCTCAGAGGGGCACCCCGCTTCAGTGGGGGTATTGGCGCCCTGTGTGCCCTTTTGATTGAATCAAAGTAAGAGAGGCGTTTGGGGCACAGGGTGTTGACAATGAGGACTTCCAGGAAAAGATCAACACTATGGCCTTGAGACTCGGCTACTGTTACTTTTTCAGTAATCTTTTTTTAAATCCGCTCAGAGGAGGATAGCATCTACAATTACAGTATCCAAATTGGGCTCTATTGTGGCCTTAAGGTCTTGTACTGCTGTCATGCTAGCACTTAGTTTGGGTTCTGTGGCTGAGTGGAGGTCCGCACCCAGCCCACTATCGAGGGGGGCATCATGGTCACAGCGTATTTGTCTATTTTGTTGGCCTGTGTGGATGTCAGCTCTTCGTTCCTCACCGTAGCCCTCGTCCACACACTCCAATGGCACCCAGTGTGTCCGTGAGCCAGACCCCCACCACATCAGTCCCCCTGAGTTTGGCCAGTCACAGTACCAATGGGGCCACAAGGCAGTTCAGTCAGGTGGTCTTAGTGAGGGCAACTTCCTTGGGGCCTCCAATCCTTCATAGGTTGCGCTGTCGAGCAAGAGAGACCACCAAAATCCAGCAAACGGTTAGGCCGAGGCTTGATATTCCTTTGTTTGTTTTGGGGGACTGTTGCTCGAGTTCTTTGACAAAGGAGCATCCCCGTATGGGCCCCAATGGTGTCTTCAGAGCCTGGGCTATGTAGCAGGGCCACGTGTAGAGCCAGGATTGGAGGCCTGTCAGCAGCAGTCTACAGCAGCCAGCGACTGGCCTATTTGTTGGCATAAATGATGGATGCTTGTAGGTTATAAAAGAGGTAGGTTTATTGGCTTAGTTATAGGTTACAGATAAAGCCCCACCAGGAGCAGCATCCTGCCACTCAGCCCTTCTCACTCCAACTGTCCACTAATCCAAGCACAAATACTGTCAACATTCCAACCATATAATGACCTCACTGACTGGTTGAGCAGCAAGGAACATTAAGTTAGTGGGAACAATACATAAGATAAAAAGTGGCCACAACACATCTCTCCCCCTTATGAAAACAATGAGATATTCAACAGAACAGAAAACAGCAAAACACCCCCATTAACTGTGCTCCAAAACTGGGTACCACTCCATCGAAATAAACAGAACAGGTTAACAAACATTCTCTGCAGTAAACAGAAAAGGTTAAAAAACACTCTCTCTGCATAACTTCAATACTCCAATGGGGTGTAAGATGGTAAAACACAGTTAATCAATACGTTCCACAAATTTACAATACAAGTGTACAAATAACTCAAAACTTCCCTGCTCACCCAACAGAGAACACTAACTACCTGTTCCCCTCCACAGCACGCACACTATAACAGGGCCAGCCTGTTGCTTCCACAACTCCACACTCAACAGGACTAGAGTTTCTTCCACCTCTACTGCATTGGGATGTAACCATGTACCCCCATCACCATTCAATTAAATGAGAACCAGGGTCTCACCTACCCTCCACTGCATTGTGGTGTTATCATGTACTCCCATCACCCTATACTAGGTCCCCCACCACCTCTGCCCTTGGCTGAGGGGTGAGCGAAGAGGGCACTGGAGGAGCGGCAGCGCTGCAACAGGATCAACAGTGGTTTTGATGTCCTCCTCGAGCCACGCCACTTCAGGTAGGAGCAGATGAAGGGAGACAATGGAGCCCTTGTCTCTGATCCATGGGGCCTCTATACCACAGCCCGTGCTTCTCTGAGTCTTGCCCCTTGTGGGCCCCATCGGCGACTCCTCATATGTACAGAGCAAAGGGTGCGCATGAGGCCACACCAGGAGCATTGGTAGTTTTGGCTAACAGTATGAGCCTCATGGCATCTGGATGGACCGGAAATTTGGGCCGATGAAAGGAGTTTTTATTTCGGTGGCAGCGGAGCTCGCCTAATGTGTGGCCATCTTTACTAGTGCTTAGCCAAGCCCCCTCATTTTCCATCCTTAGCTTACATTCCTTCCTAGATTCTCTCATTACCAAGCTGAAGGCTTGGGTGGGTTGAGAGGAGACTGCTTCTGTTTCTTCTCCCACAGCTTCTGCCACATCCTCTGGTGCTTCTAATGTGGTCCCCAATGCCCATACCCAGGCACCACATCCCTGTCTAATCCTATAGCAATGACACCGCCATATGTGTCCTTCATGAATCTTGTTCAGTACTCTTCAGGTACATCTTTGGGTGCTGTAAAGGCCAGGGTTTCTCTGAAACTACACCAAGGCTGCCTCTCTGCAGCTGTGCCAGGCAGTGTGCTCCCTCCTTGTTTTGTGATTGGCTCCTTGTTGATTTGTTGGGCTGACGAGCTCAGAGATGTACCTGCACTCTGGGAGTGGTACAGAAACCCGAGACGACTGTGCACAGCAGTGTCAGTGCCCCTAAATTTCACTTGTTACTCTCTACTGAAGAAGGACAACAGTATTGAAACATGTTTAGAGATACACAGCACTGACTGCACTAGCAATGGTGAATACTAAAGACTTCCAACTAAAGTGAGTGCTATCACACACTGCATTTTCCACAGTGCATCTGGGCTAATTGTGTGCTGGTATTACAGGCAGTGTGCTTCCTCCTTCTTTTGGATTTACAGACCCCCTGACATCCTCTAAATCATCGTAATGTCAATTGAATATGTGGTGAGCTAGCACACAAGTTTTTCTTACTGCATATATAAACTTCACCATCTTTACTAGGCGGGTGCTTATATAAACTTCACCATCTTCACTCGTTAGGTATGGCATTCTTCTTTTGCAGTGCACTTAAGAAAGTCTTTGAAGATAAAAGGAAAACAGGTTGTGCAACTTGCTTCTGTCTTTTCAGCTTAGGGCTGTGTGCCTTTTTAAGACTGAAGGTAAACAACGTTTCCAGAATGATTGCGCAGGGCATCTTTCAGCAGTGGAGCAGGTCTGGGTAGATACATTGCTAACAATAGTCTATGCTTGTAGTGCACTTTGGTCCGAAATATAAACTTTACAAAACGTTTTTTGATTTAAAAGCGTTTTATTGAAAATATAAAGCAAATAGGCAGCAGAGACACATACGCCATATCAATAATCTGAGCAGAAAAGAGAAGGCTAGGCTCGGACAATTATAAAGCAGTCTATTTGTTTGTAGATGGGGAGAATTCCTCAGTCGCATGTACTTAATTTCCAGAGCTCTGAAGAGTTTAAAGTTTCTAGCTTTCAGACAGATAAGGCCCATAAAAGCTACTAGCTGTACAGGTAATATGGCCCATTAAAGCTTCTAGCTGTCCAGCAGTTATGGCCCATTAATGCTCCTAGCTGTCCAGCAGATATGGCCTATAAACGCTACTAGCGGTACAGCAGATATGGCGAAATAATGCTACTAGGTACAGCAGATATGGCCGTTAATGCTATTAGGTACAGCAGATATGGCCATTAATGCTACGAGTGGTACATCAGATATGGCCCATTAATGCTACTAGCGGTACACCAGATGTGGCCCAATAATGCTTCTAGCTCGGAGCAGATATTGCCCATTAATGCTACGAGTGGTACAGCAGATATGGCCCATTAATGCTCCTTGCTGTCCAGCAGATTCAGCCCGTGAAGTGCTTGAGGAACAGACCAAGTGAGAGAAGGAAGCATGAAGGAATTTGACAGCGAAAAAGATAGGAAGGAAGTAGGAGGAAAAAGACTGGAGGCCTTACCACATCCATTTGTCCTGTAATGTGAGATATATCTGCCACTTAGGTCATCAGTGGCTGGGGCTGCCCTCTTGCTTCCCCAGAATATCTATTCCTCGGCGGTGCATGAAGTGTGAACTGAAGAGTTTTGTATCGAGTGCACTCCTGTCCTTAAAAACCTAGCATGACAACCTAACATGATCTGGCTGCCTGTCGAGTAAATCCCAGTGGGAGCGTTCAGCTGAATTTCAAATTACATTTGTCTCATTTAGGCTGCGAGCAAAGCTAGTTAAACATTTACCATCACAAACTACAGGACTGGAGATTTATTATCCCCCTCCTGATGCCCATTGTTAAGGAAGATAAGCAATGCCTGACCTTAAAATGACGATTGGAAGTGCTGTGAAGCTGCACTGTTGCCATACAGCTGAAAGTGGCTTGACCGGAATGTTCTCAGGGCTCTGCTTGATTGAATATTGTAGGTAGTTTCATTTCGTTTTCATTTCATGCAAAGGCTTTCTAACCTCTTTTGATAGCCATTAGAGTGAACCCTTTCTCCCTGTGGTAGTTTCCTCTATTCTGCCCTTGTTTATATATCTGATGGGGAACTAAGTAGAGTTTCATGTTTAAAACGTTGGAGACTCTTTTATTTTCACTTAATTGTTTTTTCAACTCTTAGAATCCATCCTTGATCAACCAAGAAGGTTTTGTTTAATTGCACTGTGAACCACGGACCTTTTGTTTTCAGGGCAAAATAGATTTCATAAAAAACGATTATTTCCCTTCAGTCAAGGAGACAAAAAAGTGATTTTTAGAGAGACAAGGGCTGGGTGTTGTTTTGCTGTTTTCATATTTTCAGTTTCAAGCTCTTCATATTTTTCTCTTTAACTGTTGATAAACAACTCTTCCCTAAGTATAGTAAATAGACTGCCTGGATCCAGTCGTATGTCTGAAGCTTCTCCACACTTTTGAACCAGACAGTGTGATTTGTCAAATTTTTGCATATTCTGGTTTCTTGATCTCTTTTATAAGTACCTTGGTTACATCTTTTTCTGAACGTACTGTATATCCACTCTCCTTATTAACTACAACTAGTCTAGCATTTTTAAATACCCTGGAGCTCCTGTCTGCCCATGCTGACTATCTCAAAATCAGTTCTTACCCTGTCATTTCTCAGCTCAATAATGTTTGTACCTGTTAGAAATTGGGTTTCTGCTTGTCAAAGTATGTACCAAGTACAAGTAGGAACCAGAGTAAGCTAGATAAACATTTAGAGATAACCTGTGCTCACATTCTGGTAGCTTGGCACAGAGCAGCCAGGCTTATCTAAAGAGGCAATGTGAAAAGTATTTGTGCAACACACACAGTAACACAATGGAAACACCACAAAAAGACTCCACACAGGACTAGAAAAATAGACAATGATTTTATAAATATTTCAAGACTAAAATGACAAAAGTCCAATAAGTAGAAGTTGAGTTATGAATTTTCAAAGAATAAAATAGTTCTACTGCTTAGAAGCAAACAGCGCTTTAGGGATTACTTTAGGTCGCGCTGGACCAGGGCACAGTCACAGTTCAGTCCGACCTCAATGGATCGCAAGCTGACTACAAAACCCACGCAAGCCCAGTGAATAAAGTACCTTTCCTGGTTGCAGCAAGATGCGTGGGGAGATGGGTCAATGGGGGTCCTCACAGGGATGGCGATGCGTCGAACTGTCCCACGCAGTGATACCTATGAGTTGGTTCTGAAGACAAGTGCTGGAGCCGTGATGCATTGTTCACGAAGCGCGATGCAATGGGTTTCTCCAGGCAGTCAAGGGTTGCGTCGATCTCCGTAGACTGCTGCGGCGGCGGCAAAGTGCAGTTCAAGTGTGTTGGGCTCTCAAGGCAAAGCGTTGGTTTCTAGATCGATGCACCGATTCTACCTTTGCAACGGGGCCCATGTGACGATTCTGCTAAGCGCAGATAGGAGATGCGTCAATTTCCGTGATGCAAGTATCTGGGTCCACTTCCCGGGAGCCAGACACAAGAGCAGGGATAGAGACTTTGATATCCCTGAGTCTCAAGCAACAGGAGGCAAGTCAACAAGCCCTTCACACTTCAGGTAGAAGGCAGACTGCAGCCCTCCTTCAGCAGAGTCAGAGTCCAGCAGGCCAACACAAGGGAAAAGCAGGCCTTCCACGCCCAGCAGTCCAGCAGATGAATCCTTTAAGCAGCACAGCAGTTCTTCTGACAGAGTCCAATTGTAGATACAGAAGTGTCTGATTTGGAGGGGTCAGAGACCAAGTACTTATACCCAAAAGTGTCTTTGAAGTAGGGGTGACTTCAAAGAAGGGTCTGTGAAGTGCACAAGGATCCTTTTGTCCTCGGCCCTGGCTCCAGACTATCAGTAGGGGATAATCAGCCCTTTGTGAGGCAACAGGCACTCCCTATTCAGGTGTAAGTGCCAGCTCCCCCTCCCGCTTCCTGCTCAGGAAAAGCTATCAGAATGCAGATGAGTTCCCTGTCACACCCAGCCTTCCTGTGTTTGTGGCTTTCTTTAGAGAATGCACAAAGTGTAGCTGTCACCTACACCTTAAGTGTATTGGAGACAGGCTGCAAGGCACACAGAGCAATAAAATAGTAATGTTAAATCCAACTTTACCATTAAAGAGGATTTATCATTACCATTCTAAAGATATGAAAATTGATGCTGCCACTCCTTTCTAATTAGGAATTACAGTTTAAAAATGTATTAAGGGATTCCCAAAGGTAGCCTATGCGAGGAGTAGGCCCTGCAGTAGTGAAAAACGACTTTGAGAGTTTTTCACTACCAGGACATGTAAAACATAAATGTACATGTCCTACTTTTTATTTACACAGCACCCTGCCCTTGGGGTCCCCCTGGGTCTGTATTAGGGGTGATTTATGTGTGATGAAAGCGGGATTTAAGGCTTGGCAAGTAATTTTTAAATGCCCAGTTGAAGTGGCAGTCACACTGCACACACGGGCTCTGCAGTGGCAGGCCTGAGACATGTTTAAAGGGCTACTTCAGTGGGTGGCACAATCAGTGCTGCAGGCCCACTAGTAGCATTTAATGTACAGGCCCTGTGTATACAAGGAACCTACAAGTACATTAAATATGCCAATGATGTATATACTAATCAAACCATGTTATAGGGAGAGAGCACATGCACTTTAGCACTGGTCAGCAGTGGTAAAGTGCTCAGAGTCCAACAAAAACGTATTCAGCAAAAAGTGGAGGGAGAAAGGCAAAAGGTTTGGGGGTGACCTTGCAGAAAAGGCCATTTCCAACACTACCCTTTTCTGATTGCTTGACCACACCTCCCATACACCCCAGGGGTGTGGAATTTATTAAACTATCTACTTGTCCAGGGGACAGGTTGCTTCTCAAATCTACTTGTCCTGTAAAAAGATCTACTTGTCCCTTTGGTGCCATGTAGTGTGGCGCCAAATTATGGCAGAAATCTCATTATGTAAGAGCTCTGATAATAGCCTCTCTGATTATGCCAGGGCTACTACCACAGTAGGGCTTGAATACTTGCAGTTTCAATCCCTACTGTAGCAATTTCCTTATTTTGCCACCTTTCTGCAGATCTGCATACTGGGGCTGGAGGAAACAGTAAGCAATAGTTCCAGGGCTGGAATGCCTTTGAGTCTGCAAACCTACTAACCTGCATGTTTTAAAGATTTTCACCAGCTTCTCTCTAATATTTTCCCATAATAAGAAAGGTTGGACATTTACTCCTGACAATGGCAGAATCAGAACTTCTTCCAGGGTTGGGAAGAAAGTGGCTGGAGGGAAAATGAACTTGCAAATGCTCAATAGATTTTCACATGAGCAAATCTACACATGCGTATTTACCCATGCTAAAATTCACAAATATTTTATAGGGGTACAACATATACCATGGGTGCACTTTTGTGACTTTCTTTAAGAATTTGGGGCCACATGTAGGTAGGTTCAGATTTGCGACCCGCAAATTGCGAGTCAGAGCGACTCGCAATTTGCGAGTCGCAAATCTGAATGTAGGATGGTGTCCCTGACACCATCTGTGATTCGCAAGGGCTTCGCAAATGCCCACCTCATGTATAATCATGAGGTGGGTCGCAATTTGAGACCCCCTTGCGAATGGCAGCCCTCACAGGGATGGTGACCTGCTGGAGACAGCAGACCACCATGTCTGTGACTGCTTTTCAATAAAGCAGTTTTTTGTTTTTTTTTGTAATGCAGCCCGTTTTCCTAAAAGGAAAACGAGATGCATTACAAAAACGAAAAATGAAACGTTTTCGTTTCATTTTTTCAGAGAAGGCAGTGGTCCTGTGGTTTTTACAGTGACATTCACAATGGGGAAGGGGTCCCATGGGGACCCCTTCCCTTTTGCGAATGTGTTAGCCCCCATTTGAAATGGGTGCAAACTACAATTGGTTTGCGCGCACGTTCACAAAACAATCCTACATTGCACTGCGAGTCGCAATTAGGAAGGGAACACCCCTTCCTAATTGCGAGTCGCAAACCTGTGTTGCAATTCGGTAACCAGGTTACCGAATCGCAAAACTGGGTTTGTGCATCGCAATGTGCTTTTTGCACGTCGCAAACAGCGAAAGTCGCTGTTTGCGACATGCAAAAAGCTACCTACATGTGGGTCTTGGTCCCTAATTAGGTCTGGTGTTAACAAAGACATTTTGTTTTTATTAAACTTCTATTTCTCCCTCTTTCGGCTGGCTTTACTGTGAGTGATCGCATTCTGCTCTTCCACAAGGAGCATATTGGCATACAAAGTAGTTTTGTTCAGTGTCAGGAACTACAGTGGCAATCAGTGACGTAACGAAACTGGAGGGTGCCCCTTTGCAAAGAACATGGAGGAGCCCCCTCTCCAGACTCACTCAGGGCAGGTGCTGTGCTGAAGGGGCCCCCTGGAGGGCGGCTGCGGGGCCTTTGTTATGCCACTGGTGGCAACGTGTGCTTTTAGAGTTCAAAAACGTTTTGGGGGGGGGTTTGCCAGTCTAACCTAAGACGTGTAAGAGAGGGCTGCACTCTGGTTGTTTTTCTGCCATCATGGAGCAAACCTCGAAGTGGTGAAGACTTTTCTGTATATTGAGTGGTTGTGACAGATGCTCTGGTGGTGGCCCCAGCACTTAGCGACAGCACTGTGGAGTGAGCGATGGTTCTGGGTAGAGGCTCTGAAAGTGCCAGTGAAAGAAGATGGGGGGTGCCAGGCGACAGTGGGCCTTTTGCTGCTCTGAGGTGCTAGAATGGGAGCGAATCACAGGGTCTGACCTACGTCAGTCACACAAAGTGGTCCAAGGGTCCATTTAGCAAGGATGGGGAGGAGAACGACAAGCTGAAATGCCACCCAGGCCTTATGAAGACCAATAGCATGTGAGAGTGAGCAATGTGGATGTTTTAGGCCTCAGCAGAGATCTAAGCAGTATGACAAAGAATGTTGCACTGTCAGCTCTGAACAACGAAACTGCAAAGCATTGGGGATATTACTCCCTTAGTATGTGCTCATAGCAACTCCAGCTTGGCACAAAAGAAGGGGGTCAATCCATAGGTATACTGAACCTCAGTTGAGAAAGTTGAGACTACCATTGAACCCCCAACGTAACAGACAACAAAGCAGGGAACATGCATACAGTCATAAATGGGGCAAGTGTTGAGCCGTGTTAGAGGTACTGGCTGCAGTGGGTTCATACCCAGTAGTAAGAATAATAAGGGGCAACTTACTAGGAAACTGACCCTCCTCCCTGACTGTATGACTCAAGTGCTTGTTGATCAGAAAATTAGGTCAATGTGGAAATCTCCCAAAGGTTGGATGGAGTCATCTACAAAAAGGACCCAGGAGGGTGGCTGGTATAGTTTCCACACAAAGTTGTTGGGAGTAAGAGAACGAACATGACAAGATAATGACTCAGGCCTCTGTCCTAGAGGCGCTGTCTTTGGAGGATGCTGGTTGTGCTAGCCAATCTGGCACTGGGGATTACATGAGTGCTAGGAAGACACGGTCATATCAAACTACTTCCCAGAGTCCACACTCAGTATGGCATCAAACAAAATTTAAAAAGATCAAAGTATCGGAGGAGCACCACAAACTTAAGAAATTGCAACAAATGATCAAACAACTAGCCAGGGGGAATGTGAGAGTACAGATGAATCAGTTCTGGATTTAAAACATTACAGGTCCCAGATAAATGGCCTTGAAGAGCAAAATATAATGGACCAGCAAAAACAGGAAGACTTGCAGAATCGCTCCATCAACAATATCAGGATTAGGGTAGTCCCAATCTTCCAATCATAAGGCTCCTCAAACAAAAGTTCTTCAGATCAGGGAGCAACTTCAGGAACCATGACATTCAGTATTGGTATGGACACACATTCACCCATTCAAAATAGTTTTCAACTGGAAAGAATTATAATATACAGCCAAGTCAATGAGGGAAGCCAGCTGCGCATTGAACATCCCAGACCAGGCAAAGCTGGTGAATGAAGCAGAATCTAGTGGTGTCCATGCTGGCAAGGTCTCAAGCACGACACAGGAGAGGAGGCCTCTAAAGGAAAGAGCAATGTGATGAAACGAGGAAGGTCCTGAGACAGCCCAGATCAATAAGTAGAAAGCAAGCAAAGAAGAGAACATAGACACTAAGATCTAACAGCAGTACCACTTGCTGACCCGAGGTGCCTAAATAATGCAGACATCACGGGTACAATGAAGAATATATCTTCTATGTCACTGCTTGAATAAGGGATGGGGCAGTCGTGGTGGAATGCTTGGTCATGGAGAAAGAACCAACAGAGTAATTGAGGAACTGGAGATCCCCTCCTCCCCCCTTGACTAATAAAGGAAGAATAATATTTAGACAGCAACTTTGGGAAGGGAGGGAAGTTGAAGGAGGGAACCACTCTAACTCGGTTTGCTTTAGTTCCAATGTTGAGGGGTTATATGGATAAAAGGGAGAACATAGGAACTTTCAGCAAGTTGAGACGGGGGAATGGGGTGTGGAACTGGGCGTCGTCAAAGGGGAGGGCAAACTGGAGCGGAGATCCATCATCAGACTCTGAATTACTCTAGTCCAACATAAGACACAATGGCCATCTTTAATATTGGCTAAACAAAGGGCGAGGCTGCTGGAACTTAAATGGGGAGAAACTGATGTGGGTTTCTTCCAAGAGACACACTTGATGACAGCTGACTAGAAGCAACTCAAAACACACATATCCCAATACAATATTTAACTTTAGAAGAGAGTATGGCAGGGGGAATAGGCATCCTTGTATCTAAGTGATCTTCATACCAGGTATTGCTCTCACACAGAGATACAAAGAGTAGATGGCTGTTGTTAAACAGGATACTAACGGGATCTCCGCTATCACTGGCTGCACTGTATGAGCCCAGTGCAGGGCAGGAGGAGTTCCTTGATGCCCCTCAGCAGACAATAACAGAGAAAGCAACTTTGGGCCTTTTAGTGGGACAGGAATTATAGTTTTGAATGCTGAAATTGACAAAGATATTCTGAGAAGATGCAGGGGACTATTGAAAGACTAAAGTCTTGCAGATGGCCAGAGGCGGAGGCACCCATTGGTGAAAGACTATTCACACTACTCCCATGTGCACAAATACCTGTGCATGTACTTGCTATGCAAAATAGCAGCTTGCTAGGCTGTATAGCAAGAACTGACCAAGACCCAATAGTACTAACAGACCACAGCTCTGTCTCTGTGTTACTACGGGCACTGGGAGATGATGATAGGGGTAAGACCATGAGATGGAAACTAAATGACTACTAATAAGGAACATTTAAGATGCTATGAGAGAATAAAAATGCTTCAGTAGAGTGGGAGAGGTGTTCATAGCAACAAGATGAGATGCACTGGAGGTGGTACTTCAAGTCCACTTTATAAAAGGACCTGCATGATTGAAAAGGGAAAGGGGCACCAACTGATTACTCTGAGGCAGAAATATTAACACTTGAGGGACACCATAAAAAGGCTGATTCACCACGCACCTAGTGGCCAGGTTAACATACTTGATGTGTACAATGCAGAATACATATTAAATAGCTTAAATCGTAAGTATTATGATGGGGCATCAAGATAGGTGATCTCCTGGCCAACCATCTCAGTGCTGAGTGAATATGCAACCACATCATAGAAGTAGACAATGGGGGGTGCAGCGGGTCATCTCTGTAGATGGAAAATGGAAGGTGTTTCAAGAATTCTATCAGCTGCTGTACACACAAGAAATAGAAGATGAAGGGGCAAAGTGGAGTTACCTGAAGGGATTACAGTTTACCAAACCTATGGAGGTGGGTAAGCGCGGTATAAACTTCCATGTAGCAAAAGAAGAAATTTTTCTGCCCTGCAAAGATCTTAAATTATGGAAAGCACCAGGCCTGCATGGGTTTATCACAAGTTTTTGTAAAACATTCCCCCTGATCCTTTTGAAGGTTCTACAAGAGTTGTTTAAATCCTTCAGAAGTACACGGCGTGCAATACATAGCACGAATGAATGAATCTATTTATCACGTTTCTAAAGCCATAGAGAGATCGGGAACACCTTCAACATCTTAAATATTGACTATGCACTATATACAGGAATTTTTGCACGTAGAATGGAGTAACTCATTCCCAAACTAATCCACCTGGGTTAAGTGGGATTCATAGAGGGGAGACAAACCAATAATAATTAAAAACACTATAATATATGATTGACATAGCCGAGAAGCAACAGAAACAGTCAAAATCACTCTTCCCTTGATGCCGAAAACATATTTGACCAATTGGATTGGAAGCAACCTTATACCACATTGAATCTGAGGAAGATCTGCTAGGGTGAGATACTCGCGGGAGACACCACAGGCAAAGGTGTGATGAAAGCATCCTGTAACAACTGATCCAAACTGATGAGGATACAAGGCAGAGATGTCCTTTTTTCCTGTCTTTTTTTCTCTTTATTTTTAGAGTCAATAGCACAAAGAATCAGAGATAGTGAATGTTTAATGGAGGTATCATTGGGTATAGATACCCTCAAAATAAACCCTTTTTGCGGATAATATCCTTGTGCAATCCAGTCTCCTTAAGTGAACATCGTCTAAGGGAAGCAGTGGACTATGAATGTGTGTCAGATTTGAAAATATGTTGAAATCTGAAGGTTTAGTAAAATCAATAGACAGGGAAACATCCAAAGAGATAAGACAAGCTAGCCCTTTCAAAGGTCCACCTCACATATATGCTCCTTGAGAATTTATCTTATCTCATATACACGTGACATCACACAGCAAAACTATGATGCGGTATGCATGTCGATTAAGTTGCAGAGTTGGTTGGCTTAAACCATTTCTTCAGTCCGAGGTATAGCGAGAATTAAAATGACAGTAATCCGCAAGATATTATACATCTTTTGAAGTCTGTCATTGTGAATGGCGAGGGCAGACATCTTTTGGCTTCAGAAGTGCATTGAGGAATACACATAGATGGGAAGGAGGCACATGACTAAGAAGTGCTCAAAGCAGTTTACAGCCTCTGGGGTGGGTGGGACCTTTGAATACCAAATATAACGGCAAACTAACAGGTGTCTCACCTGAGTATCTGAATGGATACAGGGAGGGACGAAGAAGGAGTGGTGCATGTTGAACTATTCTCTGGTGGAGAGGCCTTTATGGGAAGTGCCATGGATACCAAAGGCACAACATTTCAGCAGGCACCATCCAAAAATATGATCAGTATTTTTGCATTCTATTAACCTGTATACTTAAAGAAGAGTATTTGACAGTGCTGCAGTACTTCTGAGCAAACTAATTGACAAAGGTTCAAAAACGTTAGTCAGAAATTCTTTGAAAAGAGCATGGCTCACGCTGCGCAATTCTCTTCTGGAACCAAAAGAGAATATTGTACCTTTGACATGTTGGAGTATCTTCAATAAGTTTCCGCAAGCAAAGACGCTTGATCCAAATGTAACTTTAATGAGTAAACAGAACACAAATTAGAAGCTGCTACAAAAGCTCTAGGAAACATTCCAACTGTCACTACAATTTCACGCCTAAGCAAAACATATCCCAATAAAGAACAATGAGTGAACCAACAAGACACAGTCTTAGATTAAAACATATAGAACGCCTCAGAAACCAGTAAGAATCCCTCATATCTCCCCCATATACAATACAATAAAACAAAACATTACCCCAACATGGAATGTACAAGATAAAGAACAACTCACCAAACAAAGCAAAACCAAACAAATATGAAACAAGATAATAACAGCTGAAACAGCAGAAATATGCAAGAAACAATTACTCCAAAAGTCTGCAAGGCATATCTTTTTTGTAACACCTAGTACTTCAATTAATCCAAATGTCTGCGATGCACTTTTTTAACACAGTGACTTCTGCATACTTGTACATCATGATTGGGCTGTGTTCGACTTCTGCGTACTTGCACATCAAGACTGATATAAGCTTCATCTCCTTCTACCATCTGAACAGGATGGGAAGATTTTGCCACCCAATACATGTTCCACCATTGATCATTTGAAGTACGTACAACAATGCCACACACTTCCATATTTAGAATGGGATCTCTGAACTTAGAACTCCCTTTCCCTAGCAACAAAGGATCTTTGATGTGACCCCAGTCCCCAACATACACTCTGCTTCATGTCTTATCTTGCCCCATCTGTTTATTAGTCACACCTTCTAAGCCAATACATGAATTACTGGCCTTCTCGCTGGCACATTTAGCATTGACACTAGAGGACTGCGTATCAACCCTGATATCCCACATCCAAAACTGAGAAAGACTAGACTCAACCAATCTACCCCTCTTCAATTTAAATTATTTTTGACCAGTCACTGAGTGAGGTGTTGTATGGTACACATTCAACATGGGATTTGATAGAACTTTGAATACATTCCACCAACACCTTGTTTCATTTCTATACATTTCCATTCAATTGAGGATACTACAATGGAGAATGCAAATGTTTAATACCATACTTCGAGAAGAACTCTTGCATGAGAACAGAATTCAATTGGACACCATTGTCAGTCAGCACTTCAAAAGGTACTCACCCTCTAACAAAAAGCTCTTTGAAACATCCAAGAACATTGTTAGTTGTGGGCTCAACCACATCTCTGACATCCACCAAATGGGAAAGATGATCACTCATTGCAACAAAATACATTAACTCATTAGGGAGCATATTAAATGGAACCAAAATATCAATTGCAAACTTCTGCCATACTTTTTCTGGACAAGGAACCAAACTAGGAGAGGGAACCATGGTAACAAGATGTTTGTCACTGCTAGAACAATGACAAAAGTGAACCAGTTTATCAAGATCCCTGTCTATGCCATGCTACCAAAAACTACAACAAATTCTTCTTTTGGTGGCACTTATGCAAAGATTACGAGCTTGAGCAGTGTCCAAAATCTGTTGCTAGAACACAGCAGGGGGAATAAGATTGTCACCTCTTAACAACACTCTATCTTCCAGGGATAATTCCATTGCAATTTTGCATAAAGGTTGCAAATCAACATTTACCGACCTCTCAAGGCCAACCTTTAACGACAAATTTAGTGACTGCCTGTAACATAATACCTTGCTCTAACTCCTTCCACCATGATTCTGTACTTTCACACTTTGGCTATAATACACTCCTCAATGTCTTCCTCATCAGAATCTTGTCCTTGGGCAATCGCGCCCAGGATATATTGTTTGGAGTCGAGCACAACAAGCTTTCATGTTTATTTTGTTCCTGGGACAAATAGGCCCAACCCCCTGCTGCACAAACCCTTTTGCTGCCAGATTACAGTACCACATTATAAGAGAATTGCCTGCAGTTGAGGTAATATTTGTGTCCAAATGGCAATGCTGTTCAAACTTGTATTTATGGTTCATTAATTCAAACCCTTTATTATTAGGGTGACCTCTGTAAATAAAAGTTGTAAGCTCGGACAGCACTACTAATAGTGATTCCAGTAAAAATAAATGTGTACACATGTTTGCAAAGTTTAACAGTATGAGGCTAGGTATAATGCTCCCAGAATGCTGTCTGGTTACATGCAAATATATTCACCGAAGCTTCAAAGCAAGATTTGTTGATTCTTTGCTTCCAAAATAAAGTGTTCACAAAAAAAATGCAACTAGGGGAAAAAAAGTTTTGCTAAATTACTGTGAAATTTTAGTTACCATTTCTTTGAAGAATGATTTAGTAAAATGTGTTAATACATGCTAGTATTTCCCAAAAATATTAATGATGGAAAATCAGTGTAACCAGTTTCAACAAGATTAAGGCAAACATGGAAATAAACATGCATTGGCAAAGCAAATATGTCCAACATTGGTGGTCAGTCTTTTGGATTTGCCAACCCTTGTCTTGTTTTGACATGGTTTTTGTAACACTTCATTGTTGTTGGCGCTGTCGGGCCCTCACCATTGTAACAAACATTGGTAAAAGGCAAAAATATTTTTGGGGCTCAAAAAGCACACATCGCCACAGTAGTTCCTGGCAATGAACAAAACTACTTTGTGTGCAGATATGCTCCTTGTGAAAGAGCAGATTGCTATCACTCACAGTGAAGCCAGCAAACAGATGGCTAGAGCGAGACCTAGAAATTTAATAAAAACAGAAGACCTAATTAGGGGCCCAATTCTTAAATTCACAAAATAGGGTCCAATGTATATGTATTTGCATTAGTGCAGATTTATGTATTTCATGAATTCACAAGAATTTACATAAGTAGACCAGGAAATCGTATTCCTAGAAAATATTTGTGAACTGTATTTTAGCACAAGCAAGTATGCATGAGTAGATTTGCTCATGCGAAAATCTGTTGAGCGTTTACAAGTTTACTTTTCCCTTCAACCATTTTCCCCCCATCCCGGGAAGAAGTACATTTCCAATCTTTCTTAATATGGGAAAAGGTTAGGGAAGAGTTGGTGGAAACACTTAAAACATTCAAGTTAGTAGGTTTACACAGACTCAAAAGAGCATTCCAACTATGGAGCTATTGCTTACCGCTGGCTCCAGCCCCAGTATGTAGATCTGCAGAAAGATAGCAAAATAAGGAAATTGCTAGTATTCAAGCCTTACTGTAGTATTAGCCCTGGCATAATCAGAGAGGCTATTATCAGAGCTCTTATATAATGATATTGCTGCCATAATTTGTGGCCACACTACATGGTACCAAAGGGACAAGTAGTTTTTTTTACAGAAGTAGATTTATGAAGCAACCTGTCCCAAGACAAGAATATGTTTCATTAAATTCCACGCCACTGTGCAATGTGTGTCATTTGAACTGAACTCCAGCAATTCAGCAGATAACCAGGCTAGGCGAGTCAAGGCCTTCTTTATTTTCTCATCTGACAAGATATCAACAATGAGCCTACGATCCGTCTTTAACCAGAATGTCCTGCCACACAAATATGGTTTAAACTTCTCCACCCGTAAGGTACAGAAAAACATTCCCTTTTCTATAATAGAATATCTAAATTCTACATCTTTCAAATGTAGTGATGCAAAGCCCACAGTAACTTCCTTTGAGCTATCCCTCTGAGACGGCAGCACACACATTCCAAAAGCGCTAGCATCAACATTTACAAATGTTTTTTTGCTTTTCTGAATAGGGTTGAAGAGCTGGAACAGACACAATACTACATTTGAGTTCAAAATTCTCCTGACACACAGATGACCGTAGTCAAATCCAAGTAGTTTCTCATGAGTTTGGAATAGAACTCACACAAACCCAGGAATAAACACAAATGTTCTTTATCACAGGGATTTGAGGGTGTCACTATACCATCCACTAACCCAGGTTTGTCTTTCACTCCCTCTGCAGATAGATTGTGTCCCAAGACCTCCTCTTCACTCACACCAAAAACACATTTTTCCTTCCTCAAAGTGACACCATTCTCAGACAGTGCCTTTTCCACACATCTCAAAACATTGTCATGAGATTCCCGAGTATCTGCAAAAATGAAGATATCGTCCTGGAAGACCACAAGATTATATACCTTTAAACATATGGGTCATTACTTTTTAAACATCAATGCGGCTGAGGCCAGCTCCTATGACAGTCTGCAAAATGGAAAGATACCTTCAGGAGTGACAAAAGCTGTGAGGTGACGAGAGTCCTTCTCCAGAACAACCTGATGGTAAGTAGCCTTTAGATCAAACTTGGTAAACCTTTTGGACTGTCCGACAGCTATGATGAGATCTTCAGTGCCTAGTAGAGCAGAGTTTTCCACCAATATGACATTATTTAAACACCTGAGATCAATGCAAAGATGTAGCTCACCATTTATCTTTTTAGCTAAAACTACTAGTGATGACCATACAGTAAGCGTCTACCACTTCAATTATACCATCTTCTAGCATTTTTCTCAAATTTTGTGACAATTCGTCTCTCATACTTAACGGATATTGTATAGCTCATGCTCAACCCGAAGACACCCATATTTTGCTTTAATGGTCTGCTCAAACTTTATGATTCTTCCTATGCCATCACAAAATACATTCTCAAAACTGGTAAACCAATGTTGGTTAGATGTAGATGACACTCCCCGCCATGCAAATGTTTTCTTCTAGTGTAACAGGAGATCTTCTACCTGGTCTACTTATCATCCCGAAATCAGCTTGATGCCACCAACCCAAAACAGAGTCCCTTTTTTGCTACATACACCTTGCCTCTGATCTTCCTGTCACAGAATCCAATATCCACCCAAAAATAGCCAAGAAGATCAATTCTACTGCCTTTGAAAGCAGTTCTGATGACATCTGGAGGCAAAAGTTATTTATCCACCCACTTTACCTTGAACTTGTCTATAGCAATAATGGTGATTTTGGCACCCGAATCATGTAATAGAGGAATGACCTGTGCATCATTAGTTATGTCTACACAAGGGTCACTATAATTTTTTTTATTATCTACACTTCCGATTTCCAAAACTTCTATGGATAGTACTAGCTCATCAATTTTGCTTCCAACTTCCTCAAAATTCTCATTGACAGATTTGGCATGTACGCTCCTGACACTGCTACGTTTACCATCTCTACACACCTTCCAAAAATAACCCATCTTTTTGCAAATCTAACTTTCTTGCCCGACAATCGACAATTTTTAAAATTAGAAACGTGTGAAAAAACCCACATTTGAAATATTGTGGTCTGGAGTTATTTTGTGATCCTTTACCTTTACTGTTGACAGATGGAACCCTGTTCAACTGACATCTGTTGCTATTGCTGAAAATGCAACATGTCCTGCTTTGGGTTCCAGTTGTTTTAAATCCTCCCTTGAGCACTCAGTGCTTTTGACTACATCCACCGCCTCATCTAGGTCCTGATTCTAACATGCTAAAAGACTTAATTGTATCTTTTTTGAGTTACACGTTCATACAATATGATCAGGAATTAACTGGTTTGTAAAGTTTTCAAATTCACAGTAAGGTGCTAGGACCTTTAATGATGTACAGCATATGTGTCAGATGACTCCAAAGGACCCTGCATTCTTGTGAAGAATTTATGTCTGAGTACCACCAAATTAACATTACCATCAAAATAGATTTCCAGTTGTTTTACAGCAATCTGAAATTCATCAGCATCCCAATCCTTCATAGGTGTGTTCTCTGGCTCACGCTCAAACACATTTTACCCTTCAACCCCCAAGAAAATAATGCAGTAAGTGTCCCTTGGATTCAGGTTTGAACTTAAAGACCAGCAATAGCCCCTAAGTATGCATTGAAGGATCTGAGCTATAAGCGTATTTCAAGTGAGGTTCACCTGGATCTTGTAGAAAAGGAGCTGGAGGTGTCACTGACTGCGTCATGACAATAAATTAGTGTAACAAAGAATCCAGGTTACAGTACAAGTGCAATAAAATAAAAAGAAAAAATAAATTAATAATGCAGTAAAAAGTAAAAGTGTGCAAATCACTGAAGTTAAAATGTTATACACAAACGTGCAAATCACTGACAGTTGGAAGAATGAAACACCAGTTTATTTTTTATATGACACCACATTAACGTGCAAATCACTGGAAATGATATGATCTGCAGAAGCGTGCAATCGCTGATGAAAAAGAAATGCAAACACTGTTTCTTTTCTTTTAAGACCCATTAATTTTAGCAATAAACATAGAAGACCAATAGGTGGTGAATGAGAAACAGTAAAATTATCCTCCAGGAAGTGATGCAAATACCTAAGACACAAGGACTGCAACGCCGAACAAGACAAAAAGGAGTCACAACAAGATCCGTAGTTTGACGCCCCCTTGTACGTAGTTCTTTGCGCTCCACACAATTCCTGCACCTGATCCACTCCATTCCCCTCCTTTACGTTTACACTTGCAATAAAATGATTACATTAGACATGATATTGTTCAGAATGTGGGAAAACAAGGCCACATTTTTTTATTTGCATGCATGATCACAGGAACCCGGTCACGCCTACTACAGTGACGGGGCATCAAACCATTAACATATCATAAATCAAGGAGAATTCATGAATCATTCCAACAAGGTCATAAATCAATCAGATGTGTCATAAATCATGCCAACCTGGTCTTAAATCAATCATGAGTGACAGGCCATTCATAAATTATTAATTGCTGTTAAGTAACACATCAGGGTTGAACAATCTCAGTCCAGTCCTGTCATCTGTTTGGCCTCCTTTCTGGCACTTCCCTTGTCAGGCTGTTTTGGGAGGTCCTCAGAATATTGCTGGTTTACCATACTTGTGAGGGGGTAGCCTCTTAAATCTGCTTTGGCCCAACTCACTACCATGTTTTGGTGCCTTGCCATCCGTCGGGCAGGTCTGGGCTTTGAGTGCCGTGCTCCGCTTACTCCCCCTGTTAGCCCTCATTCACCCTGCCGTAAGGCATCCCCAGGTGAGTGGCCTTTTCTTTCCACACCGCCTTACTATGTGAGCCGCCGCCTTACCAACAATTATTCCCTCTGAGCCTTGCGACAACTGCTGACGTACCAGTGTGGGTGGCTGGGTTTTTCTGTCCTGCCGTGCGCTGTCCCCCGTATTTCCAACAGTGACCCGAGCAGAGGGACATCGTGCCTTATAACCCCATTGAGTCTCTCTGGGGGTAGAATAGTGTCCCCCTATTTGGGGATTTGAACCATCACTTGGCCTTCCATTGGCCCCCTAACCTTCGCGCCAAACCTGGCGCACTTTCACCTTTGGGGAGAAAAGGAGGGGCCCTGCTGTTTGATGTAGCTGCCAGCCAGCCACCTGACCGGTCAAACCAGTCCTTACAGGTCCAAGGCGGCCGTTATTGGGCCGGACTCTTCAAGAATGTGTGAACAGGAACTTCAAAGCTGCATGCTGACCGCAGACACATGCGCAAAAAGGAGCCTGAACGTTGAGAAATGTGTGGGACAGAGCTCGAGCGCAAGCGGTAATCCTGCTCTGTGACATAGGCACGATGCACAGTGCGTGAGGCACAGGTAGCTTGACAGAGGCTCAACAGTGGCTGACAGGAAGTGCGAGGTACATCTGGCACATAGCGCGAGCTTAAGGCAAAACAATTACTGTTCTTATAAAATAAAATTACTTAAATAATCTGAAGGGTAACCACTCTTGAGGTGATTGGAGTTCTCCCATGCAGCTTCTAACTTTGGCAGTGATATAAAAGTGAAAAGAAAATAAACAGAACTCCTGAAGCTCTGAGCCTTTCCCACTGCGTAGCAAAAACAGCACACAGCAAAACACAGTACCTTGTAGATTTAAGAAAAGCAGTTTCAGGTAGCTCGTCGCCAAATGTGAAGTATCTCAAATAAGTTTTCACAAGGAGAAAGGCTTGATCCAAATGTAGTTTTAATGAGTAAGCAGTGCACAAAGTAGAAACTGCTTCAAAACGTCTAAAAAACTTTCAAACTATCATTTCAATTTCAAGCCTAAGAAAAAACATTCTAATAAAGAGCAATAAGTGAACCAATGAAAAGCAGTTTTACAATACAATATACAGCACACCTGAGAAACCAATAATAATACCACACACATTCCCACTTATTGCTCCCTAACAAGCATAATACATTGATTAAGAGACACTAGAAACTATTAGATCCATTTAATCTTTCCACACTCCTGTTTGATATTTAAAAAAGGAAACAATCTAAAAGAAAACATTATCACTGGTGACAGCATCTAGACTACAAGCCAATAGAAAAGATATTTCAGAGCTTCCTGGGGTGCCTTCCAGAGGTGATTGGTAGTTTCTGCTGTGGCCAATGTACAGTTTGCTAATTTACTTCTATCACCAAGGAAGTCGAAATTAACAATATCGCCATTAAACAAGACAAATTATCTAATTTGTACTCTATGTATATCATTCACACTGTTACATATGCCCTGCAATCTGACTTACAGAGGCATGACCACCCAGGAGATATGTGAAAGGATCATCCAACATCTATCTAGGATCAGATATAGAATAGCGGCCACTAAACTGGTTACTCATTACTTTAATGAACAACATTCCTCCGATGCCATTCATTGGATAGTTGTATCTAAACTTGACCACGATATAAGAGATGGACAAACAGAGCCAAGACTCTGCAGACAAGAAGCCAAATTCATTGAGAAACAACTCTACACAAATGTAAAAATAGTAATGAATTAGATGAAATCTACAGCTTAGACACGGTCCCTGATTTGAGAATTTTCTATTTGTCTATTGTTTCACAAGTAACAGAACTATAGTAATGGCTCACACATCGTACCTGGTGCCATGCTTTGTGGAAGACACACGTGAGTTGTGAAGTGTTGTAAAAAATCCATACTATTCTTCCTTTTGTGACGCTACTTTGATGCTGGTAAATGGAAGACCAGGTGGTCTGTGACTGTTAACACTCCCATAGGAGTACAGACAGATGATAATGTATAACGCAAAAGGGATTTTTCATAATGTAAATACTCAGTAATGCAGTCTTGCATGTATCTGCATCTAGATGAAATGTGATGTGCTTACCTAAGCATAAGAGGTTATATGTATCCTGGTAATACCCTCACAGGTGAGCTTTGGCTAATGGAATTGAGGTGGTCATGTACAACTCTATATGAAAATATCCACTATGGTTATGTACCAAGTTTTTATAAATAAAAATGATGTTTGTCTGCCTTCAGATAATACTCCCTCTTAGTCATTCTTACTATGGTCCTTGCCACTTTTCAGGCTTGCTAAAGTTGCCTCCTCGTGCTCTCCTTCACCCCTGCTTCTTTGTTGCCTGAGATAGTTAGTGTTAACACAACATTTCCACCCTACTTTAAATGTCCACATTAAAACAATTATTTCATTTCATTTTTTTCATCATGAACTTGTTGAGGCTCTTGCCGAAGGGAATTATTTTTTGACAATATTACGTCCTCCCACCCATTCCTAAGTGGCGCTCCTCAGTGTGAAATGAGATGCAACCATGCACATTTTCTTCAACATAGGCCGCCTGCCCGCCTTATTCTGAGCGTGCTTGGTTTTGGTGGGAATATAATTAGTGGTGACAGTTGGTCTACCTCTTGTTTTTTATGCATTACTCTGCGCTCACTAATTTTAAGGCAAAATGCGGGACATGAGTAACTACAGTGTTGTAGGATGATGTTCCCCAAATGTGGTCCTGTAACACCACCATAATCTAATAGCTAGCACTCAGTTTGGTGAATCTGTTAACTCATCAACAATAATACGGATTCCTTATTTATGCCCTGACGAGGCTGTAGAAATCATGCATGGTCGAAACACATCGACAGTTTTTAAAGACGACTCTATAATGGCTAAGAGAGACTTCTAAAGATATGGAAATATACTGAATGATACCCCCAGTTGTGACTACCTTGCTGCGTGAACTCGGACACTATAATTACGCAGTGTCTCCCTTGTGTTATGATAAATGGCTACAAGGTTATTTGCTCACATTATTAATTAAGTGGATGATTATTAGATTTGATGCATTACTTTTTGTTTAGTAAATGGCATGTTTCTAATGGATACAACTACCTGTCGATTCCTCACCATGAATTCTCCCAATGCGCCAGCATTCGACGAAAACTTTCTTCCCAGCTCTTGACGTCGACGAGGATGTTACAATTGCCCGGCTCGGCACGCGACTCTGTCTGACGTCATCGTGCCTATAAGAAGTCCTCGCCGGCTTGCTGACGTCAGTTCCCTTTTTTCCATGCCTTCGACAACTAACGGTTTTTCCTAGCTCTCGAACAGCTACTGTTTCGAAGGTGTCTTGTACTTGTTACAATGTCTCCACCTATGAAGTCAAGTTTTAAGCCTTGTTGTGAGTGCGAGAGTCGTATGTCAGTCACAGACCCTCACGAAGCCTGCTTGTGGTGTCTAAGTTCGGACCACGACGTGGAAGGGTGCGATACCAGAGGATACATCTTAACAGAGGAAATACTTGTCATTTGAACATTGATATCAAAGCAACACCGTCATGGGAACCTGCAGGTCCCCTGTGTTACCCACAGTAATGAGAACATGAAACATGTTGAGTAAAAATGCTGAGATTCCCCCAGACCCATCACTTTTCAACTGGCTGTGGCGAAACTTTGACTTCGCCCTAGGAATGCAAAAGGATGTATTTAGAAAGTTGAAAGAATACATTTTTTCTGACTGAGGCTACGTTGAAAAAGGCCCCAGTGAAGAGCTTTGAGAAGCTTAATGAAGAGTATGGGCTGTCAGAGGTAGAGTGCGTTGGGTATACGAAGTCATACATTGGATGCTGCATGAGGTTAAACAGGGGCAAGTAAGGACCTCATGGCAACAATGAAATGCTTAACGAAAGCAAGGTAATATGGCACGTGCCATTACCGATGCCTAAAAAGTCTTACAGGTGACACAGAAGTGCATAAAGCCACATTTCAGTCTGCTTCGGAACAAACGTTAATCAAACAGGTAGACTGGGGTCTATACCAGAACATCTAAATATAAACCCAAACCATGCCAGAGATGCGAAGTGTAGAGAAACCTTATTCAAAGTCCTGTATCAATGGCATTTAATGTCAGCAAGACTGCATCGGATGGATCCAGCCAGAAAGGTTAAATGTTAAAGGAGCAATGCCAACATCTCCCACATATTGTGGTAGTTCCCCAAAATAGAAGGGTTCAGGAGGAAGGTACTAGTAATTATTGAAGAGGTCGCAGGAAGCTAGATAGACAGATGTCCTGAGATAGCCCTCTTAGGTCAAAGCTTCAGGGGGGGATTTACCTATTGTACATGAAAAAAGACAGCTTTGTAGCCAATCTATTGCTAGCAGCAAGAGTGAATATTGCAATTGTGGGGGAAGGCAGCTGTACAGAACTTGTTGATTGTGGGCATGAGGATGTGCCCTTTTTCGGTTGCAAAAACATGCACAGAGCTCTTTCGCAAGATATGTGTGAAGATGTGGGGCCCGTGGTGAATTGTTTGGCTAGAGACTTTAGGGAGCTCTGATGATTACAAATCCTACAGATTGTTGAACAACTGCATGAGAGAAGCAAAAATAACCACACTAACCAACTAGTTTTCTTCATTGCCAACCTCTGTGGGTTCAGCTGTCCAAGACCCAAACTAACAGAAATAATTTCAAGGAGAGGCAACCGAAAAACAATACACATTCATCAACCATACACTCCAGAACGTTTTGAGCTCATAGTAGAAAAGATTTCTATATTGTTTTTCTGATACTTGACACAAAACGTAGCAGTACAGCCAACGCATTTCTCTCACCCAACAAACAGCTTCATCAGGGCTAGTTCGTACTTTATCCATATAGTTGCTTCAGTCCAGAGATTATACACAAATTTCCTATAAGTCTTTGTGTGTTGCCAATGGCATCCAAAATTGATCCCCCTGATCAGACACCATTCCCGTTGGGCCATACAAGCGCAACAAAATGAATGTGGAGTGTACTTCACATCATTGTATACTTTAGCTTTGTTCGGCGTTCCAGACTACAGAAATCACGTGCTGTCGGTCAAACCCATTGAGAGCGATGCAAACCAATATCGATAGTGGGGGTTAATCAGAAGAGATTGCAAAAAGGACATCCTTGGGATAAGATGCGTTTGTTGATGAATACAGAGGATGGCCAGTGGGTGAAAAGAGGGGGGAGGGGGGGATGTTTGTTGTTTCTGTAACTTAGATGACTGCAAAGTCTATCATATTGCTGAACAACTTGTTAAAAATTAATAAAAACGTATTTAATCATAAGATTACTTATGTGCCTCCTCAAGTATAAAGGATTCCCTGGCCTGTAATACTGACCATGGAAGGAATTGGAACATGTCTCTGAGGTCTTTGCCATCTTGGCTACAGGTTGATCAAGCGTTCTTAAATTGAGGTCTCCTGCACTATCCTTTAAACCTTTGTTTCAGATTTCACATAGGAAATGGGCACAAAGTTTTGAAAGACTATGTTATCTAGTCTGTTTGCCATGGCTCCCTTCCTGACTATTGCCAGTTCTTCATGAACTTCAGTTTGTCCTTCAAGGTTCTGACTCTGGCCCTACAGGTTCTGCAGGTTTTTGTTGTTGTTTAGGGATTCAGGGATTCTTAACTGGTGGGTATTGGGGCCAGGATGTTGATCTCTCTTTGTTTCACCGCCCTAGATTAGAGTTCTGCAGTGTTTGTTCTACAACAAACACCTCCCACAAATATACGACATATTCCTTGGTTTAAAAAGGTTCTCATGCCTGCATCCCTTGTTGTGCTCCTTTAGCTGCACCAACTTAGTACCTAAAACATACTATATGGATGGTAATAAACTCTCCCGAGTCAAGTTGGTATTGCTATTTGAAATCTTCATTGACCATATTGGAGGCACAAGAAATTTGGGCAAGTAACCTCCTGGCAGCCAGGAGCCTAAGTTGGTAAAACAACCAAAACTATTATCTTCGTAACAGGATATACAGTCATTGAAGAGTAAGCCCATGGCAGCTGGGCAGCAAAGCTGGTGTATTATCATCCTACCCCTCTCAACCGCTTAGCCAGGTAATGAAAAAACACCTGATGAGACTCGGATTTGGACAAATTCCCCTAAAAGCTTACTGGTAGGGCCGGATGGAACTCAATGACAACAGGCAATGGAGGCTTTATTTATATCCAAAATGAGAATGGAGCTCACACGAAAAAGTATTAATAAGCTATCAATTCTGGTATATTCATAAATCCCTAAATTATGCTAGAGAACTATAGTGAAATACATGATGTAATCAGATGTGGTATCGGTGTGGTATGTGATAATTTCAAAAAACGCATTATTTAATTATTAAATTTAATACACATAATGCAAATATAGCACAATTAGCAGAAGGTGTACAAAGGTTACAACAAAACTAGAGTAATATAACAAATGACCTAATGTTACATGGAGTGTTAACAGAAATTTGACAAATTACATAATTGAATCAAAGGCAAAACAATTCCTCCCTAAAACATTCATAGTCAATAGAAACAAAATCAGTCAATTGGTTATGTGAGTGGAATTCATCGACTCTGATGACTTGAAGTGGAAGGATTTCTTTTCATCCAATGTGAAGATTGATTGTAAGATTCAACCAAATTCAGCCAACACGTGTTTCGTCCTACAAAGGACTTTATCAAGGCTGACAAAACAAATAATATGATCACTTATTTTGACCTATACTTCCGCTAATATCCAATTTAATAACGACCAAAACGTTAAAATCATCACACAATATATCGGCACTGTAGTGACGATATAAGTGTCATAAGATTAAAAATATGTGAATGATAAAATACACCATGATACCACAACAATCACCAAAATATAAATGCGTTAAAAGCAAACAGAAACCATCCTTGTAAGTGTCTCCAATTGGTGTTAGCAGTTTTGTAAACCAGAAAGGGAAATTAAAGTGATACGAAAGAACCAATGGACACAATGTCCTCATGCAGATTAGTGGTGATCAATTCCAAAAGAAAAAAGTTACAGATAGTACCACAGGAATCCAGAAATCAGAGATAGTCAGTGATATAAATGTATACCTAGGAACTCGAGTGAACACACTGACAGAAAAATATATTGGAATATGTACCTTTTCTTTTTATGTTTATTGTGTTCTATTCAAGCTACAAGTCCGCAATTTCTTTCAAAATCATGACAAGTCTTTAAGACAAGAACCATGAGTGTCCCATATCCAATACATAGAATCAGATTTCTACATGTTAATCAATCCAACAATCCAACCAACCTGTACTTATTAATCTCCAATGGAATAGTAACCTATAATTATCAAGAGTCGGTCGTATATCCAAAGTATAAGGTATCTGAAACAAATCAAAAGAGGGAAAAAGTTTCTCAGTATATGGTCCAACTAGGAAGATAAATCTAGTAGACTCTCCCCATATTGTTTGGAGTGTCAAAAAGAAAAAAGAAGAAAATTAAACAAGTGCCTTATAATATATAGGTATATGTATTATAGATATCAATCCCTCCCTAGTAATTCTAATTACCTTCACATCTCGTACACCAACAAATAGTAGACCCTTCAGTTCTGGCGTCAAGCAACCGAGTGTTTTCAAAATTCGTTCTTTTAAGGGACACATCCCTCTCTCATTAGATACATGTCTATAGCAACGTTTAAATTGCGGCCGCCATCTTTGAATTCTGAACCGGCATCAAATAGAAGTGCAGAAGAGAGGGACGAGAGAGGGAAAAGCAAACACTTGGCCCTCATAGTGGCCGAGTTGGATGTAATCCTTTTCTTATCACAAAACAAAATAATGGAGTGCTATCAGTACAAGATGTTATGCCACGAAACGCGCACATCGCGCGTCATGGCAATTGCGGGCGCCATCTTACGAGGATCCGCGATGTATTTGTAAATACCACGATACTCTAAGACCATAACGAAGTCCCTGCCCGTGCCACAAAAAACCCTCTACCTAATCTTGACGATGTGTACACCCAAAAAACAACCACCTCATCAAACCATTTTGAAAGAAACTAGTCTGCATGCACGATGGCACACCAATTTCAGGCGCCATCTTGGAACAATCATGTCTATGTTTATAAATGTCATGTCATTCCAGATCAATTTGGAATGGTTTGGGAGAGAATATTTTCAACACACAAAAAGTCACTAGTGACCATCTCAGAATGTACTGGGATATCCCTCTTCATATAATACGGCCCTTTTTTAAAACGAGGAATATCCAGGCAAAACATGAATATGTGAAGGTAGCACTCTAACATAATTGGTAATTACAGATATCTCAATATCCATTGTTGATAAAGTTGTCAAATCATATCTGATGTTACTTTGTGTTGTTTTCTTGTAAATCGCCTATCCAATATATCTATAGTTGGTTTGTCAGTGAGAGAGCTTAGTGCAAAATGAATACAAACATGCCAAAAATTTCCCAAGTGCGTTGATATCCATTAGTAAGTTTTTAATATACATGTCATACCCACTATATAGTAATAAAATATTATATATAGAGGGAAAATAGAGTCTGGAAGGCAATGTATCATGCAGGTAATGTGACGCATGCTTAGATGTGTGAATGTCTACTTTGTTAGTTATTTGCACATATATTACCAACGTACAGCATGTTGCAATGGCATAATCTTCCTATAGAGACAAGTTTTCGAAATCATATGGAGTCATAAAAAATAATGCATTTCATGGTCTATGTTCATACCCATTCGTATACTCTTCAGCCTAATTATCCATTTTGCCTCATTTCTTCTGAGTTCCATTTATGCCAGGGGAGTTGAATCCTTGACTCATATTCTCTGCATTTGTGAACCATTCATTCAGTATAGAAGAGTCTGGATGTGTCCAATATTTTCAGTATTAAATAATCGGACCTGTCAGGCCACCATACAATGTTGCTTGAAAGGTGAATCCACTCAGGTACCAGTCGCTTCTTGAAGTTTTCTAAAGTCAGTCTCACTTCTACGACACGAGGTAGCTGATTCATTAGCAGGACCACTGGAATTATGCGGCAGGGGAGGGCCAAATTATGTGACAGGGTTATGTTAATTATGTGGCAAGCAAAGGTAAATTATGTGACGTAATGTGGCACATTTTTGATCATATTACTTCATTATTTTGTAATTTTTAATAAACTTGTTAGCACTGCCTGGCCATTGGTTGCACCCCATTAGTACCAATTTAACACCGAAATATAGCAATAATCAACAGAAAGGTGAGCTACAAATAAGGGCATTTTTAACTGTATGGACTTATAGGCCTACTTGCTTTAATATTGATGTGTTGCTAGTTATTGCACTATTGTAATGATTTTAATTAATCGCACAATAAATTAATTCTGTTTGTGTCGGGGCAGGTGGTGCATTGTGATCGAATGCAGACGTGCAGTAGCTCTTGGTATACTCATGAAGGCAGCACTGACCCCAACTCAGATTTTGGAACCAGAACAGATCCATAACTCTCTTCTTGGCTACCTTCAAAGGGGTCTGACAACTCCCACCTCTCCTGGAGCATCGGTCCACCTCTTAGGAGCTTGCACACTTTGAATAAGGAGGTGTGGAGAAACTGCATAGCTTAGGTGGAGCTCCACCACCATTCCCGGTTGTTTCTCCTCTGCTGTCATGTCACGTTAGGTGATGCCAGAGAGGGAGCCCACACCAGAGCTTCTCTCTGGAAGCCCAGCCAGTTCAGACTTCAAGTACCAACTCAAGATTAAGGAAATATAAACCGCTGTGTCCTTAGTCCCTCTGCTGCTTGGCTTGACCGGTGTGTTGTGTTCGTGCACCTACAAGTCTTGATAGACCTGAGCTACAAAGTAAAAAGTTGGGGGCTGTTTGTTTCAGGGGGAGCGGTCCTCATAGACATTCCACTGGCCTCAGTCCAACAGGATAGTATCCAGAGGTAAAAAGGTGCTCTGTGAAAGAGGGCGGTCATTCTAGCTACAGTCGATTATTAAAAAATGCTTCTTAGATAAATATAGCTACAAAGACGTGAAAGAAACACTACATGTTCCTCAATAATTTCCTTAGTAGGATTTAACCAGTCGGAGCCACTAATGACCGAACTGAAAAATCCTCCCACCCACTGTACAATCAGCGGTAAGCGAGTCAACAGCAGACTAAATTAATTACAATTCATTGCGCTTTTATAAGATCAACAATTCCCATATGGAAATCTATATTTATGACCGTGAACTCGATTAAATAAAATTGAATCGGAGCCGTTGATGAAAACAGTTTTGAGAAGAAAGGTGAGTCAAACCCTCCCTGGTTTCTTCCCCAGACTATCATTCTTTGCACACACTGGCCAGCTGTGGATGGAAGAGAGCAGCACTGTAGGAGAGAAAGGGGATCTGAGGTGTGTTGATGCAGAGCTGCACCGCACCACCAGGTTCTCTAACAACGCAGCGCATCACTGTTGCCCTACAGCTGCTGCTAATGATGAAATAACGCCCTGGTATGAAACAAGCTTGTACGGTCGTACACAACACACGCAAGAAAAGAACAGTCTGTGTGCCAGAGTAAGCCAAGAATCCCAGACAATGTCCGACTTATTTACAAGATTGCATACGGAAAAGGAAGGGAATTGAGGCATAAGTCTGAAAAACATTTCTTTCAATAAACACCGGGTGGCAGCAGAGGACCAGAAAACGAATCAAAGCAGTAATCGGTAATTGGAGTTGTGGCATGGATGCAACACCAGCCATAGTCAGTCATAAACGTTAGTGTGTCCACAGAAGCTCGCCGGGAGCCAAGAACACTGAATTAAGCTGATTCACCCTGCAGGGTAAACTGTATCTGTTGATCGGTAGTTCACCATTTGCAGCCACTTGCAGTCTTTTCGGTATGGGCAGAGGCACATCAGTTATTGAGCAACCTAACACACGGGAAAAAGTGAAGACTCCTTCAGAGGAGCCGCGTCTGACTTCCAGTCTTCTCCTCCGAGTGTAGCAGGTGCAGTGGAACCGGGGCCATGGGTATGGGGACCCACCAGAGCAGTTTCTCTGGTGGGGGCCATCGGAGTGACACGCACCCACAATGTATTGCTTGCAGCAAAGCCTGTAGACACCAGAGGCCGGGGCATGTGTGCCTGCTTTCGGCGCCCCCGGGGCACTTTGGTATTACTGGTCACTCCAGCACTTCTAAGTCCCCATCGGTTCTTTAAACGCCATGATAGCAGTCCTCCGCCACATGCGTCCCTTCGACAGACGGGGTGTCCGTGAACCGCTCTGTAAACATTCACCAGGCCCGCCTCAGTCCTCGCGTCTGAAGCATGGCCGATCCATGGAATCCAATCTGTGACGCATGGCTTCATCTTTTTATAATGCTCGCTGTGAACCCTCAGTGTCGAGCGCTCCACCCTCTCCCGACCCAGGAGGGTACGAGTCTGACATCGTTTGATCAAGTCCGGCCTCATCCTGAGGTAGTCTGCGCTGACGTCACCCCCACTTGCTCGCAGAAGAAGACCCGCCTATATCCCTGCAGATCCGCTTGAGACCCAGTGGGACGTGGTTTATTCTAAATTCAAGAATCCTGATGGTCTCACCGGAGAGCTTCTCTACAGCCATCATTTTATGCTGTTCTGAACCTCCAGCGATGTGTCCCGAAGCCTGTGTTGCTTTGTCCGTGGCTGTGAGCCTGACATGGCGCTCCACTGGCCTGTGTGTCGTGATAACGCCTAGAAGTTAGCCGACATCCTTCCGGGAATGCAAACAAGAGTGTGTTAGTGTTTTTACTGAAGGAGTCATTTTATTATCATGAGTGTCACCTTGACAAGGAGCCGCTCTGCTCAGTCCCTTGAGATGACAGAAATCCTAGGGTTTTCTCACTGCACCATTGTCACGTGCCACTGAAGAGCCATTCAATGAATTGAATTTGTGTTCCTAGCCGTAAGATTTTTCTCATATCCAGGGCACTTTAATACCAAGGTCCGTGCATCTGGGGTTGCTTTACACTCACTGCTGCCTCGCGCTTCGTGAGCAGCCCGGGCGAACAGGACTGTCCTCCTAAAAGTGCCCCTTCCTAAGGCAGCAGTGATATTCGTTCCCACCCTATCTGAAGGAACAGGCCGGAGCACTTTAAGAGGCCGCCGGTCGGTCTGCAGAAGTCTGCATGTTGATCTCGTATAGACAGCTATAATCCAACAACAGGAGATTTGCCTCAAAATAGGAGCTCACAACCAACATGACATGAGCACAGGTAACAAGGAGAAAACTGTCCAACCGATGTCACACTTACATTTAAAAATCAAGTTGTGCCATTCAAAATACAACATGTTGCCTGCACACGAGCCATCAGCTTCAACAACCAAATAACAAACTGAAACTCACGAGACTCTCATAAAAGAAAACACACGCTATTGAAAATAAACAGAACGTGCTGCTGCAGAGAACCTAATGACGTAAACATACAGCAGACGTCACAGCACGAGCCTGCGCCAAGCAGAGTGCACAACAGCAGGAGCTCATGCTGTGACAGCTGAAACTAAACAAACAGTAACACCTATACAACCCCCCCCTTTTAATACAAAAGAAAAAAAAGAAAAATTAAATAAATAAATAACTACATAAATATATACATATACATATTGTCATTACATTTACCCAATTACTAAGAAGCCGGTGCAGAACTTATAACTTAAAGCATAAAAGCTAAGAGACATAATAGTCCTGAAATTTGACAGGCATACACGCATTGCGAGAATTTCTACTTTTCACTGTTGAAGAAGGTTGATGTAATGATTGCCCAGAAGAGGCACTTTCCTCACCACACGGACCCAAAACTTCCGAACCTTCCGTCAATTGTGTTTCCAAGGTTGGCCTACTCAAATCAACTTGAGAGAAATTCATAAGTTGTTGATCACCCACAAACTTATATTCTTGATTTGTTGTTATTGATCCTACTAACAATATTTTCTTTGCTTGCTCTTTAGAAATTTTAACAATGTCTCTCTTGCTCCACCAACCTTTGTTCCACAAAAACACAGAACCTTTAGAAATTTTCTCAACCTGGACAGGTAAGGAAAATTTTGAACTTCCCTTTTTAACCCTAGACGGTACTATCACTAAAACCCAATCTCCAACCTGAACATCAACTAATTTAACTCTGAATTTCTTGTCAAACAGTTCTTTTGTTCGATTTTGTTTTTTAATCACTGAACTTTCAACTTTAGATAAATCCTAAAATTTGTCTTTGTTCAAATTTCTAATCCAATCAGGTAACATATTAAATCTGGGCAACCTTTTGCGTAATAACACAAAAGGACAAACACCAGTAGTACTGTGAGGAGTGGTTAAATATGACCAAATTTTTTCTTTTAAAAACATTTTAACATCCTGACCCATCGCTAAAGCGGTTTGAACACCTTCCTTTAAGAATTTGTTCATACGCTCCACTAAACCGTTTGATGAAGGGGAATAAAGAGCCACTTTATTATGCTTTATGTGATGCTGAGATAAAAACTCATACATTTTGTGTGAAGTGAAATGTGTACCATTATCTGTTACCATTTCATTTGGTGCACCTTCAATATTGAATATCTTTTGCAAAAATGTGATTACAGTGTCCGTATTCGGATTTGTAGCAAAATCAATATACACCCATTTAGAAAAATAATCAATAAAAAACCATCATATACCTTTGACTAGATGGAAGCAACTCAAAAGGGCCTGCAATGTCTATTGCCACTTTTTCCCATGCCATGTCAGGATAAGGAGTGTTGTGTAGAGGTGTCTCCTGCAACTTCCAATGTTTATCTGAGACCAGACAAGTAGCACACGCACCAATATAAGTGGCCACTTGGGATTCCATTGCTGGCCACCAATAAAATTGTTTGAGAGCTTTACAGGTGCTACTTATGCCCAAATGCCCTTTATGTGCTTCTTCAATTAGTAGTTCCCTTAAAGAACTTGGAGGGACACACAAGTCAGCACGCATTAAGACACCAGACACCAATGATAGTTCTTCAGACACTTGAATATAGGGATGTAATGACATCTCCACATTT
The DNA here is from genome assembly GCF_031143425.1 of Pleurodeles waltl. Lineage (NCBI taxonomy): Eukaryota > Metazoa > Chordata > Amphibia > Caudata > Salamandridae > Pleurodeles > Pleurodeles waltl. The sequence continues at coordinate 967,216,886 of NC_090443.1, read as the reverse complement.
CTCTCACAAGGCCATTCGTTCTTCATATAAGTTGTGACCTTAGAAAAAATAGGATCATTGTGAGAAGCCTCTATCCATTTTTCATGCGAAAGTGACCCAGTATTATGTAAAATGTCCTCTACAGATGCCACCACGCATTCTTCTTCAGAATTTAGTACAATTTCATCCGCAACTGGTAACCTTGACAAACAATCTGCTCTAACGTTCTTACCTCCAGGGATATATTTCAGAATAAAATCAAATTCATGCAACCTTGAAATCAATCTCACTAAACGTGACAACTCTTTCCCCGTTCCATTTCCATTTAAGAGATGAATTAACGGCTTGTGATCCGTAAACATGTTAAATTGTGTGCCCCAGATGTAGTTTTTAAATCTTTCCACTGCCCATGAACACGCTAGTGCTTCACGTTCAATTGTACTATAATGTGACTCTGCCAAATTCAGAGCACGTGAAGCAAAAGCAATAGTGTTTTCTTTGCCTTCAATCCGTTGCAATAGTACAGCTCCCAGACCAACTTGACTGGCATCCACAGTAATTATACATTTCTTTCCAGAAACAAAAGATGATAATGCTGGAGCTGATATTATCAATCTCTTGACATTCTGAAATGCTTCCTCAACATCATCAGACCAAATATATTTGGCGCCTTTTTTTAACAAGTTTCTTAATGGCTGTACAATATTTGCATATCCCTTTACAAAGTGTGAATAATACTCACTTAAGCCTAGGAAAGATCTCAAGGTATCCTTATCCCTGGGAGGCTTTGCATCCTGAATAGCTTTAATTAATGAATATTTGGGAGAAATACCATTTGGGGTAACCATGTGACCCAAATAGTCAAAAGTTTGCACATTTAATTTGCATTTATCAGACCGAAGAGTAACTCCAAATTCCCTAAATTTATCAAAAACCCTGGTTAAAATTCTATTGTGCTCATTCAAAGTTTCTGCAAAGATGAGTACATCATCTTGAAAAGCTTGAACTCCTTCTATGCCCTCCAATACTGTGTCCATCAACCTTTGGAAGACACTGGCAGCTGAAGCCAGGCCAAAAGGTAGCCTTGTAAACTTGAAAGCACCAAATGGTGTTATAAAAGTGGTGAGATTTTGTGACACCTGATCGAGCGGAATTTGATGATATGCTGATTTAAGATCTAATAGTGAGAAAAAACGTGCATGACCAATGTTAGCTAACAAGTCTTGCACCTTGGGCAATGGGTGACATTCAACAACAATGTTTTTATTTAATGTGCGAAGGTCAGCACAGAGTCTTATGTCCCCATCCTTTTTCCGAACGATCACAATGGGACTGACCCACTCAGAAGACTCTGCCTGTTTAATGATACCCTCATTTACCATTTGGTCCAATAACCTTTTTAATTCTGCTCTGATGGTAAAGGGTACAGGGCGAACTTTATGGATTACTGGAATTGCATTCTTCTTTAACCTAATAGTGTGTGTGTAATTTTTAAAACAACCAATAGAGTGACTAAAGAGCTCAGGATAAGCGTCACAAATCTTTTTTACTGAACTTTTTTCCTGAACTTGGACCATGGATACAGGAATGTTACATATCCTCACAGGCAGATCTGCTCCAGGCACAAGCATGAGGCCTAACTTGGCTAAATCCCGCCAACCTACGATATTCCTTCCTTTAATAGCCACATACACTTTAGTACAAATACTGTTTCCCAAACAAGCGATTTGTTCTTCAAAATACCCCAACAGATCAATATCTTGATCCCCATAAGCTTTAGGGTGTACATCTGGTTTACTTAATATCACTTTACCTTTCCAATGAGAGTTAAACAAAGTGTTTGAAATTATTGTGATGGGTGCCCCCGAATCACATGTCATATTGATAGAAATCATATTGCCTAAAAGTACTTGGCAAACAGGGTCTTTGATTACTTCATTTTTACAATTGCCAGTATCTAAGTTCAGTACCATACTAGATAAACTCAATAAATCCTTGTCTTCTGTTACTTCAATGCTATGTACTTTTACATTTTTACTGGTTTTACAAACACTGTAAAAATGTCCTACCTTTTTGCAGTTAGTGCAGCGTTTACCTATAGCAGGGCATTGTGTAAAATTGCTCAAATGTGATTTAGAACCACATCTAAAACAATACTGATTAGTTTTCTTAACAAAAGGCTTAACATTCCTTCCCTTGAGACCAACATAATCCACATGCTCTCCTTCATTAACTGAATTTACCAGAACTGAAGATGATCTGGTATATTCTTGAGTTATTACCTGAGTTGAAACAATAGAGCGTTCAATACTTTTAGCTAACATCAGCACCTCACTTAATGAAGGATCCCTGCAACTTAATAATCTTTCTTGAATCTTCTTGGAATAGCAACTGTAAACAAATTGATCACGCAAATACGTATCTAATGCGGACCCAAATTTGCATGTGACAGCTAAAGATCTCAACACTGAAATAAAATCCTCCACAGACTCATCTGCTGCCTGTTTTTTTTTTTTTTAAATTAAACCTTTCTAACAAGACACTTGGTTGTTCGCAAAATTTACATTGGAGACGTGCAATAGCTTCTGCAAATTCATTCCAATCACCAGCCGCTTCTTCAGATGGAATAACTTTGGGTAAATTATCAAACACTTGTTGGCCTTCTTGCCCCAGGTGACTAAATAAAATGACAGCTTTACGCTTAGGTGGAAAACCATCAGCACCTACAGCAACCAAATAGTTCTCAAATGAACGTAACCAAATAGGCCATTTAACATGAGGTTTACCAGGACATTGTAGGAATGGAGCAATATTAGCCAAGTTAGGAGCAGATTCAGAAGACATACTAGCTAGAAATTCTATTTTGCGTTCCCTTTTTAGACCCAACAAATAGCCACTCTGTGATAATTTTAAATTGCAAACATTGTAAAAGTAAAATGACTAAATTAAAGACAAACCAAATTTCATGGCACTGAATATAACACTACTGATATAGAAGTCTTTTAAAACTTGAAGTTGCTAAAGGTGTGCCTGTCACCGTGGTGCAAGCACATAAACAGTTACCAACACGATGGTGTGCTCATCACTGTGTTGAAATCTTGAAGATGTAATTAACACTGGAATAAAGAGTCCTTTCCTGATGTTCCAAACAGACCAGAAATAAGTTGTGCTTCAAGGATGCTTGTCAGTGAAAGAATTAACACTGCAAGCACAACACATAAAAGTTCAAGGGCTGATAAGAAGAATGTTACATTCAGGCGTCACTTCACAGCCATGAGAAAACAACAAACAGAGCAATCCAGTAGGAAACACCAGGAACCATCCAAGGAAGGTTGAAAGGTAAAGAGACTTCAGTTTGTTGCAGAGCACTCCCAGATTTCACACGACAGGCTGTTCTGAAAGTCAACAGCAGGAACAAAACAGACTGCAACTCAGCAAACAACGATGTGCCCTCAAAAACGATTCCGTTCAATAGTACTTAGAACAAGGAACGATGCAGTTGTGAGCTCCAATGAACTTAAGGCAAACCCAAAAAAATAAGAAAATCGTCGCCAAATGTTGCAAGCGCCTTAAAATGGAAATAAATTGAGGCTGGCCAAGCAGGATCCTTTGTAGAAGTTCTTTAATTTGCCTCAAAATAGGAGCTCACAACCAACATGGCATGAGCACAGGTAACAAGGAGAAAACTGTCCAACCGATGTCACACTTACATTTAAAAATCAAGTTGTGCCATTCAAAATACAACATGTTGCCTGCACACGAGCCATCAGCTTCAACAACCAAATAACAAACTGAAACTCAGGAGACTCTCATAAAAGAAAACACACGCTATTGAAAATAAACAGAACGTGCTGCTGCAGAGAACCTAATGACGTAATCATACAGCAGACGTCGCAGCACCAGCCTGCGCCAAGCAGAGTGCACAACAGCAGGAGCTCATGCTGTGACAGCTGAAACTAAACAAACAGTAACACCTATACAACAGGCACATTCCAGAGTGACCAGTGTTGGTGATAGTTAGCAGTGCAGAACTAGGGAAAGAGAACTAGTTTTTCAGCTACATTGGATGACCCCCTTAATTTCACCTGTCCTGGGGGCTGTGAGTGCTCCAGCATGTTTACTGGGTGTTCTAGTGTCCTGTCTGCATTGCTTTTCTTGCCTCTTTTGTTTAATTTGTTTGTAAGGCCAACTGAATGCTATGTGGAGGCTGAATGAAAAGTGCCAAGATATCAGTATGCTGATCACTTACTGCTAAATGTATCCCTCTCTCTTTCAAAAACCTGCAATTAAACATTCCATAAAGTATAGTCTTGAGTTCCCAGCCATGACGGGGGCAACTGATCTCGGAGTCAAGTGTGTGACGTGAATAAAATAGCATATTTTTCATGCTAAAGGCCTCATTATTAAATGGATAAAATCAATTTTGACTCTTAAAGGGCCCACCTGCGGGGGCTGGGACATTTTACAAGAACAACACTGCGTGTGCACTATTGAAGTAGGCGTCAATAATAAAATGCTGTTTCAGATTTAATTTCTTAAAAAATTCAATATATGATCAATGCAATATGCAGAACACACATCACATGCACTGTGAGTATATGATCTTATTTATGGCTCCTTGGTTTACAGCATATTTTATTCCTATTTATTTTTGCTAATCTTATGGGTAAGTTTCCATATTTTTGTGATATGTAAAAAAAAAATCAACTAATATATTTCAGATTAATATACGTGTTAAATGTGCATTCATTCTTGAATGTCCAGATTTAGTAAATTATGGAGGTATTTAGCATACAATAGGGTAATCTGGAATTATAAATATTACAATGCAAATATACGTGGATTTCTATATTTATTTAAGGAAATATCATCATTATTATATATCTCCATGCTGTCATTACCCATATATTGGCCTGAAAGTCAAAATTACAAGCAAGGACAATGACTCAAAAACACATACTTTCTGTCTTTGTTCCTTTTTGAAAACAATACAGAGAAACACGTTGATTCTCTCTGTATTTATGTCTAAAATCTGAAAACAATGAATAATGAATGTAACAGTAGGCACTCTCTGAAAAAAACACAAATTTAAAGAATCGTAATGCTTTAGAAATTGTACCATACCTAATACTGTCAAAAACAGAGGAAGAGCAAGAATTGGCAAAGTCAGTAGGTATGGTTTAGTATGCTAATATATGCAACATTATTACATTAAGAATGAGACATCCTGGAGGAGATTTGCAAGATCATATAGAGGGGGCTATATTTGTACAATAATTCCTCAATCTAAGCACTCAAATTGATGTGGAAGGTTACATTGAAGCAGCCAATAATGTTAGGTGAGAGTGAAATACTTCACTGGACTGAGCCAAGACGTGATTGACAAACTGTCAAGTCAATGGCTGAAAGTGGCTGGTCAAAGAAAGCCAAAGGTTGAATAAGTCGGACCCAAACCTCACTCTATGGCTCTGATTCAGAGTTTCTCAGAGTAGCAGGTGCTATTGCTGGTTATCGCAATGTAATGTTATGTCAGAAGTTCTGCTGCATGAAGAACAATGAATGTACCTTATATGAAGGCAGAAATGGGAAACTGTATCTCGTAAGTAGCTTTATTTGTCTTAGGTGCAGAATTCTTTCTTTTAGAGTTTTCTGTTGAAAGTTGAGAGTTCATGTATAACAGAACCAGCCTTGATAAATCCTGACAAGACACAATTTGTGCTGGGATTATCCAAAAACTCCTTGCGGTTGGACCCTGGTGATCTAGAGCGTGCACCAGTTAGTGGCTTCAAAAGATCTCTACATTGGGCTGGTTTTCAGAGATCCCAGCTATGATCAAGTCTGGTTTTCATCCTGACGTCGGGTTGCACTCATACCTATTGGCACGGGACCTAGAATCAGTGTGCTGTGTCTCTGGTTTGTGATGCTAAGATTATGGGAAGGCCCTGCACACAGATATTGCACTTGTCCTTGTTTGAACACTTCAGTGTGTGTTTCTCTTAGATTTTGAAAGAGTTATGTGGGAGCTTAGCTTTTAATACCTTCAAACCCAGATTAATGTTGTAGACAAATATCCATTATTATCTTTGATCTCTGGGACCATGATTGCTGGCCACACTTTGTACGTATTACCTACAACACAAGAGCCTGAACTTTGCTTAAAGAGTACCCCGGTTGTTCAGCTCCTTCACGACGATTCAGGGAACCTTGCAAAACTGTTCATCCTGTGGCTTTCCGTGACTGTTTGAGCTTCTGTTTAAATAATTATCTATGACTTAAATGTAACCAAATGTATGAACTTAAAAAATCCACTCATTTAATACATTTGCGCTGTACCATTAATTCAAGTTTTCTTGAATTTTGTAGAAGTGTCCCATGTTTCCTGTGTACCTTCTTGTCCTCTGTAGCCTGCTCCTAGTGTCTTGTAACTGTAAAGTAGATGATTATACTTAGGAGCCTAATGGCCACTCATCATGTTTCGCGTTTTTAGCCTTGCCACACATGTACCACAGGTCAGCGTGAACCGTAACTGGTCATCATTCAGATAAAGTTCTGCCAGCATGCATTCTGATATAACTGGGTGAGCCTTCAACGGTGTGCACTCTTAATGTAATGCTCATTTATATATTTATTTCCTGTGAGGGGCATTAGCATATTGATGAATGGGTTTAGAACTTGATTAAAAATGTTAAATGTGCATTAAATGATTTTGAGAAGCATGCATCATTGGTAACTTACTGGTAACCTTAGTGTGTTCCAGTTTGAAATTAGGAACTTTAACAATGGTGTGATTTTCCGCTCCCAGTCCCACAACGTGTTAGAACCATGCTTGTTTATAATTACACCTACTGCCTTTAGAAGATCTACACATATTGGGTTTGGAAATCTAAAGACGCTGTATTTTTTTTCCAGGGTTGCATCGTCATCCGCTACACTGCGCCATGGAGGATGGTCTTTTTCTCGGAATCCTTCGGCCTCGACACGCTGCGCGAACAGGCCAAAAAGCTGCTGGAACTCCTCTTCGACTATGAAATTGAGAAGAGCCCCATCCTCTTCCACGTCTTTAGCAATGGTGGAGTCATGCTTTATCGCTATGTGGTGGAGCTGGTCCACAGCCACCGGCAAATCAGCACGCTCTGGGTTGTGGGCACTATTATTGATAGTGGGCCTGGGAACCGCAATGTGAGAGGCTCTGTCCGTGCTCTAAATGCTGTCTTGATGGGTTCAACCAATATGATCCTCAGGTATCTCATTTTGGCTGCTTTCCTAATTATGGTAATTGTGTTGCGCATCATACTGTACCCTCTGACGCAATTCTTTCATGAAAACCACTATGATGCAATGAAGAAAGACCCATCACGGTGGCCACAGCTGTATCTGTACTCAAAGGCAGATCTCATTGTGGCAGCCAGTGATGTGGAGACCATGATGCAGAGGCGCCAGGAGCAAGGCATACTGGTAGATTCTGTGGACTTTGAAGAGTCGGCTCATGTTAGCCATTTCCGAGATTATCCTGTGAGGTATACTGAAGTCTGCTCCGCCTTCCTAAAGGACTGTGTCATGAGATCACCAGGACCTCCCAGAAAGAAGCAGCAACTGATTTTCTAATCCATCAGCCCTACAACTGTTTTAAAGAAAGACATAATGAAAGGAGAGTGGGGGTCTGCAAAGTGTGTGGTTCAATACTGAACAACCAACCAAATGTTTTCCCAGCTTATTCACCACTCAGAATAAAATCCTGTCTCCTCTAAGAATCGGGATGCATTGTCGATTTTGTAGGACTTCATCTTGATCATACTGGTATGTCCGCTCCTTTATTACAATCTGAAACTATGATAAAGCTAGATGTTATTCTATTGTATTGGAACATAAATCTCCTGGGCTTGCTTCAAGGAGCAGCATGGCCTCAGTGTATCAGTGATGGCTCTCTGTGGTTCATTACAGGGGTTCCCCCAGTGCACCATGGTGGTGGTTGAGGCCTACCTTGTTTAGTGGTGCTCATCATGAGCTTGGGAGTGGCGCATGAAGCACATATTGGGTTATAAAGAGGTATTGGCTAGTAGTTAAGAGGGCTGCAACTGATTCCCCCAGTGCACCATGCTGGTGGTTGAGGCCTACCTTGTCTAGTGGTGCTCATCATGAGCTTGGGAGTGGCGCATGAAGCACATGTTGGGTTACAAAGAGGTATTGGCTAGTAGTTAAGAGGGCTGCAACTGAGAGAGTGTAACCTTTTGAGTAGTTGTTGCTTTGGTTGTCTCTGTCTTTGATGGTCTCTGCTTTCTATGGGGCTGGGGCAGCCACGCGCTAATGCAGACCACATAGCATGGTCTACCACCCATTCCCGTGGGTCGCAGAATCTGCCTACTGGCTAGTATGTGTGCATCACCTTCTGTTTAGGGGTGGGAGTATGGGAGAAAACATGTGGCATGGATCTCAGTAGGCTTGTTTGTGAACTTTTGCAGTTCCTGCTAATTGGTGCCTGGGGATGTGTTGCTTTAGTAGTGACTTTCACTCCTGCTTAAGGGAGCAGGTGCTGTGATCATTGCTGTACCAGTTGAGGAAATTTCAGTCTGGTTCAGGCCCGCCACAGACTCTTCCTGGCCACCCCACCTTCCTTCGTAGTCTGCCACCTCCCTCCTGTACTTCTGCTTCCCGGTAGCTCACTTCACCTCTTCTCGTGGTGCTCCTCAATCTGTCTGATCTGTGCTCCCCTTGCAACCTTCCCTCTCACCTCTTACTGCCCCTCTCCACCCTCATCTTGCCCTCCTCGTGTTCTCACTACACCTTAATTCCATACCAGGTGACTCTTCTCTGCTCCTCCTGCATTCTACATTGCCCTCTCCATGGCCTCCCTGATGCTGCATTTATTGGCCCAGTGTCTCCTTACACGCCTTCATCCCCCCAACCCGCTGTGCCTCTTACACCATCCCTGTCTATCCCTCCTGGCTTCAGATTGTGCTTCCCACACTGCTTTGCCTTTGTCCCCTTGTGGTACCATTGCATTCCCCTGATAGTCCCTTGCTGCGCCTTCTGCCCCATCCCCTAAAGTAAAACTGACCAATGGTTAGCCCCTCTTTCAATCCTTGCACAGTTCACCATGCCTCCCTCCCCAACGCTGTTATGCTCCCCAGCGCCTCCCCTTGTAGCGCCTGCTTTCTGATCCTTCCCTTCTTGTCATACCACTGCACCCTCCCCTGTGCTGTGCACCTCTCCTGATCTGCCCCTCATGTTCCTTCCCCCTCATGATCCATTTTTAAAGTGCTTACTGATTTTTGCTGTATACCCCACCACATATGTCTTTATCACCTTTACTGCCCTTAGGGTCCTTCTGTAAGAGACAGTGGGGGATGCTGTGAAAACTGGAGAATGAAATATAAGAGCGATTGGAGAGACATGAGAAAGGTGCAGGAGGGTGAAGAGTTCATAGCTTTGAGTTGAGGAAGCGTAAAGTGCTGCGCCACCTTCAGACTTATCTACCCCTATATGTGAAGTCAGCTGTAACCCACAAAGCCACGTTTTATTCTCCAGTCCCAAAACTGTTGTCTTTCCTCGTTCTGATTCCTCACCTCCACTGTTCATTTCTCAGTACTTTTTTCATCTATGTCAAACATTATATGCCACAAATATTACATTATTAATTAGTCCCCCCACCTTGAGTGATCCTCCTGTGTGCACTGTGTAAGTGTGTGGGTTACCTTTCTCTTTCAAGTGAAGTCCCCTATGTGCAGCTGTATTTGTCCCCTTCGAGTGACCTCCCACAGTGCTCAGGGTGACAGCGAGAAGCTTTCTTTCCTTCCATAAAATGACTTCCCCATGGTACTCAGTGCATCTCTGAGGCAGCTTCATCTCCCCCTTTAAGGAAAGTCCTCTCTGTCATGGGAGCTGTAAAGAGAGTTTCTGTGGCTTCCACCTAAGCTCCTCTGTGTGACTGGGAGAGCATCTTCCCGCCCTTATAGTAAATCTCATTTCCTCCAGCAGCTGTGAAGGGGACATTTCTATCCCCGTTAGACTGAATTCCCTAAATAAACAGTTTGACTCCGAGGAAGGTTGTTCCATCTTCCTTGCAGCAGAAACCCCCAAGTGTCAAGCGTGGCTGTGAGGCAAATTCATTGGTCCCCTTGAATAAACTCTACCAAGGTCTGTCTGGTAGCACAACCCAGTGCCTCGCCCTCTTCCCTCTTATCCTCGCGGCCACAATATTCTATGGATGCAACGTGAGGCTTGATGGGCCATCTGGATCATGTGACCCAAATGGCAGCTCTCCCTAGCGAGTGTTCAAGGGCTCGCTTGACCATGTGTCCAAGTGGTGGTGACCTGCTTTCATGACTTCTGCCTGACTGTGTAAGGTCCTGGGATGACACTGGACCTAAGATCCCACACTTTGTGTGGGCAACATTTCTGCCAACCCTTGGACAGGACACTCCAGACACACTCCCTGATCTACAAAACTGCTGCACTTCTAGAGGGAAGAGTCTTGGGTACTCCGTTATCCCGCATATTGGGTTTCCTTTCTTTAAATGCTCTGCTATTAAACGGTGTGCAACCAATGCAACAAAAATTAATTATCAATTATTTATTAATTCACTGAGTCTAATAAAATAGCTAATGTGGACTCTATGTATCTGTGCCTGCGGATCTGGCACTGCCTCACTTGAGGCTTTTCGACAACAAGACACCACTGACGCCAGCTAGCTCTAACTACACGCACCCCAAACCCTAAAATGTCCACACAATCCAGCAATCAGTACTTTATAGCTAAACCCATGCTACAGGCTCCCATGGCACCTCTGAAAGCCCATAACATAGCTCTCATCAGATAGTCAACAACATCCTGTACGCAAGAAGACCACCATGCCATTTCCCATTCACTAAAAACGGTCTGACTCAGACAGCACGGTCTAAAGAGGCCACCGCCACCATCATGCACACAGCACAGCATCCTGCCACAGAGCTGGCAAACTGCTGCCTGGTAACGAGTACTGCCAGGCACCACACCAGCAGACACCCTGGGCGCATGCAGGGAAAGCTAGAACGAACATACCACAGTCTAAAGCCCTCACCCTCGCAACACAGGGCACTGGCCTTGCAGGTGATGCATGTGTGGAAAGCGCTATGCTCTGGCTGAGTACTGGACAACTAACTACCAAATCCGAAGAAAAACGGAAACGTCTCTCAGCAAACCCCTCCCCACACAAGTCACCACAACAGTTTTTCATTTTTCCTAAATTATGATACACAAACCATATCAAAACTAAGGCCCTCATTACAAACTTGGTGGGAAATCCCGCTGAGTTCGGTGCTGGCGGTCAGAACATCGACCGCCAGCACGTTGAGGATCTCGCCGGCCCAATAAAGAACATTCCACTGGGCCGGCGGGTGGAAACAGTGTTTCCGCCATCCGGCCCAGCGGAATGCTGGGCCTGTACATTGCCGTTGGCTCCACATGGAGCCGTCGTCAATGTAGCAGTGCGGCGGGTGCGCAGCACCCGCCGCGCATATCACTGCCCGGAAATAGGGCAGTGACATGCGCGACGGGGCTGTGCACGGGAGCCCTGCACTGCCCATGCCAAGTGCAGGGGCCCCATTCCGCCAGCCTTTCCCTGGCAGGGGAAACCTCCAGGGAAAGGCTGGGGGAACACCAGTTCTTTATCCGGCGGGCAGCGCTGCTTGCAGTGCTGCCCTGTTGGATAAGGAAATCCGCCATCGTCAGGCTGTCTGGCGGCAGTTGCCTGGCAGTGGCGGAGTTCTGCCTGTGGCAGTCTCCCTGTGTTCAGAATATGGCGGTCCGGACCGCCATGCCGGTGGCGGTAATTTCCGCCGGCATGGCGGTCCGGACCACCATGTTCATAATGAGGGCCTAAATGTTGAACTAACGGTATTAACCTCATAAAATCAAATACCAACAAGAAAGAATCACTATAAATGATGACTGTTGCAGTTCAGGACAGATGGAGCCTTTTTAGGCAAGCGCTGCAGTGCCATACTGATGCTTGAAAGCGCTATACAAATCATAAAGTGATTTTCCAGAGACTTCTATACAGACACTTTGTACGAAAACATTCGCTCTAATTGCAAAGTGAAATAATGCTCATATTGCAAGCTGAAAAAATATTTGCTCATATGCAAATTGATGGTCGGTAATGCCTAGGGTGCCCCCTGCAAACTAGGTTGAAAGTTGCTGCAAACCTTTGAGATCTCATTATTTGGCTAAAACCCTCAGATAGAAACACTGGGTGACAGGGTCTCTGATATAAAGTATCAGTTTTAGTTGCACAGCATCCGAGGCGTGTTGATTAACAGGTATCTTTCCCTCAGTGTCTCCCTCCAATCTCTGCGCTACACCTGGACTCAACCACTGCTTTTGTTCTCAAAGCTAAAAACATGAGGCAGAATTCCGCCTCTAAGCTTCAGTATTTATTGTCTTTCGATTTTTATCACGGACGTCATTTCCTCCAACTACATTAAGATTTGAAAGGATTTAGATTTCCAAAAAAGATGGATCGACTTCTAAATTTTGGGAAAGGGAATTGTTGATTTTCAATTGCAAAAAGTTACTGGGAGGCTGCCACCGACGCGGACCCCTTCAACTGTCTCACTTCTGACTTCTTTCCACTAAAGGCCGACACACAGTCCCCGTGGCACCGTCCCACCTGTGGACATTCACGAACAAACAATTTCACTCCTGGAAAAGCAAAGAGCTTCTCATCTTCAAAAGCAACCCTTTATGGGTAAGTGCTTGAAATGGTATACAAATAGAAGTGCTTCTGAGAAGTGCCGGTACTCCCAAATTAAAAGCATTACGTTTATCTTGAGAAGTGGAGGTACTCTTCCTCTCAAAATAAAAGAGTGCCGGTACTCAGTACCGGACAGTACCGGCCCATTCAAAGCACTGCTTGTAGCACCCACAAGATAACCGAACTTCGGCGCTGCCAAATGGAAAGTGTTGTGTTAACACGTGTATCACACGTCTGCCATTTGTGTGACCCCCTAGCACTTTGGAGACAGGTTATCGGGTGATTTCGTGTTTTGTTAGAGAAGAATGGTTTGCCGACTGTGTTCTTTAATGATGCTGTGAAAAATGAAATGTCCTATTGCGTCAGAAACGTTAAGGCCCGTATTTATACTTTTTGACGCTAAACTGCGCTAACGCAGTTTAGCGTCAAAAAGTTTAGCGCCGGCTAACGCCATTCTGAAGCGCCATGCGGGCGCCGTATTTATTGAATGGCGTTAGCCGGCGCTAGCAGACCGGCGCTGCCTGGTGTGCGTGGAAAAAAACCACGTACACCAGGCAGCGCCGGCGTAGGGAAAAATGGCGTTAGGGCGTCTTAAAAATGGTGCAAGTCAGGTTGACGCAAAAAAATCGCCTCCACCCGATTTGCGCCATTTTTAACGACGCCCAGACGCCATTTACATGACTCCTGTCTTAGTAAAGACAGGAGTCATGCCCCCTTGCCCAATGGCCATGCCCAGGGGACTTCTGTCCCCTGGGCATGGTCATTGGGCATTTTGGCATGTAGGGGGGCACAAATCAGGCCCCCCTATGCCAAAAAAAAAAAAATATATATATTTTTTTTATACTTACCTGAACTTACCTGAATGTCCCTGGGATGGGTCCCTCCATCCTTGGGTGTCCTCCTGGGGTGGGCAAGGGTGGCAGGGGGGGTCCCTGGGGGCATGGGAGGGCAGCTGTGGGCTCATTTTGAGCCCACAGGTCCCTTAACGCCTGCCCTGACCCAGGCGTTAAAAAGAGGCGCAAATGCGGGGTTTTTTGCCCCGCCCACTCCCGGGCGTGATTTTTGCCCGGGAGTATAAATACGACGCATTTGCGTTGCAGTCATTTTTTTAGACGGGAACGCCTACCTTGCATCTCATTAACGCAAGGAAGGCGTTCACGCAAAAAAATGACGCTCTTTCCTCATACTTTGGAGCTAGACGCGTCTAACGCCAAAGTATAAATATGGCGTTAGTTTTGCGCTGAATTTGCGTCGAAAAAAACGACGCAAATTTGGCGCAAACGGAGTATAAATATGCCCCTAAGAGTCTACGATGTGGACGGATGCTTTCTCCGAGGATGGCCTGAGTGCTGTTGAACCAGGCTTCCACCCTTGACACAGAATGGAGCGAGTCCTTTGAGGGGCTCTCGACAGCTTGTTGGAGACCATGGGTAATCGTGCCTCATTGTACGGGACATCAATGTCGTATTCTCAGCAGCTACGGTATGTGTCAGTGCAGTGCCTTCTACGTGATGGTATTCTCAGCAGTGGTAAGCATCAGTGGAGTTCCTTTCTTTATAAATGCGCAGTGATGCAATTCATTTGACAAGTGTTATTATCAGCAGTAGGATCGATGGAGTGAATTAGTCGCTGTAATATTCTCAGCGGTAAATGTCCATGCAGTGCCTACTTTGTAACTGCGCATCAATGGCGTGAATGTGGCACAGAGGTATTCTCAGCAGCAGTAATGTGTGTTGGTGCACTGTCTTCTGTATAACTGCACATCGATGGAGTGAATTAGACGCAGAAGTGCAACTGTGCAGTGCTAAGTATCAGTGCAGTGCCTTCTGTGTAATTGCATTTCGATGGAGTGAAGTAGGCACGGTGCATTCTGCGTGATTGCATTGCTATGGAGTGAAGTAGGCACAGTGCCTTCTGTGTAACTGCTCACCAGTGGAGTGAAGTAGGCACAGTGCCTTCTGTGTAACTGCTCACCAGTGGAGTGAAGTAGGCACAGTTCATTCTGTGTAACTGCTCACCAGTGGAGTGATGTAGGCACAGTGCATTCTGTGTAACTGCTCACCAGTGGAGTGATGTAGGCACAGTGCATTCTGTGTAATTGCATTTCGATGGAGTGAAGTAGGCACAGTGCCTTCTGTGTAATTGCACTTTGATGGAGTGAAGTAGGCACAGTGCCTTCTGTGTAACTGCTCACCAGTGGAGTGAAGTAGGCACAGTGCCTTCTGTGTAATTGCACTTTGATGGAGTGAAGTAGGCACAGTGCCTTCTGTGTAACTGCTCACCAGTGGAGTGAAGTAGGCACAGTTCATTCTGTGTAATTGCACTTTGATGGAGTGAAGTAGGCACAGTGCCTTCTGTGTAACTGCTCACCAGTGGAGTGAAGTAGGCACAGTGCATTCTGTGTAATTGCATTTCTATGGAGTGAAGTAGGCACAGCGCATTCTGTGTAATTGCATTTCTATGGAGTGAAGTAGGCACAGTGTCTTCTGTGTAACTGCTCACCAGTAGAGTGAAGTAGGCACAGTGCATTCTGTGTAATTGCATTTCTGTGGAGTGAAGTAGGCACAGTGCCTTCTGTGTAACTGCATTTTGATGAAGTAGGCACAGTGCATTCTGTGTAATTGCATTTCGATGGAGTGAAGTAGGCACAGTGCCTTCTGTGTAACTGCATTTCGATGGAGTGAAGTAGGCACGGTGCCTTCTGTGTAACTGCATTTCTTTGGAGTGAAGTAGGCACAGTGCCTTCTGTGTAACTGCTCACCAGTGGAGTGAAGTAGGCACAGTGCCTTCTGTGTAACTGCATTTCGATGGAGTGAAGTAGGCACAGTGCTTCCTGTGTAACTGCTCACCAGTGGAGTGAAGTAGGCACAGTGCATTCTGTGTAACTGCTCACCAGTGGAGTGATGTAGGCACAGTGCCTTCTGTGTAACTGCTCACCAGTGGAGTGAAGTAGGCACAGTGCATTCTGTGTAGTTGCACTTCGATGGAGTGATGTAGGCACAGTGCCTTCTGTGTAACTGCGCACCAGTGGAGTGATGTATGCACAGTGCATTCTGTGTAGTTGCACTTCGATGGAGTGATGTAGGCACAGTGCCTTCTGTGTAACTGCTCACCAGTGGAGTGAAGTAGGCACAGTGCATTCTGTGTAATTGCATTTCGATGGAGTGAAGTAGGCACAGTGCCTTCTGTGTAACTGCTCACCAGTGGAGTGAAGTAGGCACAGTGCATTCTGTGTAATTGCATTTCTATGGAGTGAAGTAGGCACAGCGCATTCTGTGTAATTGCATTTCTATGGAGTGAAGTAGGCACAGTGTCTTCTGTGTAACTGCTCACCAGTAGAGTGAAGTAGGCACTGTGCATTCTGTGTAATTGCATTTCTGTGGAGTGAAGTAGGCACAGTGCCTTCTGTGTAACTGCATTTTGATGAAGTAGGCACAGTGCATTCTGTGTAATTGCATTTCGATGGAGTGAAGTAGGCACAGTGCATTCTGTGTAATTGCATTCCGATGGAGTGAAGTAGGCACGGTGCCTCCTGTGTAATTGCATTTCTATGGAGTGAAGTAGGCACAGTGCCTTCTGTGTAACTGCTCATCAGTGGAGTGAAGTAGGCACAGTGCATTCTGTGTAATTGCATTTCGATGGAGTGAAGTAGGCACAGTGCCTTCTGTGTAACTGCTCACCAGTGGAGTGATGTAGGCACAGTGCATTCTGTGTAATTGCATTTCGATGGAGTGAAGTAGGCACGGTGCCTCCTGTGTAATTGCATTTCGATGGAGTGAAGTAGGCACAGTGCATTCTGTGTAACTGCTCACCAGTGGAGTGATGTAGGCACAGTGCATTCTGTGTAATTGCATTTCGATGGAGTGAAGTAGGCACGGTGCCTCCTGTGTAATTGCATTTCGATGGAGTGAAGTAGGCACAGTGCATTCTGTGTAATTGTATTTCGATGGAGAGAAGTAGGCACAGTGCCTTCTGTGTAACTGCTCACCAGTGGAGTGAAGTAGGCACAGTGCATTCTGTGTAATTGCATTTCGATGGAGAGAAGTAGGCACAGTGCCTTCTGTGTAACTGCTCACCATTGGAGTGAACTAAACACTATCATATTCAGCAGCAGAAAGAGTCAATATAGTGCCAACAGTGGTATTCTTAGAAGCAGTGGCAAGTGCTGGTGCAGTGCCTCATGTGTATCTGCACATTGATGGTGTGAATTTGGTTCACTGGTTTTGTGAGCAGTGGTAAGTGTAGATGCATTGACTTCCTTGTAACTACACATCTATGGGCTGACTTGGACACAGTGATGTTCTTAGCAGGGGTAGGTGGTGATGCAGTGCCTTCCGCATAATTGCACATCGCTGGAGTGAATTGGAGGCAGCATTTTTTGTTCTCCAGAGGAAAGTCTTGATGCAGTACCTTCCTTGTAGTTGCACATCACTGGATTCGAATTAGGGACAGTGATATTCTCGGCAGAGGTATATGTTGATGCAGTGCCTTCCGTGTAGTTGCACCTCGCTGGAATGAATTGGAGGCAGTAATATATTCGGCAGAAGTAAGTGTTGATGCAGTGCCCTCTGCTTAATTGCACACTGCTGGAGTGAATTGGAGGCAGTGATATTCTCAGCAAAGTTAAGTGTTGATGCAGTGTCTTCCGTGTAATTGCACATCGCTGGAGTGAGTTGGGGTCAGTGATATTCTCAGCATAGGTAAGTGTTGTTGCAGTGCCTTCCGTGTAATTGCACATCGCTGGAGTCAACTGGGGCCCGCGATATTCTTTTCAGAGGTAGGTGTTGATGCATTGCCTTCTGTGTAATTGCACATCACTGGAGTGAATTGGGGGCATTGTTATTATCTCCAGAGGTTAGTGTTGATGCAGGGTCTTCTGTGTAATTGCACAATGCTGAAGTAAATTGGGCCAGTGATATTCTAGGCAAAGTTAAGTGTTGATTGAGTGCCTCCTGCGTAATTGTACATCGCTGGACTTAACTGGAGGCAGTGACAGTCTCTCCAGAGGTAAGTGTTGAGGCAGTGCCCTCAGTGTAACTACACATCGCTGGAGTGAATTATAGGCAGTGATCTTCTCTCCAGAGGTAAATGTCGATGCTGTGCCTTACGTGTAATTGCACATCGCTGGAGTGAAGTGGGGGCAGTGATATTCTAAAGAGAGGTAACTGTTGATGCAGTGCCTTCCATGTAATTGCACATCACTAGAATGAATTGGAGGCAGTGATATTCCTAGCAGGGAAAGTGTTGATGCAGTGCCGACTGCGTAATTGCACATCGCAGAAGTGAATTGTGCGCAGTAATATTCTTGCACGGGTAAGTTTTGACGCAGTGCCTTCCACATAATTGCACATCGCTCGACTGAATTGGATGTAGTAAAATTCTCTCCAGAGGTAAGTCTTGATGCAGTGACTTCTGCATAGTTGCACATCGCTGAAGTACATT
Organism: Pleurodeles waltl; assembly: GCF_031143425.1. Taxonomy (NCBI): domain Eukaryota; kingdom Metazoa; phylum Chordata; class Amphibia; order Caudata; family Salamandridae; genus Pleurodeles; species Pleurodeles waltl. The sequence goes on along the minus strand of NC_090443.1, from coordinate 967,198,734 downwards.
GGAGGCAGCGATATTCTTTCCATAGGTAAGTATTGATGCAGAGCCTTCACGTAGTTGCACATCGCTAGAGTGGATATGGGGCAGTGATATGCTCGGCAGAGGTCAGTGTTGATGCAGTGCCCTTTGTGTAATTGCACGTTGTTGGAGTGAATTGGAGGCAGTGATATTCTTGGCAGAAGTAAGTGTTGATGCAGTGCCTGCCACATAATTGCACATCGCTGGAGTGAATTGGTGGCAATGATACTCTCGGCAGAGGTAAGTGTTGATGCAGTCCCTTCCATTTAATTGCACACCCCTAGAGTGAATTGGAGGCAGGGATATTCTCTCCAGAGATAAGTGTTGATGCAGTGCCTTCCACGTTATTGCACATCTCTGGAGTGAGGTGGGGGAGTGACATTTTAAGCACAGGTAAGTGTTGATGCAGTGGCTTTGTGTAATTGCACATCGCTGGAGTGAATTGGGGTCAGTGATATTCTAAGCAGGGGTAAGTGTTGATGCATTGACTTCTATGTAATTACACATTGCTGGGGTGAACTGGGGACAGTGATATTCTAGGCAGAGGTAAGTGTTGATGCAGTCCCTACTGTTAATTGCACATGGCTAGAGTGAATTGGAGGTAGTGATATTCTAAGCAGAGGTAAGTGTTGATGCTGTGCCTTCTGCGTAATTGCACATGGCTGAAGTGAATTGGGGTCAGTGATATTCTCAGCTGAGGTAAGTGTTGATGCTGTGCCTACCATGCAATCACACATTGAGGGACTGAATTGGAGGCAGTGACAGCTTCTCCAGAGGCAAGTGCTGATGCAGTGCTTTCCGTATCATTGAACATCGCTGGAGTGAATTGGAGGCAGTGATATTCTAAGCAGAGGTAAGTGTTTAGGCAGTGCCTTCCGTGTAATTGCACTTCACTGGACTAAACTGAAGTCAGTGATATTATAAGTAGAGAAAGTATTGATGAAGTGCCTTCCGTGTAATTGCACATGGCTGAAGTGAATTGGGGTCAGTGATATTCTAATCAGAGGTAAGTGTTTATGCAGTGCCTTCCGTGTAATTAAACATGGCTGCAGTGAGTAGGGGACGGTAATATCCCCAGCAGTGCCTTCAGTGGCTGTGAGCTACTCTCTGCGCCCGGTATTGGGGCACATTTCCTAAAATCAGTCGTCCAGCCTTCTTGGTTTAAGGTGTTGCAGCCACCAGAGGGTCGATCGACAGGGTGTAGTTACATCTACGTATACATGGCACTAATAGGATGTTTGAAGAAAGGGGTGCCACGATTATCTCAACTTTTGCGTGTTGGAAATGGCCCTTTTTGCAGGGTTATCCCCAAACCTTTTGCCTTCTTCCTTTCTTCCTCCTATTTTTTCAGGTCTGTTTTTGCTGGTTTATTGTCTCTGCATCTTTTACCACTGCTAATCAGTGCTAAAGTGCAAGTGCTCCCTATAGAAATTGTGCTGTTGATTGGTTTAGCCATGATTAGCATATTTGAATTACTGGTAAGTCCCTAGTAAAGTGCACTAGAGGTGCCCAGGGCCTGTAAATCAAATGCTACTAGTGGGCCTGCAGCACTGGTTGTGCCACCCACATAGTAGCCCTGTAAACATGGCTCAGACCTGCCACTGCGGTGTCTGTGTGTGCAGTTTTAAACTGGCAATTCGACTTGGCAAGTGTACCCACTTGCCAGGCCTCAGCCTTCCCTTTTACTACATGAAAGGCACCCCTAAGGTAGGCCCTTGGTAGCCCCAGGGGCAGGGTGCAGTGTATGTTTAAGGTATGACATATACTAGTGTGTTGTATATGTCCTAACAGTGAAATACTACCACATTCGGTTTTCACTGTGCAAGGCCTATCTCTCTCATAAGTTAACATGGGGGCTGCCTTTAAATATCCTTAAAGCGCAGATTCCCTTTGAGAGTAGATACAAATGTGGAGTTTAGGCTCTCTGAACTCACAATTTAAAAACACATCTTTTAGTGAAGTTGGTTTTTAAATTGTCTGTTTGAAAATACCACTTTTAGAAAGTAGGCATTTTCTTGCTTATACCATTCTGTGACTTTGCCTGTTTGTGGATTGTCTGTCTGGGTCAGTTTGACAGTTGGGCTGTTTTGCACCTCTCTAGACATTGACACAAAAGGGGGCGGGGTGTAGCCTGCATATCCTGATGAGCCATCTGAGCTAGAGAGGACGGAGGAGTGGTCATTCACACCTGAAGGACTGTGCCTGCCCTCACACAATGCAGTCTCCAACCCCTTGGCGTGCGTCTGGGGCCTGGTCTGGACAAGGAAGGATCTTGCAAACACTTGAGACTTTGCTTTGAAGTTTGCCAACTTCAATGGCAGAACTGGGTATATGAAGAAGACCCAAAACCCCGGAATTTTAGAATCTTTCTGGAATCAAGGGGAACCTCTGCCCAGGAGAAGAGCTGAAGAGCTGAAGAGCTGAAGGAGGAGTACTGTCCCTTTGCTGTGTTGCTTTGCTGACCTGGCCTGCAGTTGCTGCTTGTGCCTGAAAAGAGTGCAAAGGGTGAACTTTGCTGTGTGTCCTACTTGAGAAGATTCTACAAGGGCTTAGAGTAGAACTTGCCTCCTGTTGGAAGTCTCAGGGATACAAGACTTCAGTTTCCTGGGAACTGTTTGTTATGTGCTGTTCAAGAGGAGAAACCACCGCGACACCGCCAACGATGCTGCTGGCCTGCACCGTGACATGCCGACGCCACACTGAGTCGCAATGCCCCGCTTCACACTGCGACCCTGGTCTCGCCTACGCCGTCATCGGACGCCTTCACTGAGCCGCTGCTCACACCACCACCTGTGGGCCCCACACTCCAGCATCGCCTGCTCACACCGCAGCCTGGGCATCCCCGACGCTCCTGCTGACACCGGCACCGCTGCCTGTACCGTGACCTGTGGACACCACTCATGAGGTACACGAAGCACTGTCCCATCCCGCACCGCAGCCCCGGTCCACGACGCCAGCACCATTGACTCCTGTATCGTCACCAGACATCCTGCCTGCAATGTGGCCTGTGGACACCGCTCATGAGGGTCACGAAGCACCGTCCGGTCCTGCACCGCTGGCTTGGGCCTACCAACAACCACGCTTCAGCAACTACGACGATGCTGCCTGCACCGTGACCTGTGGACACAGCACGTCGCACCGTCCCGCTTTACACTGCAGCCCTGGTCTCACCGCCGCCGCTGGACGCTGTCACCGAGCCTCTGCCTGCACCGTGACCTGTGAGCATCGGACGTCGCATCGTTCCGCTTCGCACCGCAGCCCCGACGCCATCCACGCCGGCGCACCTGACTTCATCAGCCTGGAGTTCAACCTGTAACATGTGTGACCTCAAGGGCGACTTCTGCACCGACTCTGGAACCGACACCGCAACGTCATTGACACCGCTCTCTGGAGCTCACTGCAAGGATCACGACGCCCTGCAAATCCAAAGTACTGTTTGCAGGTCTTCCCGACACCGTAGCTGGCCCGCGACACCGCGGCCGGCCTGAGCTGTTAGTTTTGTTGATCACGACGCCGTGATAGCCCCAGGCGGAGCTATCGACTTCAAGGAACTGTAGTTTTGAGTAAATCTTGCAGAATTCATATTTTTCTTACTGTATGTTGGATTTTTATCATATTTGGTCTATTTTTCTAAAACTGGTGTGGTGTCCTGACTGCTCGTGCCAAGCTACCAAGGGGGGTGAGCAGGGGTTATCTGAGTGGGTATCTCCCTTATCCTGACTAGAGTGAGGGTCCCTACTTAGACAGGATGCAAAACGACTGCCAACTAGAGACCCCATTTCAAACACAGTGTCTGTCACTGGTAATTGCACATTGGCATTACCATAACCTGCTTCCTTACAGCGAAACACAAGCATCCCAAATGACTGCATTGTCACTGGATTTAAAATCAATATATTACACATACCGGACACCCTCTAGCAGCCGCCAGCTGAAAGTAGATGTGAATTAAAACACTCAACATAGTATTCAACCAGTCAATTATTAGAGTCCAATAAGGAAGACCAAAACCACTGTAACTGCTGCTGTCAAATCGCAGTGCTCCAGTCTCTTTCGGTCGGGTCGTCAGACTGTGCAAGACCTGATGAATGAGACATCCTCTGACAGGGAGAAGTGCACGTGCAGCGTTCTACAGACTTCCCTGTTTTGCAAGTTGGAAAACCCTTTGTATCCCAAAAATCATCTTCTCATTAAGACATTCAAATTTCTGAAAGACGTTCCCACCGTCTGAGACGGTCACGAACGTCTGCAACGGTCGCAAAAGAGAAGGGATCTATTTTAGGGATCTATTTTTCGGATGATGTGAACAATGTGCACAGATTTTGCTCAGTCACTGAAAGTGAATGGAGCCAATGGGCAGAGTGGGCTTATCCATTGCCCCATGCTGTATGCAGTGGTAGGTGGATGCAAAATGTGAATGACAATTTGATAGACCAATGGAGGAAGCCCACTGACCAAACTCCCAGGGCTGGCTTTAGGGTGGTGTGAGCGGTGTGGCTGCACCGGGTGCTGACCTGGATTGGGGAGCACTGACCTCAGGGGGCCGATGTATTTAGCAATAACTTATGAAACTTGCGATTTAAAAGCACCTGCTGAAAAGTTCCTTGTGGTCCAGCCTTCAGGAAGCAATTAAAATGTCAAGATACCTCTTGTGATTAGAGAGAGATGGGAGTTTCGTCTAACTGCAGCTTTGACTCGCCATAAAGTAGTGTAGAGGGTTATTACGGCTGCTGCAAAGAACAGAACTATATTTTATGTGGATAGTTGAGTGGATTAGTAAAGCCAGCCTTTACCAGCGCTTTAAAACAAATGAATGTTTGTAAAAAGGGGGGCTACGGAGAGACGAGGGACATATTTGCCAGGTGGTAGTGAGGGGATCGGAGGAGGTGGTCATGGAGTGGGGGTGCCAAAAAAGACTGCCACACAGGGTGCCACCAGCGCTAAAGCCGGCCCTGCAAACGCCCCTCTGAATGTATTTTATGTACTTTTTTTAAATTAGTCTAAAAAAAATGAGTAAAGTTATCTCAAAAGCTTGACCTAAATATTGACTTGCTTACTCATCATCCACTCTGTCAAGACCACAGTCATTCCAGGAAGGGGATGTAGTGACCTTTCACAGAAAGATTAATATTGTGTTCACCAACAACACTTGTACATGCCAATACACCCAATTCAAGCAGGAAACCAAAGATTTTATTAATTGAAAAATGGTTTATTTTAGTAAGAGTTTAGTGAGACATGAAAAAGCTTAAGCCAGATGCCTGACTCTGGTTTAATTTGAGGTTTTCTTTAAATCTTGAGCCAAAAATGACCTTTCATGTGGTTTTAGCCTTCCCTGACTCCTCCTTGTGTGCACTCACATCTTTTTCTTGGGTGTGCCAAAGGAGAGACTGAACAGTACCATTAGGTGAGAGATGATTCAGGGTTTACACTTCCATAATCCAAATTCCAATAGCCCTGGCCTGCCCCTTCCCTTAAACCCCAAGGGCTAGAAGAATGATGTAGGCATAGCAAGATGGAAGAGAGGCAGAAAGGAAAGATTAAACACCTGTGTCATTAATTTTTTCCAGAGAGATGGGTGTTGAATCTCTCCACCTTAAGGTGTCCAAGGTGTAAAAGCATAATCCCTGCTGAGTGAAGTAAAGCTGCCACATTTTGGCAGTGTTTTTCCGGGATGTGGTGTGTGTGTAGTGAAAATGTTGTCCTCCTGCTGCTAGTATTTCCCCTCTGCAGAGGAAGGGAGTGTCTGGACATTGTCTTTTTAGACTTATATATAGTTTGTCTTTGTGATGCTGGACATGCTTGTTCCATTTTTTTTCATTTTATCCTTGCTATTTGTTACCATGATGATTTTCTCTACTGGTTATCTTCCTTATTTCCACACTCACTGCAAGGGCCCGATTCATGAAGAAAAACTTAGTTTAGATGTGAAGTCTAAGTTTAGACCTGAAGTTTAGATTTAGACCTGAATTCTAAGTTTAGACCTGAAGTCTTAAGTTTAGAACTGATGTCTAAGGGCCTGATTCACAAAGGTAAACTTAAACCTGAAGTCTAAGTTTAATCTTGAAGTCTAACTTTAGACCTGAAATCTAACTTTAGACCTGAAGTCTAAGTTTAGACCAGAAGTCTACGTTTAGCCATCAGGTCTAAATGTAAACTTCAGGTCTAAGCTTAGACTTCAGGTCTAAGTTTATCTTTGTGAATTGGGCCCTAACTTTAGACCTGAAATCCAACTTTAGACCCGAAGTTTAACTTTAAACCTGAAGTCTAAGCTTGGCCTTCCGGTCTAAAGTTAGACTTCATGTCTAAGTTCACCTTTGTTACCAGGCCCATGGACCCATTCCTTTGCTCTCATGTCCCCTTCTCTCCACCTTCTGTTCAACATGTACACTTTGAATTGGCCTTAGGTCAGCCTAGGCCAGGGGTCTCTAACCTTTTCTGTAGTGAGAGCTACTTTTCACCAGTGAAAATTATTGAGAGCTACTGAAGCTTAAGCAACTCGCGCATTGTTACCAGGCACCACGACGCACAGCTTCACTGACTTTAAGTAGGGCCAATGAAATGATGCAGCAGGAGGGGGCCAAATTATACGGCAGAAATCAGTAAATTACACAGCAGGAAAAGGCAAGTTATGTGGCATTATGCGCCACATGTTGTTCTAATATTGTTTTATTATTTTTTCATTTTCAAACTTTGTAACACTGTCTGGGCATTGTCTGCATCTCATGAGTGCCAGTTTAATACCCAAATATAGTAGTAAGCAACACAAAGGTGGCCAGTCCAGCTTTTCAAAGGGCCCTCCACTCCATGGCAACATGTGTTGCAGCATTTGTAGTAATATTTGCACCGTTTGAGCTAGAAACCAAAATCTTTACGTTAACATCTGAAGAATATGCAGCAAATGATGGATTGTGTGGCAAACCTATAAATATGTGAAAATCACTGCAGTCACACAATTGCATAATTCCAGTGGCTTTGACTTTAAGCCTAATGTCAGAAGAGCCAGATACTATGGTTTGAACAGCATTCTTTGACTAGGGTCACTGTGAGAGGGCTGGTCTTTGGAGATGTATGAACACGTATGCCTATGAATGGGATGTATGGGTGACTGAGAGCCTGTATTATATGTACAAGTGGCACAGGACATACCTTTTGCCATATGTGACTCAGTTACATGTATAATACAAAGGTACACACATTTTTGTAAATGTTAGGTTTTTTAAGTGCAGAAAAATGTTCTGATTTTTTTTTTTTTGTAGTATAGAACATATTTGTGTACTTTAAATTTCTCCTTCTTAAAATAATGGCTGTATTTTTCATTTATAAATATGGCACTGTGTCTACCAGCCACTGAGAACAAGATGACTGCTGTGTGTAAAGGTATCACTTTGAAACGGGAGAAAATTAAACTGAAGAGATAATTTTATGTTCTGTATGGATCCCATAAAACTCCTCATTTACATTTTCTCCCATTTCCAAGTGTTAAATTAACCAACACCAGTTCATCTTTCTCCCACTGGTCTGTAGACATGGTGCCATATTTATAACAGTAAAATTCAGCCATTTGTTTGAATGGTAGGAATTAAAATTGAAGAAACATGCTTCATAAAACATTAAGACACAATTGTGTTAATTGAAAGTGGAGAAAAGCATTATGACAATGATTCATAGAAATATTTTCCATGGGAAAAAAGCTTACCGGACTTTTCATATATATTGTCTACCGGACACTGAGAGCAAGAGGCCTGCTCTATGGAAATGCAACACTTTAAAATGGGTGAACATTAAAACGAAGTGTTAACATAATCAAACCTTTCGTTTTAATTTTCTCCCATTCCAGACCATTCAGAAACATAGGCCCTCATTACGAGTCTGGCGTACTACCGCGATGGAGTTGGCAGCCACACTGCTGCGGGACCGGCGGTGAAGACCGCCACCTTACAAGTCCTGGAAAGGTACCTGCAGAACACAGCCAAGTAAACGTCCGGCCCACCACAGCGGAAATGCTGGCAAGCCAGGCAGCAGCCATCTCCTGCCTGGCAGTATCCCACAACCATATTACGAGGTTGCGCACTGCCAGGATTTCTGGGGCGGAACCACCGCCACCAAAATCCTGGCAGAAACGAACAAAATAAAGGGAACACCTACCTGCAGGAACACAGGCACGTCTGTAGGCGGCATGGCACGCAAATTGCAACTCCTTCCAATCCTCTAGTTGGCCCTGCAACTCCCGGACCAGCGATGGCAACCACAACACCAACCGTAAGTACACCAGCCTAGCACACACTGAAGGGAATGACGTTAGTACACACACAACACAGGAAGCCATGCCCACACACGCGCACAAACAAACACCCGTACCAACACAAACACACACCAATACCCACAACCACCACACATACACAGAGCATGAAAGCCAGGACTAGGTAGGTAACAACAACACCAATAATGGAGTGCTGCATGAAAAGCATATATTAAAAAGAGATGGGATAAAATGTATGTACATACAGGCCAAAGGGCCAGTCCGAAATCCATAGTGCCCCGAGCACACTGGGCACAAGATGACACCCCAACTTGACTCCTGACTGGAAAGAGCAGGCCTCCACAGGGCAGGGGCATCAATGGGGAATGCAAGAACCTCAGGGGTAAGTGGTGTGTGGGCGGGGGGGTCCTTGGTTTGGAGGGGGGCTCCTTCCATCTGGGCCTGGAGGGGGCCCCCTTAGGAGTGCCTTTAGATGGGGGGGGTCCCTGAGCTTGCCCTTGGATGGTAGGGGCTTAGCAAGGGTGGTGGGCATGGGCTTGGCGTTGGAGGTGGAAGGAGTGGGCTTGACCTGGGAAGAGGAGGGAGTGGACTTGGGTTTGGCAGCAGGAGTAGTGTATGTGACGGGGTGGTAGTGGCAGGCGGCGGAGTGGTAGGGGCAGTGGCATCCTGGGATGCGGAAGGCTGGGCCCGAGGAAGGGTAGCAGGGCGCTTTGGGGAAACAGTGACTGGATCAGTTGTGGGGAACAGGGAAACCTCTTGCAAGAAACGTTTTTTGGGAACACATAGGAGGTCACTGGAAAAATGTTTGGGAGTGCTTATGGTTGTGAGGTGTGTACATGGATGCGCCATGGGTGCAGGTGCGTGGGTGGTTGAAATGTGTGCGCTGGGGGACTGTTGGGTGGGTGAGTGTGTGCGTTTAGATGTACTGGGAGAAGGTGGGGAGGAAATGCAGGGAGATGGCAAGGGGAAGTGTGAGTGTATGTTGGGGTGGTGTCTGCAGGTAGGGTGGATGTGCTGCATGTGGATGTGTTGACAATTGTGGTGTCTGCACCAGTGGTGAATGGGGTGCATGAATGGGGGGGGTCAGAAGATGTGGTGACGGTGGCAGAGATTGCACATGTGGCAGGAACAGTGACTGATCGGATGCTGACTGCAGGTGTGAGTGTTGTGTCGACTGTGAAGGGGAGGTGGTTGGGGAGTCAGTGCAGGGTGTGGATGTTGACATGTCTGCATGGGTGTGTCCATGGCAGGGGTGGCGCCTGTGGTGCCTATGTTTGTCCTTGCGTACAGTGTCTGTTGATGTCGATGCCTGTGGGTCAGTAGGTGTGCCTTGGATGGGTGAGGGGAAAGGGATGTTGTAATGGAAACAGGTAGCTGGAGTGGGGACGGAAGAAGGGACACTGGCTGCCGTCAACGAGGAGACAAGACCCTGAAACAATCTCTGTAGGTCAGAGAAAGCACCGTGAATGCCTCAGGAACGCATTAGTCTATTGCATCTGGGATGCCATTCCCTGGATGGTGTTCACGATAGTTGTCTGCCCCACAGAGATGAACCTCAGGAGGCCAATAGCCTCCTCACTGAGGGCAGCAGGGCTGACTGGGGCAGGGGCATAGGTGCCTGTGGCGAAGGAGATGCCCACCCTCTTGGGTGAGCGGGCACGAGCAACTGGGTGGGGAGCTACAGGGAGGGTGGTGCTGGTATGGAGGTGGCAGACAAGGATGGTGCTGGGATGGTCCCAGTTGGGTCTGCCACCACCATGGAGCCGCCATCAGAGGAGGAATCTGAAGATGTAGTGGTCGATCCGGTCTCCCCTGTGGCACTCCCCTTCCCCTTCGTCCCACTGGTCCCCTGGGCTCCGTTGGTGTCGGCCTCATGGGTCCTGTGGGCTGCAGCTTCCCCACTCGCCGGTGTCCCTATACCAGATGATGCTGATGCACACAAAGACAGAGGAGGTCAGGGAGGGAGAGAGAGAGAGATAGGGTGCAATCAGTCAATGCCAGTACAACAGTCACACAGGGTAGAATATCTGTATTTGAGGCCATATCATTTTACATTATGCCCATCTCTGAACATCCTACTACTTGTGACATCATGGGGAAAGAGCAACATTGCAACATGTCAACTGCTGATGGTCTGACTAAGGCATATCTCTACATAAGGAGTGTCAGACCCGCCACACCTGACCAGTACCTGCCCACTACCCATGGCCGTTGTGACAAGCATGCAAAGGACTGGACACCCAAGAGGATCTTGCACAGCTAGTTGGAAGGCCCCCTTGGCTAATGTCAAAAAGCACTGTGACTATTTGGTGCACCCACCCCACCATACATTCAGTGCCTGCCAGCTGATTGAGTTCATGGATACACCCCTGGCACAGTGGTTGGCCAGGACCAATCACAATGCCCTGACACCCCAGCTCTGAAGAGCCAGTTACCATGTGCTGGATAGCAGATCTAGCAAGTAGGTGGCAACACAGTACGTCATTGACGGATTCTGCCCCGCTACCACTGACTGCATGGCATTACTCACACCTGTGATGTCAATCCTGCCCAGATGGACACAACCCATAGGGGAGATCAGTATACCTAGCATCCATGCTACAGCACCAATGGTGCCCACACAGAGCACCCATGTCAGCACATGTCACAATTGAGAATGAGTACTCACCCCCATGTGGCTGCTGTGCTGGCCTCACGCGCCCATCCACCTCACGGTAAGCCACCACCAATATGTGGGCCATTAGGGGGGTCAGGGTCCGACGAGCACCTCTCCCTGGTTGGGAGGATGTCCCCAGCTGGGCCTCCGCGGTCTTCCGGGCCCAGCGTCTCAGGTCCTCCCACTGCTTTCTGCAGTGAGTGCTCCGCCAGGCATGGACCCCCAGGGTCCACACTTGCTTGGCGATGGCACGCCAAATCCCCTTCTTCTGAAGGGCACTGACCTGCATGGGTGACAAAGACAGAAGAACACAGTCATGTAAGATGGCATTCCTGGAAGAGTAGTGTACAGCACACATCACACATCCACAGCCACATGTCGTCAGCCAACCTAGCCCTTGGGCCCTCACCCATTTCCATGCTCCATTCACACAGCCACCTTCCTAGGCCCCCATCCCCATGCATGCAACTCACATACAGGACAATGATGATGGGCTCACCAGCTGCTCTGGTGCCCCATACAACTGTCCATACAGGGGCAGGATCCCATTCAGAAGCCGCTCCAACTCTTCCTGAGTGAAGGCTGGGGCCCTGTCTCCTGCAGGATGCAGCATCTTGGCTACCAGAGTCAGTACACAGCAGCACACGCAGTGGAGGTCTTCAGTGCATGAGGTTCAGTAGTCAAGTGAGCATGAGCACATGGAATGGTGGTCACAGCCGACACGGACATCACCTCCACCGCCAGCGGAAATCACCATTGGCTCCTGCCTCCCATTAGCAACATTGTGAGCCAATGGTGTGTAGCACAGAGGTAGTGACTGCTTACCGCCATGACGTGTTACGCCGGCGGGATGATCTCACTTCCACCTGTCCCATGGATGCAGACAGGCGGCAACCATTTCACATTTAGGATATGTGGTTTGTGTGAAATTGAGTGCATCATACGTATATATGCTGTATGAAATGTTACCACCTCTCCCCTGTTCCCAGGTACATTGCACGGTTGAGGATGAGGAATGCACCGGTGTACAGGCCCCTAGTCGACCTTGCTACCCTGGAGGAACGTCACATCATCCAGACCTATCGCCTGAACCGTGTGACCATTCTGGAACTAGTGGCCCAGTTGGAGCCAGATTTGTTGCCTGCCATACGGAATCCCAATGCCATCCCTCCCACAGTGCAGGTGTTGTCAGTCCTCCACTACCTTGCCTCTGGCTCCTTCCAGGTCACAGTGGCCCTCGCAATTGAGATGTCGCAGCCCATGTTTAGCAACGTCCTGAGGGATGTACTGTGTGCCCTGATAAAACATATGGGCAGCTACATCTGGTTGCCCCGACGTGCAGCTTTGCCAAAATGTCAAGGCTGCATACTACGCTGTGGCACACCCCCCACATGTCATTGGTGACGTTCATGGCATGCACATTGCCCTGGTGCCAACCAGGAGGAAAGAACAGGTGTACAGAAACCGCAAGAACTTTCATTCGGTCAATGTGCAGGTGGTGTGTTTCCCGGACCAGTACATCTCCCAGCTGATGGCCAAGTACCCAGGGTCCGTGCATGATTCCTGCATCCTGCAGAACAGCAGCGTCCCACACATGATAGCACCACTCCAGAGGGATCGGGCCTGGCTCATTGGTATGTACCCCTGCATATGTGTGCCCCCCAGCTCACTGCACCCTTGTGTCCCTGCCATATTGCCCTCCCGGTCTTGAAATACCTCTTCCCTACATGCACACAGGTGACTCTGGCTATTCCAACCTGCCCTGGCTCCTGACACCCATGAGGCGTCCAACTTCAGCTGCAGAGGCCCATTACAACGAGGCCCAAGGTCGTACCAGACAGATCATTGAGAGATGCTTCGGCCTGCTGAAGGCCAGGTTCCGCTGTTTGCATGTCTCAGAGGGTGCCCTGCTGTACAACCCACATAAGGTGTACCAGATCACTGTGGCCTGCTGCATGCTGCACAATCTGGCCCTGAGCCGTCAATTCCCATTGCTGAATGCAGTGGAGGGGGTAGCTGAGCCAGTAACTGATGAAGGGGAGATGGGGAGTGATGAAGAGGAGGATGATGAGGATGCAGCTGACTCCAGGGTGGAGGTGATTCAACATTACTTCGGTTGAGATGCAGGTATGTGCAAACTGTGTGGTATGTGTCCTCTACAAGTGTCTGCCATGACCCTGCTGCCACCTGTTGTGTATGACCACTGAAGGTATTGGTTGCAGCTCTGACTCAGGGTGGGATTGGGGGGGTGTCACATGTGCCCATGGCTGAGATAGTCACAGTGTACAGGCCAGGCCTATAGTCAGGCAGGTGTTGCGCTGGTGCACTAGTGCCACCTATGTGTATGTGGAATGTTCCCTGAGTTGCCAGTTCAAGTGCTATGTGTGTGCCACACAGGGTTGTTGCATGTGTGCAGCATCCATCCTGGGAGTCAACATTGGGTGGCAGTGCAACATTGTTGTTGGTGGCAGTGGGTGTGGGTCCAGGTCTGACGCTGTGTGATGTGAGGGTGGGACCATTGGGTTGGTATGTACTGTGTATGTGTGTTGATACTGGCCATATGGTTTTGGACCTGCTTGACATGTCTGCCCTGGATTCCTGTCCCTACAATGCATCTGTGTGGAGTTGGCATCTGTGACTCCTACCATGATTGTTGTTCCTGTCTTGGTCTCCTTTCAGGACAATGTTGCGGTATTCTGTGCTCCCTGCCTGGGCTGTTGCCTCCTTTGACACATATGTCCTGCCACTGCCTGCTCCACGATCGACATCCCGGCATTTTGCTTCCCACGGCGTCACCCTTTCATGATTGTGCTGGGCGTGGGTTGCCACTTGTACACGAATTGGCTGTTCCTTACATACTCATGGGAAATAAACACATAGACATGGACTGTGCTCAGTTGTCATTTATTTGTGTTGTACAGGTGCAAGGGGTGATGAGTGGGTCTTGGCGGCGGTGATCATCAGAATGGTAAGGCCAGCTGTAGGTAGTCCAGGTCCAGTCTGCTGGCCATAGACAGACGGTGATATCTGAGTGGACAGTCGACAGGGTGTCGCACACAAGAGTGAATGTTCAGGAAAGGATCACTTCCTGGTGGTGGTCTTGGTCTGGGCATCATGTCTGGCTGGATGTCTACTTGGACGTCCTCGCTTGCGTGGGGGTTTCTCAGCTACAGGGGTACGTGTGGTGGTGTCCTGCGAGACCTGTGGCGGGCCTCCGTACCACTGACTGCCGCTGACGTAGAGGGCTGTGATGGTATGTGACCAGTGGTAGGGTCCTGCTGGTGGGTGGTGGACTCATGCATGACAGTGGTCAGGTCCTTGAGAACCCCTACAACGGAGGCCATGGTGGTATTGTAGGCCTACCACTGTTGCATGGCCTCCTGATGATATTGCCCCTGCAGCCACTGAGTCTCCTGCACAGTGGCGAGGATCTGGGCCACTGTGCCCTGGGCGTGCTGGTATACATCCAGGACTTGGTTGGGGCCCTCCTGGTCAGTCAGTTGGTGTGGCTGTGCCGACCCTTGGGTCACGGTTCCCCTCCCACTAGCCCTGGCCACTCCCAGTATCATCAGGGCCATCATTGTCTGGGGTGGGTGCCCTTGACCCTGGCCACTGTACTACTGGGCACACATCTGATTGTTGGGTTCCTGGGGTACAGGTTTGGGGTTCAGGGTCTGGCTGTGGTGTTGTTGCCACATGGGTAGGGTCTTGCAGTGTGTCCAGGGTGGATGTGCCGTTGGTGGACTGCCCAGTGGCCCCAGATGGCCCAGGCAAGTCGTTTTCATCCAGACATCCAGTGGGGCCTTCATCCTGGTTGGGGGGGGAGGGCTGTCTGAGCCTGGCATCCTCTGCAGGGTGTCAGTGGCAGGGGTACCTGTGGATGGATACGGTAGATGTTAGTGGTGTGACTGTTGTTGTTGTGTCCCTGTTGTGATGCATGCAGTGGCTCGACTTGTTACCCAGTGATCACATTGACAGCTGCTGCACTGCAGACATTAGTTTGGATTGGATTGTGGGAGCTGTGGTTCTTCCACATTGTGGTCGACATCCGTGCATTCGGGGTGTGTGAGTAAGGATGGTGGGAGTGGGGTGGTGTGGCATGCAGAGGAGGGGTGTGGGGTGTTTGGGACTGGGTCAGTGGGGTGGGTTGCATTGGGTTGGAGAGTGGTCAGGAGGCATGCTGGGCATGGGTGGTTGGTGCTTGGGGAGTACTGCTGACTTACCAGAGTCGAGCCCTCCACTGATGCCAGTCAGGCCCTCTAGATACATGATGTCCAGGACCTTCTACTCCCAGGCTGCCAGCTGGAGGGAAGGAGGTGGGGGCCCACCGCCGGTCTTATTACTGGCTATCCTCTGCCTGGACGCCATGGAACAGACCTTTCCCCTGAGGTTGTTCCACCTCTTTCTGGTGTCCTCCCTTGTGCATGGGTATGTTCCGACTGCATTGACCCCGTCGACAATCCTCTGCCATAACTCCGTCTTTTTGGCTATTGATGTTTGTTGAACCTGGACTCCCATGAGCTGGGACTGTACTCTGATGATCTCATCCACCATGACCTGCAACTCATTGTCGGTGAACCGTGGGTGCTTCTGGTGTGACATGTTGTGGGGTAGGTATGTGAAGTGCGTGTTGTGTGTCGTACATGGTGTGTGGTGATGTGGGGGTGTTTGGCTGTGTGTACTGGTGGGCTGCGGTGTTGATTTGTGCAATGTGTGCTGTGTGATGTTTGTTAGCTGTGTTTGGGGCTATGCTTGTTCTCGTATTTGTCTGTGGCTGCTCGGTTCTGACTCAAGGGATTGTTGGTGGGTGGGGAAGGAGTTATATGGTGGTGTGGTCAGGTGTCTGTGGTGTGTGCATGGTTATCAAGTGTGGGTTATTTGAACCGGCCAATGCGATGTTGGGTACTTTCTGCGGTGCCTTTTTGTTCCGCTGCAGTGCATACCGCTAAGGTTTTCTGCAGTGCATGTTCCGCTGTGCTGGAGGTTGCCTCATAATATGACAGTCAGAATGGTGGCGGCATTTCGCATGGCGGTCTTGCCCGGAGACTGCCAAACTCGAAATGAGGGCCATAATTTTGTTCCCACATTCTCATACTGAGATGTGAAGGACGTGTATTTAAGAGTTAAATACCTCAGTGCTTCAGTTCTTCCCCTCAGTCCCAGCCTGGGTCATAAATCATACTGAACACTGTTCCTTATCAGGCCATCCTGTCTGAAGCCTGATCATAATAATGTCAAATAATCATAGCCTTCCCTTAACTTCAAAAGGAAAATGTGACCCTGTGCTTATTTAAAAATAAACTTAAGGCTGCAAGCCACACTGAAGGTATCTGCAAACTACTGGTAACTAGCGATCAACTGGTTGAAGACACGTGGCCTAAGCTCTAAAGAAGCAACATACGTACAAACATAACATTATTTTCCTTTCTTCCCTCCTCACTTTACCCTTCAACCCTTTGTTTGCCTTTCATCTCATGTCATTCTGTTCATTTCCCTCTTAAGCACTGTGGGTCTGTAGAAGGGCATAAGGATTGGTGCTGTGCAGACAACAAACATGACTTGAGATAACACCTTGAACCCTGATATGAGACAATAAGCCAAGACACCTCTTGCCTATCCATCCTAGAGCACATCCTCGAATGGGTTTTGTATAAAAGTTCAGGTACAGAATTAAACAGATAGGCTCAGAAATGAACAGCATGGATGCATAGCTGGTTGCTCAAAGAATGCAAATTGTGTTATGTAATTTTCAAGAATTCTTTTCTCTAGTTAATGCAACTCCTAGAATCGCCAACTATTGAAAATGTTACAAACTGAATAGCAGGTGGATTATGTTATTACATCCTCACATGATCAGTGAGCCACTGATGACATCAAAGCTATTGAAATTGTTGCCCTACATAGGGCACAGGGGAAGTTGGACTGATGAAAGAAATTAAACACATTTGTAACAAAAATGGTGTTTTTTGTGATTTGGGATATACATATAAATATATATATATATCTACACACACACGCACACACACACGCACACAAAGGTTGGAGGTGACACTTCTTTGAATCCTGTGCATCCAATCATTTTGTTTAGAGGATACATGCCCTAGACCTATGAATACAAACATGTTGTTAGCATCTAATGAACTTACTGGAAGTCTTTAGGTCAAAGGAGTAAAGGGTGGATGTTCCAGAATGTTGAGACTTGTGGGAGGGCAATCTATTACCAAACCTTTTGCACTCTTCTGGGTGAATGTGAAGTTGGTTGATGAGTTTATTTAGGTGTCTGTTTAGCTGGTAGGGTGTATGTGTGTAAGGCGAACCTGATTTACCACTGTCTGTGGCAACGGGCACTGTATGCACAATACAGTGGGGCATAAGGCACACATGTATTTTTAAAGTGAAAGTGTAAGTAATAACTACTAAGTTATTTTTCAAAGGCAAATGTGAATAAGAGAGATAGGGATATAAGAGTGAAAGCTAATGAGAAAGAGATAAAGGGAGACTTACATGGAGGAGTTATGGCCTGATTGCCAGAGTTGCTCTCTTTGAAACTGAGGGAATCAGTTCTGGCTGACTTTTGAACTGTGGGACCCAGGTTTGGTTTTGGTGTTAGCTCAACATACTGTGATTCTAGGCAAATCATGTAGTCTCCCCGTGCTTTAATAAATGAATCTGACCTTGGGTAATGTAGCCTTGTCCTCCTGTAAAGCTATCTATTGCCCTTCGGTCACATTTATGATTTATATATATATATACATACACACACACACACACACACACAAATAACATGGAGGAGCAAGTGGAGAGAAATGAAGATGTGAGGGAGAAAGCGAAAATAGTTGAGAGAGATAGGAGAAAGACAAGGCAAATAAGGTAAAAGGTAAGGAAATGAGGTAGAGCAAAAGAACGTTAGAGATGATAAACTTGATGATTGTTTTGCTTGCCTGATTCGTGCTTTGGCTCTTAAATATGATGGCACTTTTTCTAGTATGTCAATTTAAAGCATTGCTGGTGACTGTAGAGAGGTGTTACTCCCACAAGGATGTTGTTGCTCAAATGGATATAATCATGAAAATTATAATGCAAGCTGTAAAGTCCATTCACAAGAAAAACAAGACAAATATTAAAATAAACCCATGAAAGGTTATTAAATGTTTAAATCATTTCAGTAGCCAAGATAAATCATTAGAGTCAGTCAATTAGTCATTTATATCTAGAAACAGTATGAAACCCAGAATAAAATTCCGGAAAGGAATAAAGCAGAACCAGGTATACCTCAGCTCCAAATTTAAAATCAAAGTTATAAATCTGAGGTCAGACTAACCTGGTGCTACCTCCTAAAAAACAGAAAAATGAACCCAAAACTCCCAAGAAGGGGCTTCTTGTACAATACAAGCTACAATAAAAGTCATACACTCAATACAATTGTACAAGAGTCGCAAAGTTTGAACCAGTCACATTAGTAAAAACACAATATAGTTTTGGAGCTCACATTCTCAGCATTATCCCACAGGTTCACGTAATGGAGTTCCCATCCCTGGTGCTCTTTAGGCATCTCAATAGTTATTACAAATGTTGTTACTTTATATACAATAACAGGGTATCATGATGAAGAACCACACTGCAGGCCCAATGGGTAAGATGCTGGAAAAAATCACTCTCCGGGGGACAGTGCGCTCCAGGATTCTAAAGGAAAGAAACCTCATTCTATACCTGAGAAAGGGACAATACATTTCAAAATATTGTTTACAAAGTTGTCTTGCATGTTAGTCTGTATTCTGGGTGAAACAGAAGTGGACAGATGACTCTGTACTGAAAGACAGTAGCAAGTAGAGTTAAACATTTTGAAATCGAAGCCTACACTGACAAATGTTGTAACAAATGCAATCAGCTTCACGTACATGTTATTTATTATTATGCTAATAATATTATATATTTTTTTTAAACTTTCAGAGCCAGATCTGGGCTCTGGCTCAGTCCTTCCAGTAAATTTTCTGGCTTGTCCATCCCTAATTTTAGCTGCCTCCTATTTAAAATTGCCTCCACTTAAAACGCAACATATTGTGGAAATAAATCCCCCCCACTTTTTCTGAATACTCCTCTTTCCTGTTTCCATATGTTGGCCTGTATAAACACTCTATACCCGTTTATTGTAATATAGTAATGTGCAATATTATGTTATGTGTATTTGTAGTGCGCTATCACCCGTGAGGGTATCCTGGTGCCACATATGTAGAAATGACGACACAAGCATGTGCAGTCAAAACTTGATCAGTGCTTTAATACCTTGGATAGTACCTTTCAAGTAGAGCAGTTCGAGCCACTTTTTGCAAATCGCAATCAGGTAATCGCTATTCTGCATGTACATAGCGAAACATATTCTCTTTGCTACTCGCAATTCATGCAAATCTTATTTTAAGAAATTGCAATTTGTGATTACCTAAATTGTGACTGCTGGTTCCAAATTGCGAATGCAATTTGAAAAAGGGAAACATTTCTTGGTGAAAGTGTTACATCCGGAGGCTCAAACTGCAGAACCAGGAAGTGTTTCTCATTGGCTGCCAGTGGAAGAGAGACAGAGAGATCGAGAGACAAAAAAAAAAGGGGAGCAGCCTGCTTTGGAGAGCAGCTACCTGTTGTGCCTTGAACAAATCCTCCACTCCCCCAAACATAGCAAGCCAGGAAGGAGATAAGGAGTTTGAGAAGGTCTCCATAACTGTCCCGGAGGCACACAAAAAAAGTTTGGGGTGGCATGCAGGCCAAAATAAATGCAGTCGGGGACACCGAGCACTCTGTGGAGGAAATCTGGAAACGATGGTACGTACGACCTCAGGTCAAGGACCAAAGAAAAGGTGGCCACACTCCTAGCAGAGAATTGTGCTACAGGGGGTGGACCTCCCAGAGTATCTCCACCTACAGCCATTGAAACACTGGAGGAAGGCACCCTTGCGCCAGAGGTATTAATTGGATTTGGACAAATAGACACCTCGACTTCAGGACCCAATGCAAGTAAGTGGAGCATGTAAATTGTACTTGTTAACTATTATTGTAAACTACATACACATGTAAAGGTAACACTGACCGCAGCCATACCAGTGCATTATGAGACGTGATACATGGAACATGGTTTTATTTTTTATAACTTTAATGTGACAAAACAACAAAGGTACGTTAGGTGGTTCACAACTATACACACAAAAACGAATTTATATACTCTTCTGCACCACGGATAAATCTGCACAGCACACTGATGGGGCAGAGTCAGAGGGAGGTGGGGTAACTCACATTGGGGAGGAGGTAGACCCATTTGACACCTACAGTGTGGAGCCTCCCCATCACATAGCCACACCACAATGCTGTTGTTTCACCCCACATTTATAAAGCTACAATGAAGTTTGTTGGGAACCACAATTGCTTTATGTGATAGTTGTGGTGCTCTTGTCTTACAATTACATATACACCGTCCAAGGGTCAATACAACATATGAGTTCATGCCCGTGTCCATTGACATTAATTAACACCAATGAATGATTAATCACCTCACAACACAGTCTGCGAGTATTTGGTATATTCTTATTCCTATATTGAAGTTATACACAAGATTGTGCTCTGGCTGTTATACAAAAATAAACACATGCACAAGTGAGTTTGTGACAAAGTGACACAGTGTGAAACAATTAATCTAAACAACAAACATCAACAATAGACATAGACATAGTGCATGGCAAGAGTGTTTTGATAGACTCTGTGTTATTTCGATTTTGTCAGCGCGACCCTATAAATCCTCCTGTATTAATGTCATATTTTTCAGAATTGTTGGCCGAGGGTCTGGGTCCTTAGTATTAACTTCGTCAATGTTTCGACCCTTTAGGTATGTGTTATTGTCAAAACATCACTTCCTCAGTGTAGGAGGCTGGACTGGCTTGTAGTGAGTACCAAGGGGTACTTGCACCTTGCACCAGGCCCAGTTATCCCTTATTAGTGTATAGGGTGTCTAGCAGCTTAGGCTGATAGATAATGGTAGCTTAGCAGAGCAGCTTAGGCTGAACTAGGAGACGTGTGAAGCTACTACAGTACCACTTAGTGTCATATGCACAATATCATAAGAAAACACAATACACAGTTATACTAAAAATAAAGGTACTTTATTTTTATGACAATATGCCAAAGTATCTTAGAGTGTACCCTCAGTGAGAGGATAGGAAATATACACAAGATATATATACACAATAGCAAAAATATGCAGTATAGTCTTAGAAAACAGTGCAAACAATGTATAGTTACCATAGGATGCAATGGGGAAACATAGGGATAGGGGCAACACAAACCATATACTCCAGAAGTGGAATGCGAACCACGAATGGACCCCAAACCTATGTGACCTTGTAGAGGGTCGCTGGGACTATTAGAAAATAGTGAGAGTTAGCAAAATAACCCTCCCCAAGACCCTGGAAAGTGAGTGCAAAGTGCACTAAAGTTCCCCTAAGGACAAAAGAGTCGTGTTAGAGGAATAATGCAGGAAAGACACAAACCAGCAATGCAACAACTGTGGATTTCCAATCTAGGGTACCTGTGGAACAAGGGGACCAAGTCCAAAAGTCACAAGCAAGTCGGAGATGGGCAGATGCCCAGGAAATGCCAGCTGCGGGTGCAAAGAAGCTTCGACTGGACAGAAGAAGCTGAGGTTTCTGCAGGAACGAAAAGGGCTAGAGACTTCCCCTTTGGTGGACGGATCCCTCTCGCCTTGGAGAGTCGTGCAAAAGTGTCTTCCTGCCGGAAGGACGCCAACAAGCCTTGCTAGACGCAAATCGTGCGTTTGGCGTTTTTGGACACTGCTGGGGCCCAGGAGGGACCAGGAGGTCGCAAATTGGACCTGAAGAGAGAGGGGACGTCGAGCAAGACAAAGAGCCCTCACTGAAGCAGGTAGCACCCGGAGAAGTGCCAGAAACAGGCACTACGAGGATGCGTGAAACGGTGCTCGCCGAAGTTGCACAAAGGAGTCCCACGTCGCCGGAGACCAACTTAGAAAGTCGTGCAATGCAGGTTAGAGTGCCGTGGACCCAGGCTTGGCTGTGCACGAAGGATTTCCACCGGAAGTGCACAGGGGCCGGAGTAGCTGCAAAGTCGCGGTTCCCAGAAATGCAGCCCAGCGAGGTGAGGCAAGGACTTACCTCCACCAAACTTGGGCTGAAGAGTCACTGGACTGTGGGGGTCACTTGGACAGCGTCGCTGGATTCGAGGGACCTCGCTCGTCGTGCTGAGAGGAGACCCAAGGGACCGGTGATGCAGCTTTTTGGTGCCTGCGGTTGCAGGGGGAAGATTCCGTCGACCCACGGGAGATTTCTTCGGAGCTTCTGGTGCAGAGAGGAGGCAGGCTACCCCCACAGCATGCACAAGTAGGAAAACAGTCGAGAAGGCGGCAGGATCAGCGTTACAGAGTTGCAGTAGTCGTCTTTGCTACTATGTTGCAGGTTTGCAGGCTTCCAGCACGGTCAGCGGTCATTTCCTTATCAGAAGGTGAAGAGGGAGATGCAGAGGAACTCGGCTGAGCTCGTGCATTCGTTATCTAAAGTTTCCCCAGAGACAGAGACCCTAAATAGCCAGAAAAGAGGGTTTGGCTACCTAGGAGAGAGGAAAGGCTACTAACACCTGAAGGAGCCTATCAGCAGGAGTCTCTGACGTCACCTGGTGGCACTGGCCACTCAGAGCAGTCCAGTGTGCCAGCAGCACCTCTGTTTCCAAGATGGCAGAGGTCTGGAGCACACTGGAGGAGCTCTGGACACCTCCCAGGGGAGGTGCAGGTCAGGGGAGTGGTCACTCCCCTTTCCTTTGTCCAGTTTCGCGCCAGAGCAGGGGCTAAGGGTCCCTGAACCGGTGTAGACTGGCTTATGCAGAATTGGGCACATCTGTGCCCAACAAAGCATTTCCAGAGGCTGGGGGAGGCTACTCCTCCCCTGCCTTCACACCATTTTCCAAAGGGAGAGGGTGTCACACCCTCTCTCAGAGGAAGTTCTTTGTTCTGCCATCCTGGGCCAGGCCTGGCTGGACCCCAGGAGGGCAGCTGCCTGTCTGAGGGGTTGGCAGCAGCAGCAGCTGCAGTGAAACCCCAGGAAGGGCAGTCTGGCAGTACCAGGGTCTGTGCTACAGACCACTGGGATCATGGAATTGTACCAACAATGCCAGGATGGCATAGAGGGGGCAATTCCATGATCATAGACATGTTACATGGCCATATTCGGAGTTACCATGGTGAAGCTACATATAGGTAGTGACCTATATGTAGTGCACGCGTGTAATGGTGTCCCCGCACTCACAAAGTTCAGTGAATTGGCTCTGAACAATGTGGGGGCACCTTGGCTAGTGCCAGGGTGCCCTCACACTAAGTAACTTTGCACCTAACCTTTACCAGGTAAAGGTTAGACATATAGGTGACTTATAAGTTACTTAAGTGCAGTGTAAAATGGCTGTGAAATAACGTGGACGTTATTTCACTCAGGCTGCAGTGGCAGGCCTGTGTAAGAATTGTCAGAGCTCCCTATGGGTGGCAAAAGAAATGCTGCAGCCCATAGGGATCTCCTGGAACCCCAATACCCTGGGTACCTCAGTACCATATACTAGGGAATTATAAGGGTGTTCCAGTAAGCCAATGTAAATTGGTAAAAATGGTCACTAGCCTGTTAGTGACAATTTAAAAGTAATGAGAGAGCATAACCACTGAGGTTCTGGTTAGCAGAGCCTCAGTGAGACAGTTAGGCACCACACAGGGAACACATACATGCACACCTATGAGCACTGGGGCCCTGTGTGACAGGGTCCCAGTGACACATACATATAGGCCACAACCTCATGAGCACTGGGGTCCTGACTAGCAGGGTCCCAGTGACACATAACAAACACACTGAAACCATAGTGTTTTCACCATGAGCACTGGGGCCTAGCCATCAGGATCCCAGTGAGACAGTGAAAACAGTGACAAACATCCTGACATACACTCACAAACAGGCCAAAAGTGGGGGTAACAAGGCTAGAAAGAGGCTACTTTCTCACACAACCCCCCCCCCAAACGAAGGACAATAAGGCTAACCTTGGCCAGTTGAGACTTTATTGTCTAAGTGGTGATAAGTAGAGAGTAGCTCTGCAATAGACTGGTTACTCCCTTTATCATCCACTATATGGTTACTTCCCTGTGGGGATGTAAACCACCCTGTTTGAAGTTTTTTAGCTAAGCAACAATGTGAAGATGTATTTTCAGAGTTTCTATCAGTAAGTTTTAGTTTAGAGCAGTGGGAATTGTCCACTGAACCTATTTGTAGTGATGGAAATGCCAGACAGGGATGCTGTCTCAGAAAAGCCATAGCTGGGCAAAAACTTTGTCCATATGGCTGGAAGAGAGAACAGGGATGCTGTTTCTCTTGGGTTGGAGCAGGGCAGGGATGCTGTCCTATCAGCTCCACACTAGGGCAGGGATGCTGTCCTAAGTGTTGTGAGGCAGTGCAGAGTTTCTGCACTAAAGTTTCTCTGGGAGGGTTGGAGGGATGCTCCATGTTAACTAAAATGGTGCTCTTTTTCTCACCAATGTTAGTTATCCCACAGAGAGGTACTTCTACCTCAGGGAGTACAGTTTTGCCAACTGATGATTCCCTTGGAACAGGTGCCACCCCAGGAGAGGTTTCTCCCACCACAGGAATGGTATCCTGAATGGTAGGGTGGTTAGGGGATACTGTGATACCCTTTTTACCTGATGATGGAGAGGGTTCCTGAGTTTTCAGGCCTTCTCTCCTTTGCTTTTTCATTTCAGTAGAAATGAGAGGGAACAATTCCTCAGGGATGCCCAGCATGGCTGCATGGGCATAAAACTCTACATCAGCCCAACCTGAGGCCTCTAGGTCATTACCTAAGAGACAGTCTACAGGTAAGCTAGGTGATACCACCACCTGCTTAGGGCCAGTAACTCCACCCCAACTAAACTGAATTATAGCTAAGGGAAGGAACTTAGTGGAGTTATGGACATCAATAATCTTATACTGTTGTCCAATGATGTGTTGATCAGGGTGCACTAGGTTTTCAGTCACCAAAGTGAAACTGGCACCTGTGTCCCTGTAGGCCAAGGCCTCAACACCATTTATTGAAACTGTCTGCCTGTACTTATCCATTGTAAGGGGACAAGCAGCCAGTGTGGCAAGGCCAATGCCACTAGGTGTGACAGAAACTGTCTTGGGACTGATGACATCAGTTTCCACTATGGACCCATAAGTGAACCCAACTACACCCTTTGCTTGACTGTTGCCAGCAGTCCCACCACTAGTACCACTACTGCTAGGGGCACTAGAGCTTGATGTATTAGTGGTGGTAGGCTCAGGGGGTTTACCTGGACAGGACTTATCCCCTGGCCTATGGCCTCTATTTTTACACACAAAGCACCAAGGCTTTTTAATGTGTGCAGGTTGGGAAGAAGAGGAAGAATTTGTTTTATCCCCACCCTCTGAAGAGTGTTTAAGATTTGAAGTGGGATCTTTGGTTTTACCCTTATCCCCATGCTTATCTTGAGATTTTTCACCATCTTTCTTCTTATTGCCATCTTTGTCACCCCCTGTATGAACTTTTCTGTTCACCCTTGTTCTGACCCATTTGTCTGCCTTCTTTCCCAATTCTTGGGGAGAGGTCAGATCAGAGTCTACCAGGTACTGGTGCAACAAATCAGACACACAATTATTAAGTATATGCTCTCTCAGGATTGTGTTATACAGGCTTTCATAATCAGTAACTTTACTGCCATGTAACCACCCCTCCAAGGCCTTCACTGAATGGTCAATGAAATCAACCCAGTCTTGTGAAGACTCCTTTTTGGTCTCTCTGAACTTTATCCTGTACTGTTCAGTGGTTAAGCCATAACCATCCAGGAGTGCATTCTTAAGAACTGTAAAATTATTGGCATCACTTTCTTTCACAGTAAGGAGTCTATCCCTACCCTTTCCACTAAATGATAGCCATAGGATAGCAGCCCACTGCCTTTGAGGGACATCCTGTACAACACAGGCCCTCTCAAGTGCAGCAAACCACTTGTTAATGTCATCCCCCTCCTTATAAGGGGGAACTATCTTGTGCAGATTCCTGGAATCATGCTCTTTTGCAGGATGACTATGGGGAATACTGCTGCTGCCACCATGGGTATCTAAACCCAACTTCTGTCTTTCCCTCTCTATTTCTAAAGACTGTCTATCCAAATCCAGCTGTTGCTTCTTGAGCTTCAGTCTGGTTTGTTCCACTCTCAATCTATTGAGCTCCCTTTCTAACAATCTGTCATCAGGGTGGGTGGGAGGGACATTTCTAGATACAGAGGTATGATGGGAATGAACAGAAGGAGACCTGTCCCTTACAGAGGGCACCCTAACAGCTTGGCTACCAGCATAATGTGAGATCACATCATCAGTATGGTGTGATTCAACCTCTGTACCAACTATGCTAGACTGTCTAGTAATGGGCAGGCTGAGAAGTTTCTTTCCTGAACCTTTTCCTGGGGGAGTCCCTGGATCAGATTGAGAACCATTAGCTACTTTTTCTACAGATTGGGCACTTATGGCCTTATCCTGTACTCTAAGCATATTAATTAACAGTTCTAAAGAAGGATTCTTCCCTACACTCAAACCTCTCTCTATGCAGAGACTCCTTGCTCCTTTCCAGCTAAGGTGATCATATGCAAGTTTGGACAGTTCAACATTTTTTCCTGTGCCAGACATTTTTTAGAGAGAGTTAAAGTGATAGAAAAAGAGAAAAAAAGTTTTCAGAACTTTTTGGAAAGACAGAAAAAACTTTTTAAACTTTTAAGAACTTTTTGAAAGTTTAGAAGTACTTTTCAGCACTTAGAAAAGAGTGAAAAGAGGAAATGCAAAACTTTTTGGCTATGTGTATATACACTGACCTTGTTTTGTATATTTTTCTCTTATGAAAAGTACAATGACAAGAGTGGTAAGTAGTCTCAAGCACTTATCCCACCACTGCACAACCAATGTAGGAGGCTGGACTGGCTTGTAGTGAGTACCAAGGGGTACTTGCACCTTGCACCAGGCCCAGTTATCCCTTATTAGTGTATAGGGTGTCTAGCAGCTTAGGCTGATAGATAATGGTAGCTTAGCAGAGCAGCTTAGGCTGAACTAGGAGACGTGTGAAGCTACTACAGTACCACTTAGGCCCATATTTATACTTTTTGACGCTAAACTGCGCTAACGCAGTTTAGCGTAAAAAAAATTTGCGCCGTCTAACGCCATTCTGAAGCGCCATGCGGGCGCCGTATTTATGGAATGGCGTTAGACGGCGCAATCAGACCGGCGCTGCCTGGTTTGCGTGGGAAAAAACCACGTAGACCAGACAGCGCCGGCGTAGGGGGAAAATGGCGTATGGGCGTCTTAAAATGGGGCAAGTCAGGTTACGTCGAAAAAATCGTCGTAACCCGACTTGCGCCATTTTTTTTCGACGCCCATCCCCCATCAACATGACTCCTATCATTGTAAAGATAGGAGTCATGCCCTCTTGCCCAATGGCCATGCCCAGGGGACTTCTGTCCCCTGGGCATGGTCATTGGGCATAGTGGCATGTAGGGGGGCACAAATCAGGCCCCCCTATGCCACAAAAAATAAAAAATAAATACTTACCTGAACTTACCTTAATGTCCATGGGATGGGTCCCTCCGTCCTTGGGTGTCCTCCTGGGGTGGGCAAGGGTGGCAGGGGGGGTCCCTGGGGGCAGGGGAGGGCACTGTGGGCTAATTTTGAGCCCACTTGTCCCTTAACGCCATGCCTGACCCAGGCGTTAAAAAGCGGCGCAAATGCGCCGTTTTTAGCCATGCCCACTCCCGGGCGTCTCTTTTGCCCGGGAGTATAAATACCACGTAAAGGCCTGGGAGTCATTTTTTAAGACGGGAACGCCTCCCTTGCATATCATTAACGCAAGGAAGGGGTTCACGCTAAAAAATGACGCACATTCCGGGAACTTTGGCGCTAGACGCCTCTAACGCCATAGTATAAATATGGCGTTAGTTGGCGTTAGTTTAGCGTCGAATTTGCGTCGAAAAAAACGACGCAAATTCGGCGCAAACGGAGTATAAATACGGGCCTTAGTGTCATATGCACAATATCATAAGAAAACACAATACACAGTTATACTAAAAATAAAGGTACTTTATTTTTATGACAATATGCCAAAGTATCTTAGAGTGTACCCTCAGTGAGAGGATAGGAAATATACACAAGATATATATACACAATAGCAAAAATATGCAGTATAGTCTTAGAAAACAGTGCAAACAATGTATAGTTACCATAGGATGCAATGGGGAAACATAGGGATAGGGGCAACACAAACCATACACTCCAGAAGTGGAATGCGAACCACGAATGGACCCCAAACCTATGTGACCTTGTAGAGGGTCGCTGGGACTATTAGAAAATAGTGAGAGTTAGCAAAATAACCCTCCCCAAGACCCTGGAAAGTGAGTGCAAAGTGCACTAAAGTTCCCCTAAGGACAAAAGAGTCGTGTTAGAGGAATAATGCAGGAAAGACACAAACCAGCAATGCAACAACTGTGGATTTCCAATCTAGGGTACCTGTGGAACAAGGGGACCAAGTCCAAAAGTCACAAGCAAGTCGGAGATGGGCAGATGCCCAGGAAATGCCAGCTGCGGGTGCAAAGAAGCTTCGACTGGACAGAAGAAGCTGAGGTTTCTGCAGGAACGAAAAGGGCTAGAGACTTCCCCTTTGGTGGACGGATCCCTCTCGCCTTGGAGAGTTGTGCAAAAGTGTCTTCCTGCCGGAAGGACGCCAACAAGCCTTGCTAGACGCAAATCGTGCGTTTGGCGTTTTTGGACACTGCTGGGGCCCAGGAGGGACCAGGAGGTCGCAAATTGGACCTGAAGAGAGAGGGGACGTCGAGCAAGACAAAGAGCCCTCACTGAAGCAGGTAGCACCCGGAGAAGTGCCAGAAACAGGCACTACGAGGATGCGTGAAACGGTGCTCGCCGAAGTTGCACAAAGGAGTCCCACGTCGCCGGAGACCAACTTAGAAAGTCGTGCAATGCAGGTTAGAGTGCCGTGGACCCAGGCTTGGCTGTGCACGAAGGATTTCCACCGGAAGTGCACAGGGGCCGGAGTAGCTGCAAAGTCGCGGTTCCCAGCAATGCAGCCCAGCGAGGTGAGGCAAGGACTTACCTCCACCAAACTTGGGCTGAAGAGTCACTGGACTGTGGGGGTCACTTGGACAGCGTCGCTGGATTCGAGGGACCTCGCTCGTCGTGCTGAGAGGAGACCCAAGGGACCGGTGATGCAGCTTTTTGGTGCCTGCGGTTGCAGGGGGAAGATTCCGTCGACCCACGGGAGATTTCTTCGGAGCTTCTGGTGCAGAGAGGAGGCAGGCTACCCCCACAGCATGCACAAGTAGGAAAACAGTCGAGAAGGCGGCAGGATCAGCGTTACAGAGTTGCAGTAGTCGTCTTTGCTACTATGTTGCAGGTTTGCAGGCTTCCAGCGCGGTCAGCGGTCGTTTCCTTATCAGAAGGTGAAGAGGGAGATGCAGAGGAACTCGGCTGAGC
The DNA here is from genome assembly GCF_031143425.1 of Pleurodeles waltl. Classification (NCBI taxonomy): domain Eukaryota; kingdom Metazoa; phylum Chordata; class Amphibia; order Caudata; family Salamandridae; genus Pleurodeles; species Pleurodeles waltl. The sequence goes on along the minus strand of NC_090443.1, from coordinate 967,169,222 downwards.
TCGTGCATTCGTTATCTAAAGTTTCCCCAGAGACAGAGACCCTAAATAGCCAGAAAAGAGGGTTTGGCTACCTAGGAGAGAGGAAAGGCTACTAACACCTGAAGGAGCCTATCAGCAGGAGTCTCTGACGTCACCTGGTGGCACTGGCCACTCAGAGCAGTCCAGTGTGCCAGCAGCACCTCTGTTTCCAAGATGGCAGAGGTCTGGAGCACACTGGAGGAGCTCTGGACACCTCCCAGGGGAGGTGCAGGTCAGGGGAGTGGTCACTCCCCTTTCCTTTGTCCAGTTTCGCGCCAGAGCAGGGGCTAAGGGGTCCCTGAACCGGTGTAGACTGGCTTATGCAGAATTGGGCACATCTGTGCCCAACAAAGCATTTCCAGAGGCTGGGGGAGGCTACTCCTCCCCTGCCTTCACACCATTTTCCAAAGGGAGAGGGTGTCACACCCTCTCTCAGAGGAAGTTCTTTGTTCTGCCATCCTGGGCCAGGCCTGGCTGGACCCCAGGAGGGCAGCTGCCTGTCTGAGGGGTTGGCAGCAGCAGCAGCTGCAGTGAAACCCCAGGAAGGGCAGTCTGGCAGTACCAGGGTCTGTGCTACAGACCACTGGGATCATGGAATTGTACCAACAATGCCAGGATGGCATAGAGGGGGCAATTCCATGATCATAGACATGTTACATGGCCATATTCGGAGTTACCATGGTGAAGCTACATATAGGTAGTGACCTATATGTAGTGCACGCGTGTAATGGTGTCCCCGCACTCACAAAGTTCAGTGAATTGGCTCTGAACAATGTGGGGGCACCTTGGCTAGTGCCAGGGTGCCCTCACACTAAGTAACTTTGCACCTAACCTTTACCAGGTAAAGGTTAGACATATAGGTGACTTATAAGTTACTTAAGTGCAGTGTGAAATGGCTGTGAAATAACGTGGACATTATTTCACTCAGGCTGCAGTGGCAGGCCTGTGTAAGAATTGTCAGAGCTCCCTATGGGTGGCAAAAGAAATGCTGCAGCCCATAGGGATCTCCTGGAACCCCAATACCCTGGGTACCTCAGTACCATATACTAGGGAATTATAAGGGTGTTCCAGTAAGCCAATGTAAATTGGTAAAAATGGTCACTAGCCTGTTAGTGACAATTTAAAAGTAATGAGAGAGCATAACCACTGAGGTTCTGGTTAGCAGAGCCTCAGTGAGACAGTTAGGCACCACACAGGGAACACATACATGCACACCTATGAGCACTGGGGCCCTGTGTGACAGGGTCCCAGTGACACATACATATAGGCCACAACCTCATGAGCACTGGGGTCCTGACTAGCAGGGTCCCAGTGACACATAACAAACACACTGAAACCATAGTGTTTTCACCATGAGCACTGGGGCCTAGCCATCAGGATCCCAGTGAGACAGTGAAAACAGTGACAAACATCCTGACATACACTCACAAACAGGCCAAAAGTGGGGGTAACAAGGCTAGAAAGAGGCTACTTTCTCACACTCAGGACTAGAAAGTGTGTGTAGTAAAGAAAAGTTCTAAATCGGACTGTGTGTGATGTTTACTATAAAAGAGTATCACAGGAGAGCAGAACTAAAACTCACCTGGATAAAAACGTCCCATTAATGAACGTTTTGAAAGGGGGCCCTCCAGTGGCTGGATGGAGTCCTATAAATGGATCAATTGTATCCACAACCCTGCATTGGAAATGATTCAGAGTGAGACAAATGGCATAAAACATAAAGAGAGAAATATAAAAAGGCGCTAATAAAAAACACTCTTACCAATCCAACACTGCTTGAATCGAAATCATATGGAAAAATATCTCCCAAGTACATAGGCCCATATTTATACTTTTTCACGCAAAACTGCGTTAGTGCAGTTTTGCGTGAAAAAGTATAGCACTGGCTAGCACCATTCCAAGACACCGGCCGGGCGCCATATTTATGGAATGGCCCTAGCCGTCGCTAATGGCCTGTTAGCATCCTTGTAAAGGACGCTAACAGGGTGGAGGAGGCGTAGGGGAAACCGGAGCTTGTGCGCCGAATTATGGCTCTACCATCTTTAAAGGCAAAAAAATGCCTCTAAGCAGTGTAGCGCCATTTTCTGGTGCTCCACCCCAGTGGCCATGCCCAGGGGACGACTGTCCCCTGGGCATGGCCGTTGGGCCAGTGCCAATGCAGGGGGCCCCAAGTCAGGGCTCCCGAGCGAGGAAAAAAAAAATATATATACTTACTGGGTCTTACCTGGGATGGGGTCCCCCATCCTGCGGTGTCCCTCTGGTGTGGGTGGGGGTGACCCTGGGGCCAGGGAAGGGCACCTGTGGGCTCTTTCCATGGTCTCTGACCATGGAAATATGCCTACAGGTCCCCTAACGCCTGCCCATACCCAGGCGTTAAATAATGGCGCTAAGCAAGTTTAGTTCCATTATTTAAGGCCCCTATCCCTCTTGCTGGATTTTAGCACGGGGGATAAATATGGCGCTAAGGCCATATTGTCCTTTTCTTGATGGGAACGCCTACCTTGCATCTCATTGGCGCAAGCTAGGTTTTCACGTCCAGAAAACGACATTAACTCCATAAATGTGTCCCTAGATGTTTATAGCGCAAAATTATAAATATGGAGTTAGGTTTGTGTTGAATTAGCATTAAAAAAAATGACGCTAATTCAGCGCCAACCGAGTATAAATATGGGCCATAGTTCCAATGGAGTCCTAAACCGGCATCCCCTATAAAAAGATAAATTACAGTGTATACACTCCCTGGCCCAAAACTGAAATACAAGTCATACACAGGGAAAAATGCTGCTCATCGTGAGATGCAGCTGCCTAGTTTCTTTGATCAAGAATTGTAGCCTGCAATGAGTGCCAAGCTTCACCATGATTCTCTACAGAATAGAAAAACATGCCTAATTTAGAAACAATACATGTGAGACCAAGCAAAGTGCCACACATAGTCCAAACTAGGTAGAGAGGCTCACCTTTGTGAAGACTGGCCGCAGCAACGTCTTTCCTATGCATTCAAGAAGCAAATGGGGCTGGGAAAGCATGGCTATCAAAAGGAGAGGTGGCGGCTGCATAAGCGTGTACGCCGTGTCTGTCTGCTTCACATAGCAGACCAGATGGTGTTTGCGGGAGGATCCCATCATAGACCCCCATACCCAATGAGGACACGTAATGAACTAAGGCCCATATTTATACTTTTTTTAGCGCCACATTTGCGTCATTTTTTTACGCCAAAGCGGCGCAAACTTAAAAAATACAATTATATTTTGTACGTTTGCGCCATTTTTTTGTCAAAAAATTACGCAAATGCGGCACTAAAAAAGTATAAATATGGGCCTAAGGGTGCTGTGACAATGCACACAGGCGCGGGCCGTAAAAGATACAATTGCAATACAGTCGCATAGACGCACTGGTTCATTAAGTAAAGATGTAATCATTAAAACAATGCCTAAATCGAAACTTCGGTGAACTGGTTCGGGTATCCCATAAACCATGTGAAAATCATATTTCCATTGAATAAACTATAAGTCACTGCTACTAGGGATCCGGTGTGCTCCATCTATTATGTGCTTCTCTGAGTGAAAAGGAGTGACCTTTCTCCACGTGTTGGGAACCACGCGCTCGAGGCGGAGATGCACGGCTTTATCAATGTCAGTGCGCAAACCAGTAGCAAGAGTCCACATATGCGGCAAAAACATTAGGAAATCCTGTTTAACAACAACAACAACAAGACAAAGGTGTTACATACACCTTGTAGCTGACTCAGCTGAATCATCATTCACACAAGTAACTGTATCCTACCCACCTGCTGATACATACATGCCAAGAATGATACATGAATGTATCAGTAAGTGGCTAGGATACTGTTATTTGTATTTTCTAATCCTGAGGAAGACCCGCTGTGCTGTTTTGACAATAACACACACCTACAGGGTTGAAACATCAACAATGATAATACTGAGGATCCGTACCCTTGGTCAACAATCCTGAAGAATAAGCCATTAATATAGCAGGATTTTTTTGGTCGGGCTGACTAAATAGAAATAGCGGACAGTCTGCTGAAACATTCTTGTTATCCACCATGTTTATTGTTGATCTTTGTTGCTAATATTTATTTTTTATACTGTGTCACTTTGTCACGAAGTCACTTGTGCATGTGTTTATTTTTGTATACCAACCAAATCTCAACCTTGTGTATAACTTGGATATATGACTAAGAATATATTAACTACTGCCAGACTGTGTTGTGTGGTGTTTAATCATTAATTGCTCTTCATTAATGTCAATGGACACGGGCCTTGACTCATATATGTTGTAGTGATCCTTGGATGGTCTATATGTAGGTGTAAGACAAGAGCAACGCGACTATCAGGCAAAGCAACAGAGTTCATTGTAGCTTTATAAAATTGTACACCCAGGTTCCGAGGTAAACAGGGAAAGCCCATTTTTATTAATGGTTCTTTCACCCAAACCTGCGTCCCTGGATGAGGATGAGTTCCAATCACAACTGAGTTGTGCAATTACTCCTGTAGTGAGACCACGCCAGCCGCATCTTTTGGGACAAGGTCGTCCAAGAGGTAGGGCAAAACCTGTGCCACAAACACTTCTATCAGACCAACAATCAACAGAGGACACACCGGTGTTCGGAGGGCTGGGATAGTCCATGTTACTTATTCAATGCCTGCAACACAAACAAATTAAAATAATGAATCACAAGTTGCAGAGCATGTAAGACAATCTATCAATGGGTTCTGGAAATTTTGCCAGTCAGATGGCAGAGAACCAATAACAAATGGGCCACAAGATGAACACCATTACAGCTGCACTTGAGAAGTTGTGTCGCCAACTTGCAGACACTGATTCCAGTAAAAAAAGGAGAGAAAGACACAGCAGCAAGAATAAAAACCCTACGCCATCCTATCAGATTCCTAACACAGGTAACATCAACCCTGCGTAGAAGGACTGTAAATCCCACAAAAAGAGAGTCACCCTCAAAATGCCAAGAGGGATAGGGTGAGTTTATATCTATAGTAAAATCAATATCCTCTTGTGAACCCCCCCCCAATTCTTAAGTAAGAATAGAACGCACTAAAAATGCTTACAACTTGATTAAATCCTCTATTCACTTTCAAATCAAGAGTTGTAAGCGTTTTTAGTGCATTATATTCTTACCAAAGAATTGGGGAGACAGGTTGCACAAGAGGGTATTTATTTTACTATGGAAGGACTGTAAATCTACAGGTCAAAATGGGTCACTTAAGTGGCGATGTGTCAAAGGGGGTGCAACAAATCACATCTGCGGTCGTGGCAATGCAGAATGACCACATTGCAGGTGTCACTGCTAGAGAGGTCAGGAGACCGAGGACCAATCAAGCATTAGTGTGTCCACTACAGATGCCAGGTCAATGAGATGCAGGAGCATCTATACACATGCTCCACACAACCGGAAGGTATACCGTCAGCCCAGAGGAGCAAGAAGCATTGAGTTTTGTGATTTGTTTTGCAGTCTTTAAGGTTACTCATATCTGGTGAGGTTACTAGCAGAGCAGTATTTCATGTTCCTCTATTCACACCACAATACATACCTGACATTAAAGGTAATTTAGGTTACAAACATCAACCTTGATTGTGTGTTATTTGAACATGCACAATGTATTTTTAGTGTTGACTTACCTCCCAAAATAATTTGTGACAATATGGTCCCTGCGCCTTCTCCCCTCCACTGTTGTGCTCTCATCTGTAGGCTGCAGCACTGGTGGTAGAGAATCTTCTTCCTTGGCATCTGAGGCGAACACATCGATGTGTAGGCCTCTCCTGGTGGCAATATTGTGTAGGAAGACACATGTTGCTACTATCTTATAAGGAACTTCTGGAGCATATTGTAAGGCACACCCACTCTTGTGAAGGCACCGGAAGTGAGCTTTCAGTAAGCCAAATGTCTACTCAATCACACTCCTGATGTGACGATGAGCATTGTTATATTGCCGTTCATTTTGGGTAGTTGAGGTCAGGTCAACATGTTTCTCGCTTCTATAGTCAACAAGGCTCTAATGCGATTCTTCAGGACCAAAAACCTACCTAATCCTCATTTATCAAGAACCTAAAATTTCTGAGTCTCACATTAACCCTCCTCGTACTAAAGGATGGGCCCCATCAGGTTAGCAACAAGCTTCAGTGGTCCAAGTTTGTCTGGATATTTGTCACAGCGCCACTCGGTACAGAAGCACCTACCCCAGCTTCATGATCCCCGTATCACCTGCAAAACAGACATTGGTGTGAGGCTACATAACAATTACACTAGGTGACAACATGGGGGAAACTGGCAAGCCTGTAAAAGTGCAATTTTGTTCTTCGCATTTGCTGCAGATTCCTGGGTTGGTAAATGTGACAGTGAATGTAAAACAGCATAGCATCTAGGAATGCATGGAAGAAACGTGAAAGTGCACTTTGAGGCACCCCTCGTGCTACAGCATTCACAACCTGATAACTGCCACATGTGTCAAGCGCACACCTGAACATGAGTGGTGATGGAATTGCTGTTGTGTCCTGCTTTCTAGTAAGAGCATAATTATCTCCAGTATGACACTGCTACTTTGCCTATTTTTGTCGTATATCCCTTCCTCTGTTTGTTGAAAAATGGTCAGCCTGACTCAGATTCTATTTTGTGTCCACCTCCTCCTCTGCTGGGCAGCCAGTTTTCAGATCCTCCTTGCAATCAGGTACAGAGCACCCATTGTGGAAACCCCTAATGCAGTGGATCCCAAAGTTTTGACTTATGTGGACCCCCACTTTATCATTACTGGAACCTGGGGACCCCCACTGAATCATTATTGGAATCCGTGGACCCCCCCTATTAAGTCATCACTGAAAGCTGGGGACCTAATCTGTTAATATTATTTAAATGTCTAAGTAGTCGTGGATCCCCTGAGGAGGCTTCGCAGAACCCCAGGGGTCCCTCGACCGCAAGTTGGGAACCACTGCCCTAATGCATCCTGGGCCAGCTTTTATACTTTGCACCCTGTTACCACCTGGTCTGAGTTGGTGGTAAATTGCACGTGCAAACAGGTCTTTTTACAGTAGTTTGCGAATCCCTCTAACATGTTTGTGAATCGCGAATAGGGATTTTCCAATTGCAACTTGCTATTATCATCCGCTAAACATTAGGGGCCATATGTACGAAAGCTTTTTCCCATAGACACAGAATGGGTAAAATCCTTTGGTACATCTGGCCCCAGATTCGCAAAACAGTTGCAGCGCTAATTTTGGATTACGAATGGCTTTTCTACATCGCAAAATGCAATTTTTGCCTTCACAAAGCACTTTGCGACCGTTTTACGAGTCGCTATTTTTTCACATATGGCCCTTCATTATTTGCTGTATGTTGAGTTTTTTGGTAGTCCATTTCTACATATGCATTTTGGTGTAAGAGCCAGCAGATGGCAGCATCCCCTCACAGTTCAGGTGCGCGGCCCCAGTCCATAGAGACTGGGAGTCATCGGATTTGGATCAAACTCTGCTGCTGTTAAATTACAAGCCGCCGTCCTGACTGATACATCAGGCCTGGGGAGGTGCGTTGTCAGGTGATGTATTGCACTAAACATCCCTGCCCCTGGTGCCTGTTTCTGAAGGCGCTTGAATTTATCATCTTAAAGGGGAAAGTTTTCTCTCGAGGAGTGGCTGGGACAGCCGCATGCTGACTACAATTCAATTCAAAGTCAGCACAACGCGAGGACATGACTGCCAACAGCAGAGGGTCTGAGACAGACATGTTGTACCAGTACCGCTTTTTTTATTCATTCGCCCTTATTTTTTTTTTTTCGAAACTGAGGAGCGTTCCTATTTCTTCAAAGTTCTCCCGACAAATGTTAGTCGTTATTTCTTTAGTTTAAGACACGCGACCATAAATCTGGCCTCGATTTCATAGAAATTGTAGAAGTGTGTTTTTCAGATGCTTAGAACATAACATATATAAGAACATAAAATCAGTCCATACATACAGAGTATAAAGGAGTTTTTTATTTATTTTGTATAACAAATAAGATTCATGTGTTGCTTTCAGGTTACTCCAGAGCACATATGGGTCTGTGCTAGTGTCTGTGAATTCCCCTAAAGGTATCCCGGGTCTGAAGAGACATCATTCAATACATTGTCTATGATGTATCGATATTAGACCAATAAGGAGCTGCTGTCGAATGCACTGGGGGGGCAGATTTATGAACATTTGACGCAATTGGCCACAGCAACCTGTGTTGTGCTCTGTTTCATGAAAGAGTGAGAGAGCAGAACAGTGCCATATATTTTAAGGAAAAGCGCACTTTGGCCCAGATGTAGGAAGCATTTTGCATGGCGCAAACTGCGAAGATCGCAGTTTGCGCCATGCAAAATGCTCATCGCGATGCTCATTCACATTTTGCGAGTCGGTACCGACTCGCCAAATGTGAATGCAACTCGCAAATAGGAAGGGGTGTCCCCTCCCTAGTTGCGACTCGCACCGCGATACTAAATTGCTTTGCGAACGCGGTCGCAAAGCAATTCGCAGTTACCACCAGTGTCACACTGGTGGTAACCCATTCGCAAAAGGGAAGGGGTCCCCATGTGAATGTTGCCCAATTTTTTTTTTCAGAGTAGGCAGTGGTCCAATGGTTTCGTTATTTTTTTTGTACTGCAACTCATTTTCCTTTAAGGAAAACGGGCTGCAATACAAAAAAAACCCAGCTTTATTTAAAAAGCAGTCACAGACATGGAGGTCTGCTGTCTTCAGCAGGCCACCATCCCTGTGAGTGCAGGGACTCGCTATGGGGTTGAAAAATGCGACCCACCTCATTAATATTAATGAGGTGGGTCTTTGCGACCCCATAGCGATTCGCAGACAGTGTCTGAGACACCGTTCTGCATCCGCATTTGCAATTCGGAAATTGCGAGTAGCACCGACTCGCAATTTCCGAATCGCAAATGCAGAAATTGCTACATCTGGCCCTTTAGGTAGCCTTGTTCCCTCACACTCACTTGCACTACAGTGCAAAGAGTGTGTGTGATGTCTAGCATAGGTTTTGTACAGGAAGGGCATCATTCCATTATGATATACTAAGCTTCAACATAGTTTGAGTATAGGGATACAAGCGCTACCCTTCAACCAACGGGAACCTGGGTCATATGTGATTCTAGGAAACAGTGGTTCTCACAGGTGTCATTTAGTTACAACACCCACTTAACCACCCAGTTGCTGCAGGCACTTAATGCAAATCTCAGTAAAGCAACACAGACACCACACTTAGGGCCGTATTTATACTTTTTGGCGCACAACTGCGCCAACGCAGTTGTGCGTCAAAAAATTTAACGCCGGCTAACGCCATTCCAAAGCGCCATGCGGGCGCCTTATTTATGGAATGACGTTAGCCGGCGGAGCTGCCTGGTGTGCGTCAAAAAAAATTACTTACACCAGGCAGCGCCGGCGTAAGGGAAAATGGAGCTTGGGCGTCAAAAAATGGGGCAAGTCAGGCTGAGGCAAAATTTTCGCCTCAACCCGATTTGCGCCATTTTTTTTTTTACTCCCAACCCCCATTGAAATGACTCCTGTCTTAGCAAAGACAGGAGTCATGCCCCCTTGCCCAATGGCCATGCCCAGGGGACTTATGTCCCCTGGGCATGGTCATTGGGCATAGTGGCATGTAGGGGGGCACAAATCAGGCCCCCCTATGCCACCCAAAAAAAAAAAAAAAACTTACCTGAACTTACCTTAAGTTCCCTGGGATGGGTCCCTCCATCCTTGGGCGTCCTCCTGGGGTGGGCAAGGGTGGCAGGGGGTGTCCCTGGGGGCATGGGAGGGCACCTCTGGGCTCCTTCCGAGCCCACAGGTCCCTTAACGCCTGCCCTGACCAGGCGTTAAAAAATGACGCTTTAGCGGCAGGTTGTCATTTTTTTTGACCCGCCCACTCCCGGGCGTCATTTTTGCTCGGGAGTGTAAATACAGCGCACATGCCTCGGAGTCATTTTTTAGAAGGGAACGCCTACCTTGCATATCATTAACGCAAGGAAGGTGTCCACGCTAAAAAATGACGCAAACTCCAAGATCTTTGGCGCTAGACGGGTCTAACGCCAAAGTATAAATATGGAGTTAGTTTTGTGTCGGATTTGCGTAAAAAAAAAAATACGCAAATCCGGTGCAAACAGAGTATAAATATGCCCCTTAATTGTTTGTAAGAAGGATATATTTATATCCCAAATAACTTTAAAGAACATTCTGTACAGTTTACATAAATCATAGGTGTTCGTGATGTGTGCCCCTAGTGCAGTGTGCTAAAAACACAACCAAAACGTGTTACAAAATGACATGAACAGATACAATTTCTCATGGGTGTTTTTCTAACAAAGAACAATTATAATTTTCGAATTATTCTCTGATGTGGAGTAGTTAGTTTGTTATAGCTGTATTGACGACCTTTTGACCCATGTGAGGACATTAGAATTTCATCAGAACAGTAGAATTTCTGGGGCACCTGTAGGCACTCATCAGCTAGTGCTAGTGTTGTGGTTAATTTCGTGCACGATGGGGGACCACACAATGTTAGATGCCCACCGGTGCTAAAAGTAAGTTATACTCACAGAGGGTTCGCCATAGGCCCCTGATGTCTTCCAATTGAACTGGAACACCCAAAGTCCTGTTCTTAAGCCTGGGGGTGTTGGCCATGGCTCAATAAACTGCCAGCCAGGTAAGATAGACTGTCACTGTCTGATTCTAGTCAGTATGGACCTAAACATATTTTAAAACTGTTCTAAGTGTGTATGGATGCTTCACAGTTCGGCACACGTGCAAAATTGTAAACGTTTGCAGAAAAAAATGTGTCTCTGGGGAGGGGTACATTAACCACTTATTGTAGTGCTATTAAACTGCATACTATAGTGCTACTTTGCAACACAAAACAGCCTTCTGCTGGAAAGTAAATGCCATTGCAACACCTTCAACCGGTTAGTGTAACTTTTGTAATGCAAAGTGGCACAAAGTGTTAGTAAATCTGCTGCTCTGTTTCTTATTCTCATGAGCCTGGTCCATCCTGATGGCAATGGGTTCCCACAGTAAGGACTTATTGATTTAAAGCTTTCCGAAGAGTGTGCTGCTCAGTTCTTACCAGAACCTCGGATAGTTTGATTGACGTTTGAGAGTGATCATGTTTACTCCACTTGGGCAGCAGTCAAGCTACCTGCCCCATACCCCAGAGGGGTTTGACATAGTGCACAGGATCTTAATTTCAGCTGTTTGCTGCAGCTGGGAATAGTGGTCAGTTTCTTGGTGGATGAGGCTGGTAAAAGAACATCTTTCATGCTCTTTGCCTGTGTGAATGGTATTATAGTAGTCCAAACGTGGGAGGATTAGATCTCCTATTAGCCTACACCCGGAGGGATCCAACCTTTGTAAAAATTGAGGCCAAGTTGCAAACTTGTTGTTAACCACTGGACCACACGAGTGAGCAAGCCAACTGTTATGATGTAAATATGTTATGATGTACTGTATTCTAGAGTGTAAGGTGTCGAGTGTTCCAAGGATGTCGGTTTATCCTGGTGTCCTGAAGAGGACCGATACCAGGTTGGGTTCTCCAATAAAGCTTATACCAAAAAGGAACCTAAGAGAGAGAGCATTGCATAACCATACCATGTGGCAACAATTGGTTTTGAATGGAGCGGCTTTTTGGTGCCACACATCAGGGATTTGGGGGCACAACCTGGGTGGTCCCAAAAGCACACCCTTTGAAGAAGACTTTGTGTACTGTGGTTCTTGCGTACACAAGTCAGAGAGATTTACAGTTTTTGTGGGCTGCGTGTTAAATGAGAGCGCAGAAGGATTCCTACCATTTCAAGGGAGATTTGCCATTGCAGTGAACGTCCCATGAGCAGTGTCAACAGTCACGCGGTACACAGCAGAGACGCATGGTAGAGGCAAAGGCAGTGTGACTTCATACGGCAAAGAAACAAAGCCGGAGTCACGTGCACTCGTTGGAAACGCACAAAGATAATCAGATCTATGGGAGCGTGGCAACGTGCGCACCTAGGAAACTGGACCTAGGACTGAAGCGATGACTCGCACACCTTAAAGTATTGTGTGCTGGTATAATATTACATCAATGTGAGTAGTACTTGCACATTTGCGGTGACTCGCGCACCTTAAAGACATTGTGGGCCTTATTTATACTTTTTGGTGCAAAACTGCACTAAGGCAGTTTTGCCCCCAAAAGTTTTGCACCGGCTTGCACCATTTTTTAGCACCAGCTGGGCACCATATTTATGGAATGGTGCAAGCCGGTGCAAAGGGTAGGCTAGCTTAAAAAAAAATGACGTTAGGCAGTTTTGAGTCAAAATAAATGATTCTGACCAGATTAGCATCATTTTTTGACGCTAAGGGGCATATTTATACTCTGTTTGCACTGAATTAGCGTCATTTTTTTTAACTCTAATTCAGTGCAAAACTAACTCCATATTTATACTTTGGTGCTAGACCCGTCTAGCACCAAATTTATGGAGTTAAAGTAATTTTTTGGAAGTGGAAACCTACCTTGCCTTAATGAGATGCAAGGTAGGCGTTCCCGTGCAAAAAAATGACTCTATGGCCTTAACACCATATTTATACTCCCATGTAAAAATGGTGCAAGGGAGGGAGGAGGGGTCAAAAAATGGGGCAAAGCTTGCTTTGCCCCATTTTTTAAGACCTGGGTCAGGGCAGGTGTTAGGGGACCTGTGGCCCTATTTCCATGGTGGAACACCATGGAATAATCCCAGAGGTGCCCTCCCTAGGCCCTAGGGGCACCCCCACCCACACTAGAGGGACTGCGAGGATGGGGGACCCCATCCCAGGTAAGTACAGGTAAGTGCATTTTTTTTTTTAAAGTGCCATAGGGGGCCCTGAAATGGGCCCCCATACATGGCACCGGGTGCAATGGCCATGCCCAGGGGACCCGTGTCCTCTGTGCTGGCCACTGGGGTGGTGACATGACTCCTGCCTTTTCTAAGGCAGGACTCATGTGGCATCGTAGGTTTAGCACCATAAATTGACGCTAATCTGGTTAGAGTCATTTTTTTTTACTTTAACCTGCCTAAAGCCATTTTTTGGTGCTAAACCCTCTTCTTCTATACTGCCAGCCCTACCCGACTAAAGTCATTTTTTTAAACTCTAGCCTACCCTTTGCACCGGCTTGCACCATTCCATAAATATGGTGCCTGGCTGGTGCACAGAAATGGTGCAAGCCGGTGCTAAACTTTTTGGTGCAAAACTAAGTAAGTGCAGTTTTGTAGCAAAAAGTATAAATAAGGGCCAATATTTTGTAAGTTTGCGCCACTTTTGTGTCATAAAATGCCGTTAATGCGGTGCAAAAAAAGTTTAAATCAGGGCCTTGGTGCTAGATGGGTCTAGCACCAAAGTATAAATATGGAGTTAGTTTTGCACCAAATTAGAGTAAAAAAAAATGACACTAATTCGGTGCAAACAGAGTATAAATATGACGCAGAGTATAAATATGCCCCTAAATATGGCGTTCAGGCCATAGAGTCATTTTTTGCACGGGAACGCCTACCTCGCATCTCATTAAGGCAAAGCAGGTCTCCACTTTCAAAAAATGACTTTAACTCCATAAATTTGGTGCTAGAGGGGTCTAGCACCAAAGTATAAATATGGAGTTCGTTTTGCACCGAATTAGAGTTAAAAAAAATGACACTAATTCGGTGCAAACAGAGTATAAATATGCCCCTGTGTATTTGTTAACAATCTGGGAAAGCGGTGACTCACACACTCTTGTACTGATATCTTTATTGGTGATCTTCACACCTTTGACTGTGAATGACTATGTGGAGTCAGCATCTTCACACCTGGTCAGATTTAGCAGAAGGGATCTGCCCTTCTATTGTAATTTCTCACTTTAACATGTTTATTTATTTCAAACAGCATATTTAGTGTACACTATATTGATGTCCTATGAGAGAGGATTTATTTAATTTAATCCAAGGTATTGTTGCTTTATCCATAGTAATGTTGATATTATTGTGTTTAATTACCAATACATTATTATTTACAGATACAAGCAACTATGGCATTGCAAGGAAATATTATAACACCACCATATTTCTTGTCACAAGTGGATCAACCTTTATATATGTTGGGAGGATTGGGTTGACATTTTTAGAAAACTGCTCTTGATGTTCAGGATTTTTCACTGGTTAGGAAAAAAGCACTTTGGTTAAGTGCGCTAGGTAGTGAAGAGCCAAACATTTTTAAGTACTTACCTGTGGCTTTGGGTCCTAATGGTCAACCTATGGAGGATGTTTATAAGGAAGAAATTAAAAGATTAGTGAACAGATTTGTAAAAGAAGTTAACTTAGTGATGGCTAGGTATACATTTTATACTCAACCTCAAACTGAACATGAATCTATTGATGAATTTGTAGCTAGACTTGGAGAACGTTCAATTAAATGTCGTTTTGGAAACATGACTGAAGAATTAATCCATGATCAGCTTATAGTTCAATGTAGAGAAAAAACAATACAAGAGGGATTATGGGTGGCAAAGGACCCTTCGCTCAAAGAGGCAATAGAAATGGCTAAAGTGATGGAGAAATCTCAGCGATGTATGAAAGAATTGAGCAAAAGAGACAAAGTCAATGATGTTTCTAGTGTAAGTACAGATGTCCAGAGTAGTCTTGAAGGAGAAATCAATGTTGTTAGAAAAAAGGAAAAGAAGAAGTCAACAATGCCAGCGTTCAAAAGTAAAGGGACAGAGGGGCATATTTATACTTGTTTTATGTTATTTTTTAAATGCAAATTCAGTGCAAAACTAACTCCATATTTCTACTTTGGCGCTAGATGGGTCTAGCACCAAAGTTATGGAGTTAAAGTCATTTTTTGGACGTGGAAACCTACCTTGCTTCTATGAGATGCACGGTAGGCATTCTCATGCAAAAAATTACTCTATGGCTTTAGCGCCTTATTTATCTCTGTGCTAAAATTACGCATGGGGGAGGAGGGGTCAACTAATGGTGCATAGCTTGCTTTGCACCATTATTTAACGTCTTGGCTAGGGAAGGCGCCAGGGGACCTGTGGGCACGTTTCCATGGCCAGAGACCATGGAAAAAGCCAACAAGTGCCCTTCACTGTCCATGGAGGTTGAGCGCTAGGAAATGGTGTTAATCTTCCTAGAGGCATTTTTTTGCCTCTAAACAGTTTAGTTCCATTATTCAGCCCACAATCTCTGGTTCCCCCTATGCCTCCCCCACCCGGTTGACGCTAACCGGGCATTACCGCCGGCTAGCGCCATTCCTTAAATATGCCACCCAGCCTGCGTCCAGGAATGGCGCTAGCCGGCGCTATACTTTCACACGCAAAACTGCGATATCACTGTGGAAGCACATATCATGATTATATCATGATTTAGATTTTAAAAAGTGGTTTACAAGTAATAAGAATTGTAGAAAATGTGGACGTAGAGTTCATTATGCAAGGATGTGCAGAGAAAACAATAAAGGAAGTAAGGACAACAAATATAGAGTGGGAGTAATTGAAGACACAGATGAGAATAGATATGCTGATAGAGTGTTGGTAGTAGATCATGATATAGAAGTAAAAGGTGGAGGAAGGATGTCTCGGCCAACTGCAAAATTCAAAGTATGTGGATTGGAATTAGAACTCATGGTTGATTCCGGATCAATGTATACCATCATTCCGGAAAGATAATTCAAAGCACATTGGAAGAACATAAAGTTGCTGCCAAAAGGCATCAATCCAGGGTGTTACCAAGGGGAATCTATTGACATACTGGGATACATGAAAGGATGCATACAATAAGGGAGAAAGTACACAGAGGGCAAGATATATGTATCAGCCGACGGTCCTCCAATTTTGGGATGGATGCATCAATTTGATTTAAATATTATAATAATTCTGAGAACTCCTGAACAAGTAATAGTAGTGGAAGAAATTTGATTGGAAGATTTATTGAACAGTGCAAAAAATGTTTTTGAGAAGAATTGGGATGTTTGAAGGGTTATGTTCATAAAATGAAACTGAGGGAAGATGCTGCCCCAGTACAGCATAAGTTGAGGCGCATGCCATTGTCAGTGAAAGCGTTGTTGAATGATATGGTAAAGGAGGAAATAATAGAACCGGTGGAGACATCTCAATGGATTTCCCCAGTTGTCATCACTCAGAAATCCAACAGTCGTTTGAGATTCTGTGTGGACTTGAGGTCCCTAAATCAAAACATTATAATTGATATGTTTCCTCTTCCCAACATCAATGAATTGTTGGCATTGACAAAGGATAACAAATATTTCTCAAAACTTGATTTGAGGAGTGCCTATCATGAAATTAGAATGCACGAAGAGTCTAGACCATCAACAGCATTCATAACATCAGAAGGGACGTTCAATTTACTCGTATGCCTTTTGGGTTAGTGTCAGCAGCGAGTATTTTTCAACGAATGATAACATGAATATTGGAGGGAATAAAAGATGTCATTTATTTTGAGTATGACATTTTGGTCATGGGAAAGACAGCAGAAGAACATAACGATGTTCTAAGAATAGTATTAAAGAAGTTGGAGGAGTTTGGTTTGACATTGAATCGTGAGAAATGTGTATTGTTGTCTGAACGAGTTGAATATTTGGGATACACCATTTCGAAGGGAGCAATTAGACACAAGCAATCTTTGTTGGGTGTCATTAGTAAAGCACCTATTCCAGTCGACAGAGATCAATTAAATCATTTTTAGGTCTCATGGAGTATTATGCTAAGTTTGTTGGTAAATTTGCAGAGAAAACTGAAAATTTTAAGAAGTTATTACGCAAAGGTAACAGGTTCACGTGAGAGGAAGAGCAACAATTTTACTTTGACAACATAAAAAAAGAGATGTGTGAAGCTGGAATTCCAACTGCCTAAGACAATAATTTGAAATCAGTACTCAGAGTGGATGCTAGAGCAATGGGCATATTGGTGGTATTTTCTCAGTTGCATGGTAAGAGTGAGAAAACTATAGCGTTTGCATCTCACACTTTGACTAGTGCTGAAAGAAATTATTCAGTGATTGAACGTGAAGCGTTGGCGGCTGTGTGGGGTGCTGAATATTTTGGGTGTATCTGTGTCGACTACCTTTTGTTATAAGAACTGATCGTAAGCCTCTTATTAAGATCTTAACTTTATGAGGGGTAGGCAAAGGTTCGGCCAGGCTGGCTAGGTTAGCAGCCAGACTTCAAGAATAGACATATACTGTTGAGTTCCTTCAACGTTGGAAAACAAGCTGATTGTTTATCCAGATCGTCATTGGACTGGGAAGTGGTTGATAGCTCAGCAGTAAAGGACTCAGATGCTGAAGGAGCAGCGGCGTCTATTCAGGACGTGTTGTGTTGTGGTTTGGGGTCATTTACTGAGGCACAATGGAAAGAAGAAATGGAAAGTGATGTGACAATGAAAAGTGTTATTAAAATGATACATTGTGGAAGAGTGAGAGAGAATGCTCTCCCAATGCCGGTGAGACCTTATCTTAAGGTGCTAGATGAGTTATCTGTGTGTGGTGAAAATGTGATCATGAGGGGGGATCGATTTATCCCACCAGGAGAGTTGAGTTACAAGTTGTTTCAATTGGCACACAAAGGACATTTGGGTCAAGGATTGACAATTAAGAGAATAAAAGGGGAATTCTGGCGGCCTGGTATGGATAACCAAATCAAAGAATGGGTGGAGAGGTGTAAAATGTGTAAAGAGTGAAAAAAGAAAAAAGAGGATGTAAGGTCATTTAGAGGATCCGGGTAAATCTTGGCACACATTATGTCTGGATTTCATTGGGCCCTTGGTGCAATTGCCGAGCAACATGCAATATGGAGTGGTAATCATAGATGTTCATTCCAAGTGGTTGATTGCAGAGGTTATGAAGGATGTCACTACAAGAACCACAATTGAGATACTGGAGAAAATTTTTAAGGCGGAAGATGTTCCTATGGCACTTATAACAGACAATGATACGCAGTTAACCTCACATGGAATGGTGACATTCTTAAAGGAATGGGGTGATAGACATTCGCGCACTTCGTTATTTAATCCTCAGGGAAATAGCATAGCAGAGAGGGATCACAGATTAGTTAAAGGTACTATTCAATTGGCAGTCATAAATCAGTGCAACAACAGAAAAACTATAACTGATATTGTTTGGGCATATTGCACCACTACTCATAGTGTGACACAGGAAATACCATTTATATCCATGCGAGGGCGGTTACCAGGGACAAGATTGGTTCTGATGTGGCTAAAGGAATGGGCTGTGAATGGTGGCATGGGTCAACCAAGTAAAAAACCTATAGAAAAGAAAACCAAACATAAATTGAAAGCAGGAGACTGGGTCAAAATCA
The DNA here is from genome assembly GCF_031143425.1 of Pleurodeles waltl. Taxonomy (NCBI): domain Eukaryota; kingdom Metazoa; phylum Chordata; class Amphibia; order Caudata; family Salamandridae; genus Pleurodeles; species Pleurodeles waltl. The sequence continues at coordinate 967,150,846 of NC_090443.1, read as the reverse complement.
AGTCTGCTAGAGTTCTGAGAGGACTCTTTAAGTTCAGAGGTCCTTTTTGTGTTTAGCAGGTAGGAACATTTTTTGTGATTCTAGAAAATGGTGAGAGATGGAATATGAGGAATGTGGCATTATATCAAAAGAGAGGAGAGTGTGTGAGAAATGATGATGAAAGCTATTCAGGTTTGATGTTTATGAAAGACGAGGAAGTGAATAAAGATAGTCAATCAAATATAAATGTTTCGGAACCCAATGTTGTTGAGTTAGGAGGATTGACATATAGTAAAAGAATCTGTAGACCACCAACATATCTGAAAGATTATGTGAGACATTAATAAAGGATAGGATTATTGTTGTTTTATTGTTTTGTTCATATGTTAGTTGTTTCATAATTTATAGTGAAGAAGGGAAGAAGTGTTATGATGTAAACATGGTATGATGTACTGTATTCTAGAGTGTAAGGTGTCGAGTGTTCCAAGGATGTCAGTTTATCCTGGCATCTTGAAGAGGACCGACGCCAGGTTGTGTTCTCCAATAAAGCTTGTACCAAAAAGGAACCTGAGAGAGAGCTTTGCATAACCTAACACCAACCCTCTTTCTCTCTGAAAAAAAGTGGTGTCAAATGGTGCATTTTCCACAAAACTGATCGAAAACCCACATGCGTTATATAGAGGCATTTCTGAAGGGTCACTGCATTGGGGGAGGAGGTGTTTTGTGATAGCTCAGTCTTGTGTCAGTATTGGGATACCACTGCATTCCAGAGGAAATGGTGGAGATCAGTTGTTACTTCTTAGAACTTTGTGGGTGTTTTGTGATTGCCTCAATGCTGGTATCTGTGCTTGTATGATTCTCAGTGCAAATCAGGGCTATTGTTGGTGTCCATCTATATATAGTAGGAACCAATCAAGAAATGGGATCTCACTGCACAGTGATGATCATTATACATTTATAAAATACGCAAGTGCATTTAAACTGATGATATGATTTGAGGTTAAAAAAAGTTGCCGACTTATCAGGAGTTTTAGGGCTGTATTTATACATTTTGGCGCACAACTGCGCCAACGCAGTTGTGCGTCAAAAAATTTAACGCCAGCTAACGCCATTCCAAAGCGCTATGCGGGCGCCGTATTTATGGAATGACGTTAGCCGGCGGAGCTGCCTGGTGTGCGTCAAAAAAAATGACTTACACCAGGCAGCGCCGGCGTAGGGGAAAATGGAGCTTGGGTGCCAAAAAATGGGGCAAGTCAGGCTGAGGCAAAATTTTCGCCTCAACCCGATTAGCGCCATTTTTTTTTACTCCCAACCCCCATTGAAATGACTCCTGTCTTAGCAAAGACAGGAGTCATGCCCCCTTGCCCAATGGCCATGCCCAGGGGACTTCTGTCCCCTGGGCATGGTCATTGGGCCTAGTGGCATGTAGGGGGGCACAAATCAGGCCCCCCTATGCCACAAATAAAAAATTAAAAAAATACTTACCTGAACTTACCTTAAGTTCCCTGGGATGGGCCCCTCCTTCCTTGGGTGTCCTCCTGGGGTGGGCAAGGGGGGCAAGTTTTCATTTCAATAAGCCCAGCGATGTGCCTTCATGTGCACTTAGCATCTATCTGGCACTTTACCTCGAGTCCAGTGTAAAAGTCTGGACCACTCTGACAACGGCAGTCTCAGCAGATTCACTATTCTCCGCCCTGGATGCTAGCGACTGGTGACACTGACAGGTGCTGCACGAAGCTTGCTTGCAGAGCCTGTGATCTACAGTGGCACTATAGCTCAGGTGGTTAATGCACTTTGCTGCAGATCTATAATCTACAGATCTGCACAATCATGAAATACATTTGTAACCTGAAGTCACATATTCATATCATTAAAAGATTGTGCAGTGTTTCTGCATTTTTTTCAGCTTACCCTTGTTTAACCTGCTGCTCAAAGGTTCCTGCTGATGAATAGTTCAATGAGCTATGCGCTTCCTGCAAATGTATGCATGTAACCAGGGTGCCTAGAGACTGCTTGCAGATGGGAACGCTTCCTTTATGACTTCGAGATGGCGGAATTTCATTGCTGCACCGGAGCTGACTGCAAAGGCCACTGAGACACCTCCCAGTACAAAACCTATTCCTGACATTGCTTACACATCCATAGTATGGTCAGATTGACATCCAACACCCACCACTCCAGATACCGTGCAGACTTTTTTGAGATTTGGAAGGAGTCTGAGAGGTAACCCAGATGCTGGCCACACTGGGAACTGATGGCCCATTGCAGTAGGCATGCATGCCCCCTGGCATTCGGGATGAAGAGGGTGCATGAGACCAGAAAACCAAAAAGCCTTTGGCCATCCCCACTGAGATCCAGGACTTATTCTGTAACCATCGGAACCATATTCTGATTGTCCAGTTTCGGTGTAGTGTAGAGAAGGCCTTTAACGTGTCTGTGATCAGGAATGCCCTCAGAAATAGGATCCTATGTTTGGGGCTCAAATTGTGACTACGGCTTGCTGACAGTGAATTCACAAATCATCTGGAGTTCAGCCATCATCTGGAAGTGGTTCACTACTAACTTTGTTGAGGTGGTCTTTAGGAGCAAGTCGAGAAAGTGTACATGTGCCCCGACTATCAAGGATAGGCAGCGACCACCTTAGTTAGTTTTGTGATGACCTGCAGGGCCAAGCTGAGAACGAAAAACTGAAAGTGGCCTTGGCTGACCTTGAACCACAGGAAACGCCTGTAGGGCTGCATGGTGGCTACACGGAAATATGTCTTCCGCAATTCCACAGAGCCCATGCAATCCATAAGGATCAAGCCCAGCGTTAGCATCTTAAATTTGTCTTTTTGCAAAGGTCTGCAATAGGCCTGAGGCATCCACCCTTCTTCAGAAGGAGGAAATGGTGATAGTAACATCCCATTCCTCTCTTTCCTCAATGGCACAATGAACAAAAGAGAAAAAGACCAACTTCCTGCATGAACATGCTAGGCCTGAATCACTACTAGAGCTCGCTTTCTTTGTTTGAGCCATGGCACACCCTTAAGCAGGCACAAACAGGGAAAGCGCAGCTGATTATGATGAATGCTCTGCCCTCAGGGCAGCTGCAAACCTGTGCCTGCCCTGGGGGTAGCGCATTCAAGTGAATTCCGCTTCATGTTTAACAGTGCTGTCGACAACCTGCCGGAACTTTAAAGAAAGAGATCTCCTTGCACACAGGTGCAGTGTGTGACTATGCCCATCTGCAGAGGGTTATATCTGGGAGGAGGGTCCATGGACCCCAATTCACCTCTTGAGAGGGCTACACTCAGGGGGTGCACTGACACCACCTTTTTGTGGCACACTGTCACTGTGCCTCCTAAAGGCATGTTTGCCTCTGCAGCCACATCTGTAATATGGCGTGGGCGCAGAGGTAACATGATTACCTCATTTGCATGGAAATGAGGGAACACCTTCTTACAATAGTACTTGTGCTTCACACCTGCCAGTGCTATCAGTATTACAGAAGGAGCTGCACAAGCATCAGCCTCACCTTCCTCAGTACTAAAGTGCCCACAGGGTGTGCAAAGCAGACACACATGCCCATTGTGCCCCCAGGAACTTTCTGTAATACGGCCCCTGAAGTTTTCTTTTATATTCTGGGGGGAAGATGAAGAGGGGTAGAAAAGGGTAGGGCATCATCCATTTGGACGATGTGTAAGACCCATCTGTCTAATGCGAAGGATCTCAAACCAGGGAGGAAATGTTAGATCCTGCCTCCAACCAGCGGGCATCAATTTGCTGGCCACACTAAAGCAACTTTGAAGCAGTTGTAGCAGGGGAAGATGAATTGGAAGAATGTTGCCCCATGCTGAGTTGCATGGATTCTGCCAGTGCAATAAGCATGACATTGAAAGGGTTGGATCGGCCGCTGCACAACAGGATTTAATCGCTGACATCTGTAAGCTAGCCCCTTGTAGTTGCCTTTGAATTTCATGAGCTCGTGTGAAAGTTGTTTCGCTTGCATGAATAAATCAAGAGATCTTAACATTGCATCACTGCCTTTCAATTTTTCCAGCACCGAATCAGGCTTCTAATCGGAGAGTCTGGAACCATCAAAGGGTGTATTTATGACAGACTATTGCGTGTCACAAGAAAACCCAGCTGACCGGATCAAGGTATGCCTCCTTGGCACAACATTGGTGCCAGTAACCATGCCAATATATTCATTCGTGTCCAGGCATGCCTGGAGCGCCTACTTCTCAGCATTCCAGCCATCATTCATAGTCAGAGCTAATTAGTCCCAAAGATCCTTTAAGACTGCTGTAAAAAAAACACTGGCTACGTCTTATAAGGCGTCTGTGTAGTGGCCTAGCAAGCATACTTCGTTGATAGATCTAAGAGCTAGAGTTAGCAGTGCACCAACTCTATATCAACCTGTTTGAGGTTCAGGCAATGCATCTGGCCCGAAAGCTTCTATATGCTAGACCTGCCTAGAAGAACAGCCTCTTCCCGAAGGCATCAATGCTTTTAGAATTCCATACCAAGGACTGGCTGGAAAGGAAGCTGGTTTGCTATTACATGTTGATGCTTGGATGATCAGACTCTCCGCTGTCAGCTGTTTTGTAAGAAAGTCAGGGACACCAGCAGACAGTCTGTGCTGCCAAGCTACCCATCCACTGACTGGTGGACATGAACATGGCTCAGCCCATACAGGCATGAGGGCACCAGGAAGGGTGTCATTAAATGGTGGCAGGTCCTCAGGTGAAGTGAGCCCTGGCTTAAGGATTTCAGTCAGCACATTTGTTTTTTTTTCAGTGGTGAGCAACATAGTTCTAGGGTTTCTGCTGTCCTTTGAACTACCACTGCAGTCAAGGTGCTTTCCTAGTAGACTGCCTGTGTCATACATCCAGCTCTGTTTTGAGGGATATATCTAGACCACTGGCATCATCAGTATAGCTAGGGAGAAGGACTCCTTCCTTCCCTATTGGAAAAAATGGATCGTCTGCTATTAATGGATAGGTGCATACGTTCCGAATCAAAGACAGATTGGATTACTACTGATGGTGCCTTTGTTATCACATAGCACAATATCAGTTTGAGACTGGGCCGATGTTGGCTCGGGGTCTTCTTTTGCCACTGGAACCTGCGCCAGTCCCGTTACGGAAGGGACTGGTGTGGACCTTGGTGTCTGTGCAGAGGTCTGTACTGGATCTGGTACAGGCCTGGTAGAGGGTCCACATGGGGCAGACTTTGTGAGGGCAGACCCACTTAATGTAGTGTGTCTGTGTAGGAGGCTGGCCTTTCTTGTAGTGGGTACCAGAGGTACTTACACCTTGTGCCAGGCCCAGTTATCCCTTATTAGTGTAGAAGAGGTGTTTCTAGCAGCTTAGGCTGATAGAAGGTAGCTATGGCAAAGCAGCTTAGGCTGAACTAGGAGTCATGTAAAGCTCCTACTATACCACTGGTGTCATATGCACAATATCATAAGAAAACACAATACACAGAGTTACTAAAAATAAAGGTACTTTATTTTTATGACAATATGCCAAAAGTATCTCAGTGAGTACCCTCAGTATGAGGATAAGTTATATACACAAGATATATGTACACAAACCAAAATTAGGTAAGTAATAGCAAGAAAAGTAATGCAAACAGTGTAGAATCATCACAATAGGTTGCAATAGGAACACATAGGTATAGGGGCAACACAAACCATATACTCCAAAAGTGGAATGCGAACCACGAATGGACCACAAACCTATGTGAGCTTGTAGAGGGTCGCTGGGACTGTAAGAAAACAGTGAGGGTTAGAAAAATAGCCCACCCCAAGACCCTGAAAGGTAGGTATAAAGTGCACCTAATACCCCCAGAGAGCACAGAAGTCGTGATAGGGGGATTCTGCAGGAAGAACAAACACCACCAATGCAACAACAGTGGATTTCCGGACCTGAGTACCTGTCAGACAAGGGGACCAAGTCCAATAGTCGCAACAGTGTCGAGAGTGGACAGGAGCCCAGGAAATGCCAGCTGAGGGTGCAAGGAAGCTGCCACCTGTTGGAAGAAGCTTGGAGTTCTGCAAGAAAGAAGAGGACTAGGAACTTCTCCTTTGGAGGATGGATGTCCCACGTCGCGATGAAGCTTGCAGAGGTGTTCCCACGCAGAAAGACCGCGAACAAGCCTTGCTAGTTGCAAGGGTCGTGGTAGAGGTTTTTGGGTGCTGCTGTAGCCCAGGAGGGACCAGGATGTCACCACTTGGAGGAGGAGACAGAGGGGGCGCCCAGCAACTCAGGGAGCCCTCACAGAAGCAGGCAGCACCCGCAAAAGTACCTGAACAGGCACTTGAAAGGAAAGTGAACCGGAGTCCACGCGAAGTCACAAAAGGGAGTCCCATGACACCGGAGGACAACTCAGAAGGTTGTGCACTGCAGGAAGGAGTGCCGGGGACCCAGGCTTGGTTGTGCATTAAGGAAATCCTGGAAGAGTGCACGGGAGCCGGAGCAGCTGCAAATCATGCGGTACCCAGCAATGCAGTCTAGCGTGGGGAGGCAAGGACTTACCTCCACCAAACTTGGACTGAAGAGTCACTGGACTGCGGGAGTCACTTGGACAGAGTTCCTGAGTTCCAGGGACCACGCTCGTCAGGATGAGAGGGGACCCAGAGGACCAGTCTTTTGGTGCCTGCATTAGCAGGGGGAAGATTCCGTCGACCCACGGGAGATTTCTTCAGAGCTTCTGGTGCAGGGTGAAGGCAGGCTACCCCCCAGAGCATGCACCACCTGGAAACAGTCGAGAAAGCCGGCAGGATTAGGTGCTACAATGTAGCCGTCTGGTTACTTTGTTGCGGTTTTGCAGGCGTCCTGAGCAGTCAGAGGTTGATCCTTTGGTAGAAGATGAAGAGGGAGATGCAGAGGAACTCTGGTGAGCTCTTGCATTCATTATCTGAAAAATTCCCCAAAGCAGAGACCCTAAATAGCCAGAAAAGGAGGTTTTGCCTACCAAAGCAGGAGGATTGGCTACCAAAAGAGGTAAGAGCTTATCAGAAGGAGCCTCTGACGTCACCTGCTGGCACTGGCCACTCAGAGCAGTCCAGTGTGCCCCCAACACCTCTGTTTCCAAGATGGCAGAGGTCTGGGACACACTGGAGGAGCTCTGGGCACCTCCCCTGGGAGGTGCAGGTGAGGGGTGTGGTCACTCCCCTTTCCTTTTTCCAGTTTCGCGCCAGAGTAGGGCTGGGGGATCCCTGAACCGGTGTAGACTGGCTTATGCAGAGATGGGCACCATCTGTGCCCATCAAAGCATTTCCAGAGGCTGGGGGAGGCTAATCCTCCCCAGCCTTCACACCTATTTCCAAAGGGAGAGGGTGTTACACCCTCTCTCAGAGAAAGTCCTTTGTTCTGCCTTTCCTGGGCCAGGGCTGCCTGGACCCCAGAAGGGCAGAAACCTGTCTGAGGTATTGGCAGCAGCTGCAGTGGAGACCCCGGAAAGGCAGTTTGGCAGTACCCGGGTACTATGCTAGAGACCCGGGGGATCATGGAATTGTCACCCCAATGCCAGAGTGACAATTCCATGATCTTAGAAATGTTACATGGCCATGTTCGGAGTTACCATTGTGACGCTGTACATAGGTAGTGACCTATGTGCAGTGCTCACGTGTAATGGTGTCCCCGCACTAACAAAGTCTGGGGAATTTGCCCTGAACAATGTGGGGGCACCTTGGCTAGTGCCAGGGTGCCCACACACTAAGTAACTTTGCACCCAACCTTCACCAGATGAAGGTTAGACATATAGGTGACTTATAAGTTACTTAAGTGCAGTGGTAAATGGCTGTGAAATAATGTGGACGTTATTTCACACAGGCTGCAGTGGCAGGCCTGTGTAAGAATTGTCAGAGCTCCCTATGGGTGGCAAAAGAAATGCTGCAGCCCATAGGGATTTCCTGGAACCCCAATACCCTGGGTACCTCAGTACCATATACTAGGGAATTATATGGGTGTACCAGTATGCCAATGTGAATTGGTAAATTTAGTCACTAGCCTGTTAGTGACAAATTTGGAAAGCAGAGAGAGCATAACCACTGAGGTTCTGGTTAGCAGAGCCTCAGTGAGACAGTTAGGCATCAAACAGGGAACACATACAGGGCACATACTTATGAGCCTGGCAGGGTCCTAGTGACGCATAGACTAAAACAACATATATACAGTGAATTATGGGGGTAACATGCCAGTCAAGGTGGTACTTTCCTGCACAACCCCCCCCCCCCAAACAAAGGACAATAAGACTAGCCTTGACCTGATGAGTCTTCATTGTCTAAGTGGAAATATCTGGAGAGTCCATCTGCATTGGAGTGGGTACTCCCAGGTCTATGTTCCACTGTATAGTCCATTCCCTGTAGAGATATGGACCACCTCAACAATTTAGGGTTTTCACCTTTCATTTGTTTTAGCCAAAGTAGAGGTTTGTGGTCTGTCTGAACAATAAAGTGAGTGCCAAACAGGTATGGCCTCAACTTTTTCAGTGCCCAAACCACAGCAAAGGCCTCCCTCTCTATGGCAGACCAACGTTTTTCTCTAGGGGTCACCCTTCTTCTGATAAAAGCAACTGGTTGATCCTGGCCCTCAGAATTCAGTTGTGATAAGACTGACCCTACCCGTTATTTAGATGCATCAGTTTGAACAATGAATTTCTTGGAGTAACATGGGATTTTTAGGACAGGTGCAGAGCACATGGCCTGTTGGAGCTCCTCAAAAGCTTTCTGACAGCTGGCTGTCCATAATACCTTTTTAGGCATCTTCTTACTAGTGAGATTAAGAGGGACTGCTATGGAGCCATAGTTTTTAAGGAATCTCCTGTAATACCCTGTGAGGCCTAAGAAGGCTCTCACCTGGATTTGAGTTGTAGGGGGAACCCAATCCATGATTGTCTGGATTTTCCCCTGAAGTGGTGCAATCTGTTCTCCACCTACCAGGTGTCCCAGATAAACCACCTTTCCCTGCCTTACCTGGCACTTTGAGGCCTTGATAGTGAGGCCTGCATTTTGCAGGGCCTCCAAAACATTCCAAAGGTGGACCAGGTGCTCCTCCCAGGTGGAGCTAAAGACAGCTATATCATCTAAATATGCTGCACTAAAAGCCTCCAACCCTTGCAGGACTGTGTTCACCAACCTCTGAAACGTGGCAGGTGCATTTTTCTAACCAAAGGGCATCACTGTAAATTGGTAGTGCCCTCCTATAATTGAAAATGCAGTCTTAGGTTTAGCATCCTGAGCCAATTTGATCTGCCAATACCCTGCAGTCAACTCAAAGGTGCTAAGATACTTGGCTGATGCCAGTTTATCAATGAGCTCATCTGCCCTGGGTATAGGGTAAGCGTCAGTTTTTGTTACCTGATTGAGACCTCTGTAGTCTACACAAAACCTCATCTCCCTTGTTCCATCTTTTGAGTGAGGCTTTGGTACAAGCACCACAGGACTCGCCCATGGGCTTTCAGAAGGTTCAACCACTCCTAGATCAAGCATTTTCTGCACCTCTTGTTTTATGCAGTCCCTGACATGGTCAGGCTGCCTATAGATTGTACTTTTGACAGGCAAGCTGTCTCCACTATCAATTGTGTGTTCACACCAGTATGTGGTACCTGGCACAATTGAAAAGAGTTCAGAAAATTGCTCAAGGAGATTTATGCAGTTGTCTTTCTGTTCTGCAGTCAGACAGTCTGCCAAAACTACTCCCTCCACTAAAGCATCATTTTCAGTGGTGGAAAAGAGATCAGGGAGAGGGCCACTCTCTTCTTCCTGTCCCTCATCTGTTGCCATGAGCAGGGTGAGATCAGCCCTGTCATAGTAGGGTTTTAGGAGGTTGACATGAATCACCCTAAGAAGACTTGCAAAAATCTTTGGGGGCATATTTATACTCTGCTTGTGCCGAATGTGCGTCAAAATTTTTGACGCACATTCGGCGCAAACCCTGCCCCATATTTATACATTGACGCCCGACCCCGCGGACGTCAAAATCCCACCATGTGCGTCATTTTTTGGAAGGGGGAACCTGCCTTGCGTTAATTATATGCAAGGTAGGCGTTCCCTTCCAAAAAAAGACTTTAAGGCCTGTGCGCCTTATTTATACTCTGGCGTCATTTTGACGCACAGGAGGGGGCGGGCCTTAAAAAACAGCACCCAGCCTGATGGGTGCCGTTTTTTAACGCCTGGGTCACAGCAGGCATTACGGGACGTGTGGGCTCAGAAGGAGCCCAGAGGTGCCCTCCCATGCCCCCAGGGACACCCCCTGCCACCCTTGTCCACCCCAGGAGGACACACAAGGATGGAGAGACCCATCCCAGGGAAGGAAAAGTAAGTTCTGGTAAGTATATATTTTTATTTTTTTTAAGTGGCATAGGGGGGCCTAATTTGGGCCCCCCTATATGCCACTATGCCTAATGACCATTCCCAGGGGACAGAAGTCCCCTGGGTATGGCCATTGGGCAAGGGGGCATGACTCCTGTCTTTGCTATGACAGGAGTCATGTCAATGGGGGTTGTGCATCAAAAAAAATGGCGCAAGTCCGGTGTGAGGCCTGATTTTTGCCTCACACCTGACCTGCACCATTTTTTGAAGCACAACCCCCATTTTCCCATACGCCGGCGCTGCCTGGTGTGAGTAATTTTTTTTGACGGGTACCAGTCTGCAGCGCCGGCTAACGTCATTCCATAAATAAGGCGCTTGCATGGCGCGTTGGAATGGCGTTAGCCGGCGGTAAAATTTTTGATGCACAACTGCGTCAAGAAGTATAAATATGGCCCTTAGGCCCATATTTATACTTTTTGACGCAAAACTGCGCCAACGCAGTTTTGCGTCCCAAAAATTAGCGCCGGCTAACGCCATTCTGAAGCGCCATGCAGGCGCCGTATTTATTCAATTACGTTAGCCGGCGTTAGCCGGCGGCGCTGTCTGGTGTGCATTAAAAAAAACGAAGTACACCAGGCAGCGCCGGCGTAGGGGGAAAATGGCGTATGGGCATCCAGAAATGGTGCAAGTCAGGCTGAGGCAAAAAAATCGCCACAACCCGATTAGCGCAATTTTTTTACGACGCCCATCCCCCATTGAAATGACTCCTGTCTTAGCAAAGACAGGAGTCATGCCCCCTTGCCCAATGGCCATGCCCAGGGGACTTCTGTCCCCTGGGCATGGTCATTGGGCATAGTGGCATGTAGGGGGGCACAAATCAGGCCCCCCTATGCCACAAAAAAAAATAAAAAAAAATACTTACCTGGGCTTACCTTAATGTCCCTGGGGTGGGTCCCTCCATCCTTGGGTGTCCTCCTGGGGTGGGCAAGGGTGGCAGGGGGTGTCCCTGGGGGCAGGGGAGGGCACCTCTGGGCTCATTCTGAGCCCACAGGTCCCTTAACGCCTGCCCTGACCCAGGCGCTAAAATCCGGCGCAAATGCGGGTTTTTTAGACCCGCCCACTCCTGGGCGTCATTTTTGCCCGAGAGTATAAATACGACGCATATGCATCGCAGTCATTTTTTAAGACGGGAACACCTACCTTGCATATCATTAACGCAAGGAAGGTGTTCACGCAAAAAAATGACGCTAACTCCATGAACTTTGGCGCTAGACGCGTCTAACGCCAAAGTATAAATATGGAGTTAGTTTTGCGTCGAATTTGCGTCGAAAAAAACGACGCAAATTCGGTGCATACGGAGTATAAATATGCCCCTCAGTGTCCTCTGACATCCTAGGCCAGTGAAACAGGGGGACAAGCCTTTCCCATGTTTTGATCTGCCCCAAATGCCCAGCCAAAGGAATGTCATGTGCAAGAGTTAGGAGGAACTCTCTGTACTGCAGGGGAATGACCAATCTCCTTGCTGCTCCAGGTTTTGGGTCCCTTGCCTCGGTGTATAAGAGGTTGTCCTCCCAGTAAACTCTATGTGAGTCACTGACATCCCCATTTTGCTGCTTGACAGCTTGCTTTCTGAGACCCTCTAATGTGGGACAGGTTTGCTGTGCCACACTCAGCTCTTCCCTGGCAGGCCCCCCTAAACCCAAAAGCTCAGCAGTGTCTGCTGCCAGCTCATCTGGTGAAGGTTCTGCACAGGGAGGAAATTCTTCTTCCTCAGAAGGAGAATCATCTGTAGAGGGAGGGATAGTGGGTAGGGATTTACCCTTGCTACCCCTAGCTTTAGGGAGCACTTGGGGGCATATTTATACTCCGTTTGCGCCGGAATTGCGTCGTTTTTTTGACGCAATTTCGACGCAAAACTAACTCCATATTTATACTTTGGCGTTAGACGCGTCTAGCGCCAAAGTCCATGGAGTTAGCGTCATTTTTTAGCGTGGACACCTACTTTGCGTTAATTATATGCAAGGTAGGCGTTCCCGTCTAAAAAATCGACTCGGAGGCATGTGCGTCGGATTTATACTCCCGGGCAAAATTCACGCCCGGGAGTGGGCGGGTCAAAAACAATGACGTACGGCCGCTTTTGCGCCGTTTTTTAGCGCCTGCAAAAGGCAGACGTTAAGGGACCTGTGGGCTCTGAAGGAGCCCAGAGGTGCCCTCCCATGCCCCCAGGGACACCCCCTGTCACCCTTGCCCACCCGAGGAGGACACCCAAGGCTGGAGGGACCCATCCCAGGGACATTAAGGTAAGTTCAGGTAAGTGTTTTTTTTCATTTTTTTTTGTGGCATAGGGGGGCCTGATTTGTGCCCCCCTACATGCCACTATGCCCAATGACCATGCCCAGGGGACATAAGTCCCCTGGGCATGGCCATTGGGCAAGGGGGCATGACTCCTGTCTTTGCTAAGACAGGAGTCATTTCTATGGGGGTTGGGAGTCGAAAAAAATGGCGCACATCGGGTTGAGGCGAAAAAATTGCCTCAACCTGACTTGCCCCATTTCTTGACGCCCAAGCCCCATATCCCCCTACGCCGGCGCTGCCTGGTGTACGTCGTTTTTTTCCACGCACACCAGGCAGCGCCGGCAGCTAACGCCGGCTAACGTCATTGATTAAATACGGCGCCCGCATGGTGCTTCAGTATGGCGTTAGCCGGCGCTAATTTTTTTGACGCAAAACTGCGTTAGCGCAGTTTTGCGTCAAAAAGTATAAATATGGCCCTTGGTCCATTGTTTCAGGATCTAAGTTACCCTGTCCTTTTTTCTTTTTGGCCTGAGCCCTTCTCAAAGCAAAAATATGCCCAGGAATGCCCAGCATTGCTGCATGAGCCTCCAACTCAACTTCTGCCCAAGCTGATGTCTCTAAATTATTTCCTAGTAGACAGTGTGTGAGAAGGTAGCCTCTTTCTAGCCTTGTTACCCCCACTTTTGGCCTGTTTGTGAGTGTATGTCAGGGTGTTTGTCACTGTTTTCATTGTCTCACTGGGATCCTGATAGCCAGGCCTCAGTGCTCATAGTGAAAACACTATGTTTTCAGTATGTTTGTTATGTGTCACTGGGATCCTGCTAGTCAGGACCCCAGTGCTCATAAGGTTGTGGCCTATATGTATGTGTCACTGGGACCCTGTCACACAGGACCCCAGTGCTCATAGGTGTGCATGTATGTGTTCCCTGTGTGGTGCCTAACTGTCTCACTGAGGCTCTGCTAACCAGAACCTCAGTGGTTATGCTCTCTCATTACTTTTAAATTGTCACTAACAGGCTAGTGACCATTTTTACCAATTTACATTGGCTTACTGGAACACCCTTATAATTCCCTAGTATATGGTACTGAGGTACCCAGGGTATTGGGGTTCCAGGAGATCCCTATGGGCTGCAGCATTTCTTTTGCCACCCATAGGGAGCTCTGACAATTCTTACACAGGCCTGCCACTGCAGCCTGAGTGAAATAACGTCCACGTTATTTCACAGCCATTTTACACTGCACTTAAGTAACTTATAAGTCACCTATATGTCTAACCTTTACCTGGTAAAGGTTAGGTGCAAAGTTACTTAGTGTGAGGGCACCCTGGCACTAGCCAAGGTGCCCCCACATTGTTCAGAGCCAATTCACTGAACTTTGTGAGTGCGGGGACACCATTACACGCGTGCACTACATATAGGTCACTACCTATATGTAGCTTCACCATGGTAACTCCGAATATGGCCATGTAACATGTCTATGATCATGGAATTGCCCCCTCTATGCCATCCTGGCATTGTTGGTACAATTCCATGATCCCAGTGGTCTGTAGCACAGACCCTGGTACTGCCAGACTGCCCTTCCTGGGGTTTCTCTGCAGCTGCTGCTGCTGCCAACCCCTCAGACAGGCAGCTGCCCTCCTGGGGTCCAGCCAGGCCTGGCCCAGGATGGCAGAACAAAGAACTTCCTCTGAGAGAGGGTGTGACACCCTCTCCCTTTGGAAAATGGTGTGAAGGCAGGGGAGGAGTAGCCTCCCCCAGCCTCTGGAAATGCTTTGTTGGGCACAGATGTGCCCAATTCTGCATAAGCCAGTCTACACCGGTTCAGGGACCCCTTAGCCCCTGCTCTGGCGCGAAACTGGACAAAGGAAAGGGGAGTGACCACTCCCCTGACCTGCACCTCCCCTGGGAGGTGTCCAGAGCTCCTCCAGTGTGCTCCAGACCTCTGCCATCTTGGAAACAGAGGTGCTGCTGGCACACTGGACTGCTCTGAGTGGCCAGTGCCACCAGGTGACGTCAGAGACTCCTGCTGATAGGCTCCTTCAGGTGTTAGTAGCCTTTCCTCTCTCCTAGGTAGCCAAACCCTCTTTTCTGGCTATTTAGGGTCTCTGTCTCTGGGGAAACTTCAGATAACGAATGCATGAGCTCAGCCGAGTTCCTCTGCATCTCCCTCTTCACCTTCTGATAAGGAATCGACCGCTGACCGCGCTGGAAGCCTGCAAACCTGCAACATAGTAGCAAAGACGACTACTGCAACTCTGTAACGCTGATCCTGCCGCCTTCTCGACTGTTTTCCTGCTTGTGCATGCTGTGGGGGTAGTCTGCCTCCTCTCTGCACCAGAAGCTCCGAAGAAATCTCCCGTGGGTCGACGGAATCTTCCCCCTGCAACCGCAGGCACCAAAAAGCTGCATCTCCGGTCCCTTGGGTCTCCTCTCAGCACGACGAGCGAGGTTCCTCGAATCCAGCGACACCGTCCAAGTGACCCCCACAGTCCAGTGACTCTTCAGCCCAAGTTTGGTGGAGGTAAGTCCTTGCCTCACCTCGCTGGGCTGCATTGCTGGGAACCGCGACTTTGCAAGCTTCTCCGGCCCCTGTGCACTTCCGGCGGAAATCCTGTGTGCACAGCCAAGCCTGGGTCCACGGCACTCTAACCTGCATTGCACGACTTTCTAAGTTGGTCTCCGGCGACGTGGGACTCCTTTGTGCAACTTCGGCGAGCACCGTTTCACGCATCCTCGTAGTGCCTGTTTCTGGCACTTCTCCGGGTGCTACCTGCTTCAGTGAGGGCTCTTTGTCTTGCTCGACGTCCCCTCTCTCTGCAGGTCCAATTTGCGACCTCCTGGTCCCTCCTGGGCCCCAGCAGCGTCCAAAAACGCCAAACGCACGATTTGCGTGTAGCAAGGCTTGTTGGCGTCCATCCGGCGGGAAAACACTTCTGCACGACTCTCCAAGGCGTGGGGGATCCATCCTCCAAAGGGGAAGTCTCTAGCCCTTGTCGTTCCTGCAGTATTCACAGTTCTTCAGCCTAGTAAGAGCTTCTTTGCACCAACCGCTGGCATTTCTTGGGCATCTGCCCATCTCCGAGCTGCTTGTGACTTTTGGACTTGGTCCCCTTGTTCCACAGGTACCTTCAGACAGGAATCCATCGTTGTTGCATTGCTGATTTGTGTTTTCCTTGCATTCTCCCTCTAACACGACTATTTTGTCCTTAGGGGAACTTTGGTGCACTTTGCACTCACTTTTCAGGGTCTTGGGGTGGGTTATTTTGCTAACTCTCACTATTTTCTAATAGTCCCAGCGACCCTCTACAAGGTCACATAGGTTTGGGGTCCATTCGTGGTTCGCATTCCACTTCTGGAGTATATGGTTTGTGTTGCCCCTATCCCTATGTTTCCCCATTGCATCCTATTGTAACTATACATTGTTTGCACTGTTTTCTAAGACTATACTGCATATTTTTGCTATTGTGTATATATATCTTGTGTATATTTCCTATCCTCTCACTGAGGGTACACTCTAAGATACTTTGGCATATTGTCATAAAAATAAAGTACCTTTATTTTTAGTATAACTGTGTATTGTGTTTTCTTATGATATTGTGCATATGACACTAAGTGGTACTGTAGTAGCTTCACACGTCTCCTAGTTCAGCCTAAGCTGCTCTGCTAAGCTACCATTATCTATCAGCCTAAGCTGCTAGACACCCTATACACTAATAAGGGATAACTGGGCCTGGTGCAAGGTGCAAGTACCCCTTGGTACTCACTACAAGCCAGTCCAGCCTCCTACATTGGTTGTGCAGTGGTGGGATAAGTGCTTGAGACTGCTTACCACTCTTGTCATTGTACTTTTCATAAGAGAAAAATATACAAAACAAGGTCAGTGTATATACACATAGCCAAAAAGTTTTGCATTTCCTCTTTTCACTCTTTTCTAAGTGCTGAAAAGTACTACTAAACTTTCAAAAAGTTCTTAAAAGTTTAAAAAGTTTTTTCTGTCTTTCCAAAAAAAGTTCTGAAAACTTTTTTCTCTTTATCTATCACTTTAACTCTCTCTAAAAATGTCTGGCACAGGCCAAAAAGTTGAACTGTCCAAACTTGCATATGATCACCTTAGCTGGAAAGGAGCAAGGAGTCTCTGCATAGAGAGAGGTTTGAGTGTAGGGAAGAATCCTTCCTTAGAACTGTTAATTAATATGCTTAGAGTACAGGATAAGGCCATAAGTGCCCAATCTGTAGAAAAAGTAGCTAATGGTTCTCAATCTGATCCAGGGACTCCCCCAGGAAAAGGTTCAGGAAAGAAAATTCTCAGCCTGCCCATTACTAGACAGTCTAGCATAGTTGGTACAGAGGTTGAATCACATCATACTGATGATGTGCTCTCACATTATGCTGGTAGCCAAGCTGTTAGGGTGCCCCTTGTAAGGGACAGGTCTCCTTCTGTTCATTCCCATCATACCTCTGTATCTAGAAATGTCCCTCCCACCCACTCTGATGACAGATTGTTAGAAAGGGAGCTCAATAGATTGAGAGTGGAACAAACCAGACTGAAGCTCAAGAAGCAACAGCTGGATTTGGATAGACAGTCTTTAGAAATAGAGAGGGAAAGACAGAAGTTGGGTTTAGATACCCATGGTGGCAGCAGCAGTATTCCCCATAGTCATCCTGCAAAAGAGCATGATTCCAGGAATCTGCACAAGATAGTTCCCCCTTATAAGGAGGGGGATGACATTAACAAGTGGTTTGCTGCACTTGAGGGGGCCTGTGCTGTACAGGATGTCCCTCAAAGGCAGTGGGCTGCTATCCTATGGCTATCATTTAGTGGAAAGGGTAGGGATAGACTCCTTACTGTGAAAGAAAGTGATGCCAATAATTTTACAGTTCTTAAGAATGCACTCCTGGATGGTTATGGCTTAACCACTGAACAGTACAGGATAAAGTTCAGAGAGACCAAAAAGGAGTCTTCACAAGACTGGGTTGATTTCATTGACCATTCAGTGAAGGCCTTGGAGGGGTGGTTACATGGCAGTAAAGTTACTGATTATGAAAGCCTGTATAACACAATCCTGAGAGAGCATATACTTAATAATTGTGTGTCTGATTTGTTGCACCAGTACCTGGTAGACTCTGATCTGACCTCTCCCCAAGAATTGGGAAAGAAGGCAGACAAATGGGTCAGAACAAGGGTGAACAGAAAAGTTCATACAGGGGGTGACAAAGATGGCAATAAGAAGAAAGATGGTGAAAAATCTCAAGATAAGCATGGGGATAAGGGTAAAACCAAAGATCCCACTTCAAATCTTAAACACTCTTCAGAGGGTGGGGATAAAACAAATTCTTCCTCTTCTTCCCAACCTGCACACATTAAAAAGCCTTGGTGCTTTGTGTGTAAAAACAGAGGCCATAGGCCAGGGGATAAGTCCTGTCCAGGTAAACCCCCTGAGCCTACCACCACTAATGCATCAAGCTCTAGTGCCCCTAGCAGTAGTGGTACTAGTGGTGGGACTGCTGGCAACAGTCAAGCAAAGGGTGTAGTTGGGTTCACTTATGGGTCCATAGTGGAAAGTGATGTAATCAGTCCCAAGACAGTTTCTGTCACACCTAGTGGCATTGGCCTTGCCACACTGGCTGCTTGTCCCCTTACAATGGATAAGTACAGGCAGACAGTTTCAATAAATGGTGTTGAGGCCTTGGCCTACAGGGACACAGGTGCCAGTTTCACTTTGGTGACTGAAAACCTAGTGCCTCCTGAACAACACATCATTGGACAACAGTATAAGATTATTGATGTCCATAACTCCACTAAGTTTCTTCCCTTAGCTATAATTCAGTTTAGTTGGGGTGGAGTTACTGGCCCTAAGCAGGTGGTGGTATCACCTAGCTTACCTGTAGACTGTCTCTTAGGTAATGACCTAGAGGCCTCAGGTTGGGCTGATGTAGAGTTTTATGCCCATGCAGCCATGCTGGGCATCCCTGAGGAATTGTTCCCTCTCATTTCAAGTGAAATGAAAAAGCAAAGGAGAGAAGGCCTGAAAACTCAGGATCCCTCTCCATCAACAGGTAAAAAGGGTATCACAGTATCCCCTAACCACCCTACCATTCAGGATACTATTCCTGTGGTGGGAGAAACCTCTCCTGGGGTGGCACCTGTTCCAAGGGAATCATCAGCTGGCAAAGCTGGACTCCCTGAGGTGGAAGTACCTCTCTGTGGGATAACTAACATTGGTGAGAAAAACAGCACCATTTTAGTTAACATGGAGCATCCCTCCAACCCTCCCAGAGAAACTTTAGTGCAGAAACCCTGCACTACCTCACAACACTTAGGACAGCATCCCTGCCCTAGTGTGGAGCTCATAGGACAGCATCCCTGCCCTGCTCCAACTCAAGAGAAACAGCATCCCTGTTCTCTCTTCCAGCCAGATGGACAAAGTTTTTGCCCAGCTATGGCTTTTCTGAGACAGCATCCCTGTCTGGCATTTCCATCACTACAAATAGGTTCAGTGGACAATTCCCACTGCTCTAAACTAAAACTTACTGATAGAAACTCTGAAAATACATCTTCACATTGTTGCTTAGCTAAAAAACTTCAAACAGGGTGGTTTACATCCCCACAGGGAAGTAACCATATAGTGGATGATAAAGGGAGTAACCAGTCTATTGCAGAGCTACTCTCTACTTATCACCACTTAGACAATAAAGTCTCAACTGGCCAAGGTTAGCCTTATTGTCCTTCGTTTGGGGGGGGGTTGTGTGAGAAGGTAGCCTCTTTCTAGCCTTGTTACCCCCACTTTTGGCCTGTTTGTGAGTGTATGTCAGGGTGTTTGTCACTGTTTTCATTGTCTCACTGGGATCCTGATAGCCAGGCCTCAGTGCTCATAGTGAAAACACTATGTTTTCAGTATGTTTGTTATGTGTCACTGGGATCCTGCTAGTCAGGACCCCAGTGCTCATAAGGTTGTGGCCTATATGTATGTGTCACTGGGACCCTGTCACACAGGACCCCAGTGCTCATAGGTGTGCATGTATGTGTTCCCTGTGTGGTGCCTAACTGTCTCACTGAGGCTCTGCTAACCAGAACCTCAGTGGTTATGCTCTCTCATTACTTTTAAATTGTCACTAACAGGCTAGTGACCATTTTTACCAATTTACATTGGCTTACTGGAACACCCTTATAATTCCCTAGTATATGGTACTGAGGTACCCAGGGTATTGGGGTTCCAGGAGATCCCTATGGGCTGCAGCATTTCTTTTGCCACCCATAGGGAGCTCTGACAATTCTTACACAGGCCTGCCACTGCAGCCTGAGTGAAATAACGTCCACGTTATTTCACAGCCATTTTACACTGCACTTAAGTAACTTATAAGTCACCTATATGTCTAACCTTTACCTGGTAAAGGTTAGGTGCAAAGTTACTTAGTGTGAGGGCACCCTGGCACTAGCCAAGGTGCCCCCACATTGTTCAGAGCCAATTCACTGAACTTTGTGAGTGCGGGGACACCATTACACGCGTGCACTACATATAGGTCACTACCTATATGTAGCTTCACCATGGTAACTCCGAATATGGCCATGTAACATGTCTATGATCATGGAATTGCCCCCTCTATGCCATCCTGGCATTGTTGGTACAATTCCATGATCCCAGTGGTCTGTAGCACAGACCCTGGTACTGCCAGACTGCCCTTCCTGGGGTTTCTCTGCAGCTGCTGCTGCTGCCAACCCCTCAGACAGGCAGCTGCCCTCCTGGGGTCCAGCCAGGCCTGGCCCAGGATGGCAGAACAAAGAACTTCCTCTGAGAGAGGGTGTGACACCCTCTCCCTTTGGAAAATGGTGTGAAGGCAGGGGAGGAGTAGCCTCCCCCAGCCTCTGGAAATGCTTTGTTGGGCACAGATGTGCCCAATTCTGCATAAGCCAGTCTACACCGGTTCAGGGACCCCTTAGCCCCTGCTCTGGCGCGAAACTGGACAAAGGAAAGGGGAGTGACCACTCCCCTGACCTGCACCTCCCCTGGGAGGTGTCCAGAGCTCCTCCAGTGTGCTCCAGACCTCTGCCATCTTGGAAACAGAGGTGCTGCTGGCACACTGGACTGCTCTGAGTGGCCAGTGCCACCAGGTGACGTCAGAGACTCCTGCTGATAGGCTCCTTCAGGTGTTAGTAGCCTTTCCTCTCTCCTAGGTAGCCAAACCCTCTTTTCTGGCTATTTAGGGTCTCTGTCTCTGGGGAAACTTCAGATAACGAATGCATGAGCTCAGCCGAGTTCCTCTGCATCTCCCTCTTCACCTTCTGATAAGGAATCGACCGCTGACCGCGCTGGAAGCCTGCAAACCTGCAACATAGTAGCAAAGACGACTACTGCAACTCTGTAACGCTGATCCTGCCGCCTTCTCGACTGTTTTCCTGCTTGTGCATGCTGTGGGGGTAGTCTGCCTCCTCTCTGCACCAGAAGCTCCGAAGAAATCTCCCGTGGGTCGACGGAATCTTCCCCCTGCAACCGCAGGCACCAAAAAGCTGCATCTCCGGTCCCTTGGGTCTCCTCTCAGCACGACGAGCGAGGTTCCTCGAATCCAGCGACACCGTCCAAGTGACCCCCACAGTCCAGTGACTCTTCAGCCCAAGTTTGGTGGAGGTAAGTCCTTGCCTCACCTCGCTGGGCTGCATTGCTGGGAACCGCGACTTTGCAAGCTTCTCCGGCCCCTGTGCACTTCCGGCGGAAATCCTGTGTGCACAGCCAAGCCTGGGTCCACGGCACTCTAACCTGCATTGCACGACTTTCTAAGTTGGTCTCCGGCGACGTGGGACTCCTTTGTGCAACTTCGGCGAGCACCGTTTCACGCATCCTCGTAGTGCCTGTTTCTGGCACTTCTCCGGGTGCTACCTGCTTCAGTGAGGGCTCTTTGTCTTGCTCGACGTCCCCTCTCTCTGCAGGTCCAATTTGCGACCTCCTGGTCCCTCCTGGGCCCCAGCAGCGTCCAAAAACGCCAAACGCACGATTTGCGTGTAGCAAGGCTTGTTGGCGTCCATCCGGCGGGAAAACACTTCTGCACGACTCTCCAAGGCGTGGGGGATCCATCCTCCAAAGGGGAAGTCTCTAGCCCTTGTCGTTCCTGCAGTATTCACAGTTCTTCAGCCTAGTAAGAGCTTCTTTGCACCAACCGCTGGCATTTCTTGGGCATCTGCCCATCTCCGAGCTGCTTGTGACTTTTGGACTTGGTCCCCTTGTTCCACAGGTACCTTCAGACAGGAATCCATCGTTGTTGCATTGCTGATTTGTGTTTTCCTTGCATTCTCCCTCTAACACGACTATTTTGTCCTTAGGGGAACTTTGGTGCACTTTGCACTCACTTTTCAGGGTCTTGGGGTGGGTTATTTTGCTAACTCTCACTATTTTCTAATAGTCCCAGCGACCCTCTACAAGGTCACATAGGTTTGGGGTCCATTCGTGGTTCGCATTCCACTTCTGGAGTATATGGTTTGTGTTGCCCCTATCCCTATGTTTCCCCATTGCATCCTATTGTAACTATACATTGTTTGCACTGTTTTCTAAGACTATACTGCATATTTTTGCTATTGTGTATATATATCTTGTGTATATTTCCTATCCTCTCACTGAGGGTACACTCTAAGATACTTTGGCATATTGTCATAAAAATAAAGTACCTTTATTTTTAGTATAACTGTGTATTGTGTTTTCTTATGATATTGTGCATATGACACTAAGTGGTACTGTAGTAGCTTCACACGTCTCCTAGTTCAGCCTAAGCTGCTCTGCTAAGCTACCATTATCTATCAGCCTAAGCTGCTAGACACCCTATACACTAATAAGGGATAACTGGGCCTGGTGCAAGGTGCAAGTACCCCTTGGTACTCACTACAAGCCAGTCCAGCCTCCTACACAGTCTACAGGTAAATCTGAGGCAACCACAACTTTCTTTGGACCAGTAACCCCCCCCCCCCCAGTTGAGATTCACAACAGCCATGGGGTGGCTAAGAGTGTTGTTATGAGCGTCTGTCACTTGGTACTGCTGACCAAGTAGGTGTTGTTCAGGGTGGACCAGTTTCTCTATTACCATGGTAACACTGGCACCTGTGTCCCTGTAGGCCTGAACCTCAACACCATTTATTAGGGGACGTTGCTTGTACTTATCCATATTAAGGGGACAAGCAACCAAGGTGGCCAAATCAATGGCACCTTCAGAGACTAACACAGCTTCTGTGGTCTCCCTAACAAGACCAACCCCAACTACATTACCAATAGTGAGCCCAGCTACTCCCTTGGATTGGTTATTTGTAGGTTTGCTCCCACCACCACTGCTATTACTAGGGGCACTAGAATTTGCAGTAGGGGTTGTAGTAGTGGGAGGTTTGGTGTTTTTCTTTGGACAACTGGCATCAGTTGTCC
This sequence comes from Pleurodeles waltl, assembly GCF_031143425.1. NCBI lineage: Eukaryota > Metazoa > Chordata > Amphibia > Caudata > Salamandridae > Pleurodeles > Pleurodeles waltl. The sequence goes on along the minus strand of NC_090443.1, from coordinate 967,127,873 downwards.
AATGGCCTTTGACTTTACACAAATAACATCTAGGCTTTTTAGGTTGATTATTGGAAGAGGATTTGGACCCACCACACCCACCAGAGGATTTCTGTGGGCCTGATGAAGCCTCCGTTTTACTTTTGTCCCCACCCTTGTCAGAAGACTTACCATCCTTCTTCTTGCCATCCTTGTCACCCCCTGTATGAACTTTTCTGTTCACTCTTGTTCTGATCCATTTGTCTGCCTTCTTTCCCAATTCTTGGGGAGAGGTCAGATCTGAGTCCACTAGATATTGGTGTAACAAGTCAGACACACAGTTATTCAGAATATGCTCTCTCAGAATAAGGTTATACAGGCTTTCATAGTCAGATACTCTACTGCCATGTAACCACCCCTCCAAGGCCTTCACTGAACAGTCTACAAAGTCTGTTCAGTCTTGTGAGGACTCTTTTCTGGTGTCTCTGAACTTAATCCTGTATTGTTCAGTGGTTAAGCCAAATCCATCCAAGAGTGCATCCTTCAAAACTAAAATTGTTAGCTTCACTTTCTCTAACAGTAAGGAGCCTATCCCTACCCTTTCCAGTGAAGGTTAGCCACAAAATAGCAGCACACTGCCTTTGAGGGACCCCCTGTACCACACAGGCCCTCTCAAGTGCAGCAAACCACTTGTTCATGTCATACCCCTCCTTGTAAGGGGGGACTATCTTGTGCAGATTCCTGGAATCATGCTCTCTAACAGGATTACTATCAGGAATACTGCTTCTGCCACCATGGGGTCCAACCCCAATCTCTGTCTTTCCTTCTCCAGATCTAGGGATTCCCTATCTAAGGCCAGCTGTTGCTGTTTAAGCTTCAGTCTGGTCTCTTCAACCCTCAACTTTTTGAGTTCCCTTTCCAACAAGTTATCCTCAGGGTGGGTGGGTTGGGAATGCTTAGACACAGATGACAAATTGGAAACAACAGAGGGGGATCTGTCCCTAACTGACTGGACCCTAGCAACTTGACCTCTAAGAATAAAGACTTCCCTACTGTGAAGGGAACCTCCATTACTACCAACATTACTTGGTGTCCTGCTAGGGGGCAGATCCTGTTCAGAACCCTCCCCACCTCCCTCAAGGAGAACCCCTGAGTCAGAGTGGGAACCTTCTATTAACCTCTCATTTGGGCCCATATTTATACTTTTTGGCGCAAAACTGCGCCAACGCTGGCGCTGTCTGGTGTGCGTTAAAAAAACGACATACACCAGGCAGCGCCGGCGTAGGGGGAAAATGGCGTATGGGCGTCCAGAAAATGGTGCAAGTCAGGCTGAGGCAAAAAAATCGCCACAACCCGATTTGCGCCATTTTTTACGACGCCCATCCCCCATTGAAATGACTCCTGTCTTAGCAAAGACAGGAGTCATGCCCCCTTGCCCAATGGCCATGCCCAGGGGACTTCTGTCCCCTGGGCATGGTCATTGGGCATAGTGGCATGTAGGGGGGCACAAATCAGGCCCCCCTATGCCACAATTTTTTTTTTTTTTTAAACTTACCTGGACTTACCTTAATGTCCCTGGGGTGGGTCCCTCCATCCTTGGGTGTCCTCCTGGGGTGGGCAAGGGTGGCAGGGGGTGTCTCTGGGGGCAGGGGAGGGCACCTCTGGGCTCATTCTGAGCCCACAGGTCCCTTAACGCCTGCCCTGACCCAGGCGCTAAAATCCGGCGCAAATGCGGGTTTTTTAGTCCCGCCCACTCCCGGGCATCATTTTTGCCCGGGAGTATAAATACGATGCATATGCATTGCAGTCATTTTTTAAGACGGGAACGCCTACCTTGCATATCATTAACGCAAGGAAGGTGTTCACGCAAAAAAATGACGCTAACTCCATGAACTTTGGCGCTAGACGCGTCTAACGCCAAAGTATAAATATGGAGTTAGTTTTGCGTCAAATTTGCGTCGAAAAAAACGACGCAAATTCGGCGCAAACGGAGTATAAATATGCCCCTTGATGTGCCTGCTTGGGACTCATCATTTACAATAAGCATGTTAAATAGAAACTCTTTTGTAGGGTTCTTTCCTATCACTAAACCTCTATCTAAGCAGAGAGTCCTTAGGCTCTTGTAATTCAAATTGTCATAAGTAGTATTGACCATTTTAAGAGTTGAATCTTCTACAGACATGATAGTAAAAGGTTTAGAGATAGTGAGAAGGAAGAAAAAGTTTCAGAACTTTTTAAAGAACAGAGAAAAAAACTTTTTCTAACTTTTAGAAAACTTTTAGAAGTTTTAGAAAACTTTTCAGAACTTTGTAAAAAGTTTAAGAGGAGAAAAGCAAAACTTTTTGGTTAGGTGTACATACACTGAACTGTTTTGTATATTATTCTCTTATGAAACGTACACAATGACAAAGTGGTAAGTAGTTACAAGTACATATCCTACCGCTGCACAACCAATGTAGGAGGCTGGCCTGGCTTGTAGTGGGTACCACAGGTACTTACACCTTGTGCCAGGTCCAGTTATCCCTTATTAGTGTAGAAGAGGTGATTCTAGCAGCTTAGGCTGTTAGAAGGTAGCTATGGCAAAGCATCTTAGGCTGAACTAGGAGACATGTAAAGCTCCTACTATTCCACTGGTGTCATATGCACAATATCATAAGAAAACACAATACACAGAGGGCCTGATTACAACTTTGGAGGAGGTGTTAATCCGTCCCAAAAGTGACTGTAAAGTGACGGATATACCACCAGCCGTATTACGAGTCCATTATATCCTATGGAACTCGTAATGCGGCTGGTGGTATATCCGTCACATTTGGGACGGATTAACACCTCCTCCAAAGTTGTAATTAGGCCCAGAGTTACTAAAAATAAAGGTACTTTATTTTTGTGACAATATGCCAAAAGTATCTCAGTGAGTACCCTCAGTATGAGGATAAGTTATATACATAAGATATATGTACACAAACCAAAATTAGGTAAGTAATAGCAAGAAAAGTAATGCAAACAGTGTAGAATCACAATAGGTTACAATAGGAACACACAGGTATAGGGGCAACACAAACCATATACTCCAAAAGTGGAATGCGAACCACAAATCGACCCCAAACCTATGTGAGCTTGTAGAGGGTCGCTGGGACTGTAAGAAAACAGTGAGGGTTAGAAAAATAGCCCACCCCAAGACCCTGAAAGGTAGGTGTAAAGTGCACCTAATACCCCCAGAGAGCACAGAAGTCGTGATAGGGGGATTCTGCAGGAAGAACAAACACCACCAATGGAACAACAGTGGATTTCCGGACCTGAGTACCTGTAAGACAAGGGGACCAAGTCCAATAGTCGCGACAGTGTCGAGAGTGGGCAGGAGCCCAGGAAATGCCAGCTGAGGGTGCAAGGAAGCTGCCACCTGTTGGAAGAAGCTTGGAGTTCTGCAAGAAAGAAGATGGCTAGGAACTTCTCCTTTGGAGGATGGATGTCCCACGTCGCGATGAAGCTTGCAGAGGTGTTCTCACAGAAGCAGGCAGCACCCGCAAAAGTACCTGAACAGGCACTTGGAAGGAAAGTGAACCGGAGTCCACGCGAAGTCACAAAAGGGAGTCCCACAACGCCGGAGGACAACTCAGAAGGTTGTGCACTGCAGGAAGGAGTGCCGGGGACCCAGGCTTGGCTGTGCACAAAGGAAATCCTGAAAGAGTGCACAGGAGCCGGAGCAGCTGCAAATCACGCGGTACCCAGCAATGCAGTCTAGCGTGGGGAGGCAAGGACTTACCTCCACCAAACTTGGACTGAAGAGTCACTGGACTGTGGGAGTTACTTGGACAGAGTTGCTGAGTTCCAGGGACCACGCTCGTCAGGATGAGAGGGGACCCAGAGGACCAGTGTTGCAGTCTTTTGGTGCCTGCGTTAGCAGGGGGAAGATTCCGTCGACCCACAGGAGATTTCTTCGGAGCTTCTGGTGCAGGGTGAAGGCAGGCTACCCCCAGAGCATGCACCACCTGGAAACAGTCGAGAAAGCCGGCAGGATTAGGCGCTACAATGTTGCTGGTAGTCGTCTGGCTACTTTGTTGCGATTTTGCAGGCATCCTGAGCAGTCAGCGGTCGATCCTTTGGTAGAAGGAGAAGAGGGAGATGCAGAGGAACTCTGGTGAGCTCTTGCATTCGTTATCTGAAGAATTCCCCAAAGCAGAGACCCTAAATAGCCAGAAAAGGAGGTTTGGCTACTGAGGAAGGAGGATTGGCTACCAAGAGAGGTAAGAGCCTATCAGAAGGAGCCTCTGACATCACCTGCTGGCACCAGCCACTCAGAGCAGTCCAGTGTGCCCCCAACACCTCTGTTTCCAAGATGGCAGAGGTCTGGGACACACTGGAGGAGCTCTGGGCACCTCCCCTGGGAGGTGCAGGTCAGGGGAGTGGTCACTCCCCTTTCCTTTGTCCAGTTTCGTGCCAGAGCAGGGCTGGGGGATCCCTGAACTGGTGTAGACTGGCTTATGCAGAGATGGGCACCATCTGTGCCCATCAAAGCATTTCCAGAAGCTGGGGAGGCTACTCCTCCCCAGCCTTCACACCTATTTCCAAAGTGAGAGGGTGTAACACCCTCTCTCAGAGGAAATCCTTTGTTCTGCCTTCCTGGGCCAGGGCTGCCTGGACCCCAGGAGGGCAGAAACCTGTCTGAGGGGTTGGCAGCAGCTGCAGTGGAGACCCCGGAAAGGCAGTTTGGCAGTACCCGGATACTGTGCTAGAGACCCGGAGGATCATGGAATTGTCCCCCCAATACCAGAATGGTATTGGGGTGACATTTCCATGATCTTAGACATGTTACATGGCCATGTTCGGAGTTACCATTGTGACGCTACACATAGGTAGTGACCTATGTGTAGTGCACGCATGTAATGGTGTCCCCGCACTCACAAAGTCCGGGGAATTTGCCCTGAACAATGTGGGGGCACCTTGGCTAGTGCCAGGGTGCCCACACACTAAGTAACTTTGCACCCAACCTTCACTAGGTGAAGGTTAGACATATAGGTGACTTATAAGTTACTTAAGTGCAGTGGTAAATGGCTGTGAAATAACGTGGACATTATTTCACTCAGGCTGCAGTGGCAGGCCTGTGTAAGAATTGTCAGAGCTCCCTATGGGTAGCAAAAGAAATGCTGCAGCCCATAGGGATCTCCTGGAACCCCAATACACTGGGTACCTCAGTACCATATACTAGGGAATTATATGGGTGTACCAGTATGCCAATGTGAATTGGTAAATTTAGTCACTAGCCTGTTAGTGACACATTTGGAAAGCAGAGAGAGCATAACCACTGAGGTTCTGGTTAGCAGAGCCTCAGTGAGACAGTTAGGCATCACACAGGGAACACATACAGGGCACATACTTATGAGCACTGGGGCCCTGCCTGGCAGGGTCCCAGTGACACATAGACTAAAACAACATACATACAGGGCCATATTTATACTTTTTGACGCAAAACTGCGCTAACGCAGTTTTGCGTAAAAAAAATTAGCGCCGGCTAACGCCATTCTGAAGCACCATGCGGGCGCCGTATTTATTCAATGACGTTAGCCGGCGTTAGCCGCCGGCGCTGCCTGGTGTGCGTGAAAAAAAACGACGTACACCAGGCAGCGCCGGCGTAGGGGGATATGGAGCTTGGGCGCCAAAAAATGGGGCAAGTCAGGCTGAGGCAAATTTTTCGCCTCAACCCGATTTGCGCCATTTTTTTCGACTCCCAACCCCCATAGAAATGACTCCTGTCTTAGCAAAGACAGGAGTCATGCCCCCTTGCCCAATGGCCATGCCCAGGGGACTTCTGTCCCCTGGGCATGGTCATTGGGCATAGTGGCATGTAGGGGGGCACAAATCAGGCCCCCCTATGCCACAAAAAAATTAAAAATAAAACACTTACCTGAACTTACCTTAATGTCCCTGGGATGGGTCCCTCCAGCCTTGGGTGTCCTCCTGGGGTGGGCAAGGGTGGCAGGGGGGGTCCCTGGGGGCTTGGGAGGGCACCTCTGGGCTCCTTCCGAGCCCACAGGTCCCTGTAAGAGTAAGAGTAGATGTAATCCTACATACACCACACAGATCTCTGAGGCCCTATGAAAGGTACACTGGCTGCCAGTGGCCTCCAGGATCATGCTCGCTGACACATAAATCCTTATATTTTAATGCACGAAAGTGTTTCACTCCTCATTGCTCCAAAAGAGCATTAAGATCTACAAGGAAACAACTTTCAATACCACTGAAGAGCATTAAGAGTGAACTCACCTACTGTCTGTCCTTTGTGGACTGCACATCCAGATGGCCTCAGACTTATTCAGCAGTGCCTGCCGTTGAGGAGAGTGTAAAAGAGTCATCTGTTTGAATAATTTTTGCTGTTCTTAGCAATACCTCACGTCCTGGTACTTTTGAGTTTTTGTCACTTATTAAATATTGATTTGATCTGGTAGAATTGTAGTCCACTTGTGTTACTCCCCATTTGGGGGGCCACGGGAATGCATGGTCTACGGGACCTCAACTGCAGGCGTTGAGATCGCTTGCCTATGGTGTCCTCGAGTCGTCCTACTACGGCTTTGCAAACTGGGTTAAGTCCAACGTTGTCAGCACTTGACTCTCAGTGGTAGCGATGGCGAGCAGCCACAGGCTTTTCAGTGTTGTGGTGTGGGGGGGCGCTCCAGCTCAGCACTCAATATAAAAACACCTATCAAGGAGGACTGGCCAACCCAGTACTTGACTTTCAAATAGAAAAGTATAATTATTACACCTTACGACTAAATTCCACACAAAGATATATTCAGCATTCAAGTTAGTGTCCTGATGTTCACATGGATTCCCCTCCCTTAGGCACAATGTACCAGGAATAAGCTTGGATGCAGTTTTACCCCAGCACTCTTAATAGCGCACTGTTTCTCAGTCTTTGTACAATTTCTCACCTAAAAACAAATAAAGATTTAGCTGAGCTGCTTCCTACTGGCTTTGCCACTTCCCTACGTCTGGTACCAAGCATGAGCCTGCTGCCCCAGCTGGGCCTTCCTTGTGGTTGCATCCGTGACTGCTCACTTGGTTGAAAGCTTATCAGGTGGGCGCTAGGCTTCTGCACTCCTGGTGGTATACATTACCGCCCCACCCGGCCGTGCAGGTCTGGAAGGTTGCAGCCATAGATTGCCAAGTTCTTGGCAGCGCGTGAGGCAAAAGATGGGCATTTCTGGATAGTGGGGATGTCCACAGATCACATTGTAGTGGGGTACTTCTCTACAATGCAGCTCTGGTGGTGCCGCAATCAATCTATTGACACAGAGGCTCATGTCGGGCAGCACGTAGCACAGCAGTTCAGGCCATGCTCTACTGGATCACTTATAAGAGGTAAAATAATGGGACAACACAACAATCCCCCAGGAGACTGGGTGTGAACTTGTAAAAAAGGGTCTCTCAAAGGAATCATTTTAAGGAACAGTATGGAGGAATATTCTCTGGTTAATGTCAAATTAATCCAACCTACACAACTCAATAATAATTGTAAAAACAAACATCAGTACAAGCAATATTTACATATAAATGCTTACCCTCTACAGGTCAACAGAAGATATGGAGAATTTATTAAGGCAGCAGGTTCTTTCAATACTTTGGGGCATATTTACAAGCCCCTTGAGCCGACGGTGCGTCACTTTTTGTGACGCACCGGCGGCACGTAGTGCAGACCCATACTTTGCGTGGCTTTTCATGGTCTTGTAGATATGGTGTAAGGTAACAGCGCAAGCCGCTGCTCTGCCTTACACTGGATCAGAGAGGCATACCATGGGTGTTGCGGTGGGTGTTCCCTTGTAAATGAGGCCCTTATTCTGTAGATACTTAGGGCCATATTTATACTCCGTTTGCGCCGGATTTGCGTCGTTTTTTTTTACGCAAATTCGACGCAAAACGAACTCCATATTTATACTCTGGCGTTAGACGCGTCTAGCGCCAAAGTTCATGGAGTTTGCGTCATTTTTTTGCGTGGACACCTACTTTGCATTAATGATATGCAAGGTAGGCGTTCCCTTCTAAAAAATGACTCTGAGGCATGTGCGCCGTATTTACACTCCCGGGCAAAAATGACGCCCGGGAGTGGGCGGGTCAAAAAAAATGACATCCAGCCGCTTTTGCGTCGTTTTTTTGTGCCTGGTCAGGGCAGGCGTTAAGGGACCTGTGGGCTCGGAAGGAGCCCAGAGGTGCCCTCCCATGCCCCCAGGGACACCCCCTGTCACCCTTGCCCACCCCAGGAGGACGCCCAAGGATGGAGGGACCCATCCCAGGGAACTTAAGGTAAGTTCAGGTAAGTATTTATTTATTTATTTTTTTGTGGCATAGGGGGCCTGATTTGTGCCCCCTACATGCCACTATGCCCAATGACCATGCCCAGGGGACATAAGTCCCCTGGGCATGGCCATTGGGCAAGGGGGCATGACTCCTGTCTTTGCTAAGACAGGAGTCATTTCAATGGGGGTTGGGAGTAAAAAAAAATGGCGCAAATCGGGTTGAGGTGAAAATTTTGCCTCAGCCTGACTTGCCCCATTTTTTGACGCCCAAGCTCCATATTCCCCTACGCCGGCGCTGCCTGGTGTAAGTCATTTTTTTTTACGCACACCAGGCAGCTCCGCCGGCTAACGCCGGCTAACGTCATTGAATAAATACGGCGCCCGCATGGTGCTTCAGAATGGCGTTAGCCGGCGTTAGATTTTTTGACGCACAACTGCGTTGGCGCAGTTGTGCGTCGAAAAGTATAAATATGGCCCTTAGGACCTACAGAGTGAATGGCCCTGAGGCACACTTATTTAAAAACAATTCTTTTAGCAACTGTATGTCAGTGTAGTATAACAAAAGCCAGAGATTGAGAGGATCAGTGAGGAAGTTGAAAAGTGTGGCAGAATTTTGGATAACTCGTAGCTGATGGATTTTGAAGGCATGAGATCCAAGAAATAAGATGTTGCTTTAATTAAAATGACTTAAGTTTGTAGCTTGGATAACTGCCTGGTGAGTGGGAGGAGGCAGGAAAAGGAATGTTTAGCAACAGTTTAAATAGGAGGAAGCAAGTCGAGAAGAGTTTACGCTCTTTACCCAAGACAGTAAGTTTATGGTCCAGAACAAAGTCCAGAACAAAGACAACATTTCACATAGAAGATACAGGAACTGGTTTATTGCCAAGGTCAGATGACCAAAGACAGATGAGAGGGTGGTTGATTTCTGTTTTCTCCATTTTCAGTTTGAGAGACTTCAGTCGCATCCAGCGAACAAGGGCAGCTATAGAGCTTTTTAATTTTAATTCATCATGGTTATTCAAGAAATGCAGAAACTGAGTATCATCGGCGTAACTCATAGCTTGAGGCTAAAAGAGCCAAAGAGTTAGCCCAGCGGCATAACGTAAACATTAAAAAGTATTGGGCTCAGAGATGATCTTTGGGAAACGTTAATAGGCATAATGCTCAATCTACAACCAGGGAATTTTATAAAATTCTCAATTAATTTCGAAAACCTACATGCATGGAAGGAATTCATCCCACTACTCAAGATTTCACAAACAAATTGGCAACTCACTACACAACCAAGGCAGACACATTGGACTCCTATTTAAAACAGAAGAAAAACATCAGCACCAACCCCTTTCCTAAAATACCCTCTAAGAATAAACCAACCCAACCTCTACAGTCCTTAAAACAAATATCCCAGGGTGAATTTATGGATTTGGTCAAAGCAAGCAGACCTTCCAGTTGCCCTTCTGACCCTTGCCCACCACAAATCTTCAAGAACATTCTTCTAGCTTCTTCTGCTGCCACACCTGTAAGAAGAATCATCAATAACTCTTTAACTTCAGGAACTTTTCAGGTAGACCTAAAAAAGGCATACATACGACCATTATTAAAGAAAACAAACCTAGACCCGCAAGACCCCAACAACTACAGACCAATCACAAATGGACCTTTCCTGGGCAAATTGATAGAAAGAGCAGCATTCGCCCAGATGTCACAATTCATTGAAGACAATTCTATACTTTCAGACTTCCAAACTGGATTCCGCCCAGGAAGAAGCACTGAATCGGCACTCATAGCAATCTGGGATGATCTTAAAAACACAGTTGACCGAAATGGAGTTGCTGCACTACTTCTCTTGGACCTCTCAGCTGCCTTTGATACGGTTGACCATGACACCCTAATTCAAAGACTCCACGAAGCCGGCATACAAGGGATTGCTCTCGACTGGATTACTTCCTATCTTCAAAAAAGATTTTATATCTAATATCAACCACTCGCCCCCCTTCTCGTCCGAACCCTACCTCACAAAAGCAGGGGTCCCCCAAGGATCAATCATCTCACCTTTGCTTTTCAACATCTACATGATATCTTTACCAGAACTGATCAATGATTTCCATCTCACATGCTACAACTATGCATATGACACACAAATACTACTTAAATTAGAATGCCCCAAAAACATTGAAAACTCACAAATCTTCAGTTGCCTCAGAGCCGTTGATCAGTGGATGACCTGGAGCCATCTCAAACTAAATACCTCCAAAACAGAAATACTCATATGTGGTGACTGGAAAAATTATGACCCTCTGTGCGTCTCGGACCACCTCCTCAATTATCCAAGGAAGTTAAAAACCTAGGAATCACCATGGATTCCAAGTTAACTATGAATGCCCAAGTGGACAACTTAGCACGAACAAGCTTCATCACCTTGAAGCCTTTATGACGCATCTTCCCCCACCTCGGATTTCCACACAAGATGCAAGCTACTATCTCGCTTGTACTATCCAAACTGGATTATGCCAATGGCCTCTACCATGGATCATATCTATCTACTATGAAAAAACTACAACGTAGCCAGAATTCCGCAGCCAGGCTACTATTACATGTAAAGCCGCAAGCCCACATCTCCCCTAATGAACCACTGTCACATCAAAGACATGATTTGGAGCATCTAAGGAACAATGGCGTCCCCATTTCATTGTCATCACTTGCTTATGGAGATGCAGAGGCACAAACAGACCCAAACCTCTGGGGGTGGCTAACACTTCCAATAATGGAAGCATAGTTACCATAATAGCCAATGTGAAAAAAGAAGTGACAGTCTGGGCAATAACTTACTGGCCAAGCCAAATACAATTAGAACAAACGTGCTTGAGTATTCATATGCTGCTGACAGTGACCTTTGAATATGCCATTGATTGTATTGACATCTAAAAAGAAACTTATACAGAAATCAATACAAAGCACATTCGACACATTTTTACAAAGTTATTTCAAGACAATAACACCCTTTTGCCAGTTCCTTTTATGGCAAAAAATGTGATTGTGAAATATGTATAATTGCAAATGCAGGAAAACACTTCTGAACCATTGTTGAGTGAAGATACTATTTTAGTTTACACTTAGAGATGAATACAACATAAGGTGTGGTGACTCACTGTCCAATTACATTTCCATTTTCTGAAATACCCTTCCTTACTTCTGAGGTGTGCCAAGTAGTTGGCAATATTCCCATCTGGAACTGCACTACATATGTGTTACGCTAATAAAATTCTAAATACCACACCACATTGAGCAGTTGCCATCTGTGGGGCATAGCTGAACCACACCTGTGAAGAAGTTCAACAGGCTGTTATAGAAAATCTGTTAAAAATGCTTGACTTGAGTCATCTTTGCTGGAAGTATTGTCAGCATAGGTGCCATCCTAGAATGTAAAAGCCTAGCTGTACTACTGATGTAAATATTTTCGAGGAACATTGGCCCAATTCCATGTATGGCTCAGTGTGCTATCCACGTTGCTTTAAAAATGATAGCCTGCATTTATCAATTGTGTTACCTTGCATGATGTGAGGGTGACACAGAACTTACGTAAGATTGACCAAGCCATGCAAGGTCACCTTGTGTGGCCTTGAGGTGCTTGGTAAATCTGGAATAATGGAAGGCAGTGCACGCATTACTCTGCCCCAGGGAAGCGTTCCAGGGGGGAGCGTGGGTGTTCCAACACATCCATCTATGGATTTTGGCGAATTCCCAGATTTAACATGAATGGCTTACTTGGGAATGCAATAAAATGCTACGCCTTCCCAGGTGAGGCATAGCAAGGACAAATTTCTTTACTTGTCCTCATTTCTTTCCTCGTTCTATGTGTGCCCCATTCTGCACCACAGGCAGAAAGAGGAAAAAGCCTCAAAGGATTGTTTTTGTGCAGGAAGCTGTTCCTTGATGCACAAAAAGAATCCTCCGTGCAACGCAGGCAGCCTTGCACCATGAGGGCGTTTGATTCTGCACATCCATCCTGGCACTCCAGTGGATGTACCGTTCACTGAAACTTCACCTATTGTGCTGGTCCCCAACAGCCTCATGCCAATCCTTCTTCCCAAACCAACCCAAAGCCTCAGTTCACTCTCTGTGATCTCCCCAGCTACCGGAAGGGCCAGCTCCCCTCTTCACCCCAATCCCTCAGCCTCATCCCCTCTTCCACTGGTCCGGATGGAACTGGATCTAGTATTATTGAAGGAACAGATATTCTGTAGGTGCTTGCATATGTTCAGAAATGCTGGGTGGTGTAGTGTGTGCAGTATGAGTGTGTGTACCGCTGGGTGGCAGTGAGTGGTGCAAGTGCAGGGTCAAAGCTGAGAGTGTATCGAAAAAGGTGTGCCCATCGAAGTGCAGGGTGAGTTCTGTGAGGGCAGTGTGAGTGGGTGAGTCCAGGGTGAGAAACGACATATACGAGTGCATAACGAGCACGGTGATTGCAGGGTGAGTGGTCTGCACTTGTGACCACTGTGGGTGTGAGAGTGATGGACTCAGCGTAGGGTGAGCTTTGAACTTGTGTGTGCGCAGGCTGCGAAGTGTGAGGGTAAAGTGAGCTGCATGAGTGGAGAGTGAGCGGTGTGAGTGCACTGTGAGGGGAGTGAGTACAGGGTGAGTGGTGTGGGTGCACGGGAAGCAATATGACAGTGTTTGTGGATGCTAAGGGGTGTACGCGCAGTGTGGGCGAGGTGCCAGTGTGAGTGGGAAGTGTGAATGCAGGGTGACTCGTGCATATGTGAGTGAAGGGCGAGCTGTGTGTATGCCGGGTGACCGGTGTGCCTGTGTGAGTGCGGTGTGAGAGTGATGGGTGAGTGGGTGCCCGTGTGAGTGTAGGGTGAGTGCTGAACTCCTGTGAAAGCAGGGTGAGCTCTGTGAATGGAGGGGGAGACGTGTTGTGTGTGACCAGTGAGTGGTGGAAGTGCACGGTGAGTGAGGTGCCCTTTTGAGTGCATAGTGAGTAGTGTGCCCCTGTGTGTACTGAGTGACCATGTGCCTGTGTGAGTCAGGGTGAGCTGTGTGAGTGTCAGATGAGCTGATTGACAGGTGAAGAAAGTGCCTCTGTGAGTGCAGGGTCAGCGGAGAGAGCTGTGGCTGAGCTGTGTGAGTGACAGGAGAGTGCAGTGCCCCTGTCAGTGCAGTGCCCCCGTGTCAGTGCAGGGTAAGCTATCCCCCAGATACTCTTAAGTAATTCACTATGTCACTGACGGTTGGCAAGTGACATTTCAGATGTAATTTCAACTATGACTCCATAACTGCCAACATCTACTGGGACACCCTGATTTTGGTGCGGAAAGCCCCACAACCCCCATCTTATGCTTCATTTTCACATGGAAATACATGGATGGCAATGTTTATCATATCAGACAACTGATGATCCCATTGGTATAGTTACCTATCAGGTGTGATAAATAAAGCTCGAATAGCACATGCCTCATGATTACAACATTTATGTTGTCACATCAAACTTTCGGGACGGCACCAGTGCAGAGAAGAAATCCTCTGATCTGAATCTCTCATAAAAGGAACAACAATGGTTTGTAGATGGATATATTTTTAAAACAAAACCTGCAGTGCAGTTGAAAAAATACCTTACAGCTCCCTTCCACTTCTGATGAGCTGGTTAGTTGGAACGCAGCTAAAGGACAGATTGTAAGACAAAAAAGTACAAAATGGGCAAATGAGAGAAGCATTTACGTCAAGACTTGCTGGCCTTCAACATGAGCGGCCTAGTAATTGATGTAATATTTATCGAACTTGTCAAAATCCGACTCCCCCAAGTCCAAATTTATCAGGTGCAATAATACCACAAAGTTATGATTTTTGAGGGAATAACATGCAGATATTAGTGCTTACCGTACCAAACTCTGGATTTTGATGCATACTGAATAGTTTCCCCCCAATAAATGTCAGCAGGTTTGACCTGCCAAAGACAGCAGGGCAATATTTTTGACGAAACTTTAGTGTGAGACACAGAAATTCTAATGTGTTAGTTGCAGACACAGCGAAAATAATGTACCAGTTAGTTAACTTCGATAATGCTCTGTCTAATGGGTACTCTGTCTAACCACAGATTTCTCACCTTTAGAATTTCTCGAGGTGCCAAACTGGATATGGAAGTTTTTCTAGCATGGCCCCTGAATGCCAGTAGGTGGCGCTCTGCAGCTTCTGGTCACCCTTAGAAGTGACGGCTGGAGCCGCAGAAAAGGACCTCCTAAGTGTACTGATGTCGCTATCTGTCTTGAAACTGTCTGCGCCCTCAGGTGCAGAGTCCAAAAACAAATTCATTGTGCCAGTGTGCAAATCTCTAAGGTAGAGAAGAGACCACTCCACACACCTGGGAAGTAGGAGGGTGGTAATAATCTTACAATTAGATAGAGTATCCATCAAAAAGAAAGTTAGCAAAAGTAAATAACTTGTTCTGCTAATGGATATTTCTAACTGCAGATTCTTCACCTTTAGAAAAGATACCAGAGCAGTAGCCACCCGCCCCCCAGGGATGGGTCTGTGGAATGACTCAGACTAAAAAGTCCTATCGGACCAATGGCCAACATGCCCTTCTTGTCAGACCTGGCTGTCAAGGCAGTAATGCTTTGTGAACGTGTGCAATGATGCTCATGTGCAGCCTGACAAATATCGATGGTAAGCCCTTTGGGTGACAGTGCAGTGATAGCAGCTGTGGCCCTAGTGGAATGGGCCCTCAAATATTCTGGGCTGCTTCTTGGCCAACACGTAGCAGATCTTAATGCAGAGGACTGTCCACCTGAACAAAGTCATTTTCTGCACTGCCTTGTTTTTTTTTGCACAATAGAACCCACAAGCAGCTCATTGTCTACCCTATGGTCTTTGTTATGATCGATGTAAAAGCTCACCACTCTTTTTGGGTACAATCAATAGAGTCTCTCCTCCTTTTTCAAGGGCTGCGATGAGGCCAAAAAAATTGGAAGTGCGTTTGAGTGTCCAATGTGAAAGGGAGTCACAAGCTTGTGGTCCTCAGCACCAATTTGCCCTGCAAGAAGACAGTGAATGGTGGCAAGACAGAGTTTGAAACTCACTCATGCAACAAGCTGATGTTATTGCGATGAGAAAGACTGTCTTCAGGATCAGTAGAGGACAGTTGTGCAAGGGTTCAAAAGGGAAGCACATTAGAAAAGTAAAGGCCAAATTAAGGTCCCACTATGGCATCACAAAGGGTTTAGAAGGAAACATATGGATTAATCCTTTGAAATATCCCATCACAGCAGGTGATTTGAACTGGAATGGTTGGTTCGGTAGCCACATACAGGCCAAGAGGGCTGACAAATAACCTGTAACAGTGCCCTTCTGCAAGTCCTTGCTAGGCCAAAGATACAACAAACAGGACAACTGACAGTTTGGCTTGCAACTAATCTGTATTACAGGTGCCACACCAAGCCACAAACTTGCTCCCACATCTGGCGTAAACAGACTTGTCAAAGGATGCCTGGCTGCAAGGATAACATTCACCACTTCAGGAGGAAGATTAAACCCCACAACTCAGTCTCCACACATGTTGTGCAGATTGCACAGGCACCGGTGCAAGACCCTGCCCTCCTGCAACAGAACATCCTCCTGAAGCAGCAGCCTGGTGGAAGGACAGATGCTCATGCCCAGAGGTTCTAGGAACCACACTCTCCTGGCACAGTCTGTAGTCACTGTGATGACTTGGGCCCAGTCATTCTTGATCTTCTACAAAACTCTGGACAGTAGTGGTAGTTTTGGGAAGGCACAAAAGAGTCCTGTGCTCCACTCTGGGGGCAATGTGTCTCCGTCTCCTTGAACTCCAGTGTGCAAAAGTGTTGATATTGTGCATTCTTGACCCTGGCAAAGACATCTCCCAATTGCTGGAAGACATTCTGTGCCACCTCCAGGTGAAATTGCTGTTCATTGTCCACTAGGCCTCGCTGGCTAAGTTTGTCTGTCCTGGCATTTAAAGATCCCACTGGGGGAGGTGGGGATGGGTGCGCAAGCATGAAACTGCCCTAACAATTAGGCAGTTCCAGATGCACAGGGCCTAAGCTCCCACTCTGCCCTGCTTGTTGCAATAGCACTTGGGGGTGGTGGTAACTCAGAGAACCTGCACCAGCAGCCCTTTGATGGATGGCAGGAAGGCCTTCAAAGCCAAGCAGATGGAATGCAGCTGTAATAGGATGAGATGGAGATGGGTCTCTGCCGGAGACCAGAATCCTCTGATCTCCACCTCTCCCAGATGACCCCTCAAACCCATCAGCAATGCATCTGTAACCACCCCCAGCTCTAGGTGGAGTAGGTAGAGGGCTTTGCCACAGGTCCAATTGCAGCTGAGCAGCCACTGCAGATTGTTTACAGTCTCATCCAAAGCAAATGGAATCTGATAGGTTCCCTTGGTGCTGGGCCCACTGAGACTTCAGATCCCACTGCAGGGCCTTCTTATGCCACCTGGCATGGTGGACAAGCAGGAGACGAAACTTCAAAGAAGCCTCATAGCCACCCTCACTGACACTGAAGACCGAGGCTGAAACATAAGAAGCATAGCCCAAAAGTTCTGGACTCTCTGTCGAGAGAAGGACAGGGAGTGCAGGATGGCTCCAATCAAAGGAAACCTCTGTGAAGGAGTCACTTTGACAAGTTGATAGTAAACCCAAACAATATCAGGAGGTTCTCCACTGGCTAGAGGTGGTCCCCCCCCTTGAACAGCCAGTTATCACGGTAGGTGAAAAGTGCCAAACCCGACTTCCAAAGCTATGCTGCGACCACTGCCATCACCTTTGTGAACAACCGAGGGTCACAAGTGAGGCAGAAAGGGAGCAAAGGAAACTGAAAATGCTTGTAGCCACCTTGATCTGCAAGTAGTGCCTGTGGCCTGCAGGATGGGAACATGGAAACAGACGTCCTGCAGGTCTAACATTGACACCCATCCTCATGGATTCAGAACAGATAGTACCTGAGCCAGAGTGAGCATCTTGTTATGTCTCTCGCTCAGTAAGAAATTGGGAGATTGGAGATTCAAAATAAAACAAAACTCCCACCTTTTTCGGCTCTAAGACAAAAGGAGTAACATTGAGTTCCAATTTCAGATACTTCATAGTTCCTTTAGCCAAAGAGCCTGAATTCCCTACATCAAAATGAACAAGTGCGCCTCCGACAATGACTCTGATGTGGGTGGAAGGGGCAGCAGGTCATCAACACAGCAGGAACCAGCTGGGGTCATTGTGCCAATAGTGGAGTCATATCTGAACCTTAACAGTTACAAAAGGCACAGATGAAATGGAGGATGGATCCTCTGGTGGTAACCCACTGGAGCCTTGGCACATCTGTGGAGCCTGTAGGCACGCCAAAGAAAGCTGGCAGGATGCCAAAGATGCGCAACATGGCTTCCTTGAAAGCCTCAATTTGTTGTGACGTCACTAATGGCCGAGGAAATTCAGGGTACAGCAGGATCAGCTGCAGGATTGGCTGTTCAGAGGGAAATCGGGTTGCGATGGGTCACCTCGACATCTTTGTGACTTCTCAGAAGGAGAGTGACAATACTGGGACAAGTCCTACTTGGCCTTCTTAAGTTTCTTTTAAGACTTCAAGCTACCTAGAGACTTGGACCGAAGTGAAGACCTGTCATGAAAGCGGTCTCAAGAGCCAAGTGAGAATAAGTGGCCCTCTCAACTTCAAGTGGGAACGAGGCTTATGCACCGTTATGTGGTGGTCTTCTATGTATAGCTTGGCTTTGCGATCCCAGATTGCCTTTGGGTGTATAAAGAAACAATCTTCATACAACTTCTCCCGTCCTGAACCCAGGGACAGTCCCTCCATGGTCTGAACAGTGTAGTTTTAGGAGGTGGCATGTTCCCTTGCACAGTGGAAAACAATTTCCAATTTCATATGTCTTTGTGCAGTGTTTAAAAGTGAGTTGTTGTTTAATTGGTGCAGTATTTGTAATGAGTTTTTTTACAATGAGGCATAATGCAACACACAGCTCCTGGACCTCGGGATGTAGCTACAGGGTGCATGACGGGACCAGTCATCAGTTGCTGGTAAACATCCCCGCCCTCAAAGGTGGAAGTTTAGCTCAAAAATACAGTTTTAAACACACTGCAACAAGTGCAGTGTATGATCTGATCATCAAAATCTGCTCGATACTGCAAAACTAAACATTTCTATGGTCGGAAAATGTTCCTTACCTTTCATCGTGACGCAAGTATCAGCAAAAATCCCTAAAATAATTCAAGCATGTATCCTTCTACCCCATAAGGAATATCGTGGCCTTCTCTGGCCATGTCTAGAGGTACTCGTGGTGTCATTTACACCCAAGTGGTGGGGTCAATATAGGTGCAAACGGCATTAGTGGCCACTTTAACACAATTATTAGATTAGCAATTATTAGCTCTTATTAAAAGTTATGGACTAACTGTGGTCACTAAGGCAGCTGCCTATGTGCTTATCACCAGCTTTTAATTGGTGGCAATGGCCCAAACATAAAGGAACATAGGGCCATATGTACGAAAGCTTTTTCCCATAGACACAGAATGGGTAAAATCCTTTCGTACATCTGGCCCATAATTACTTTTTTATGTGTGCAAAATGAATGCAAAATCCATTTGTGCAAATAGTCCCAATCATTGCAATCAACGTATTAAAAGGGTGTAGACACTTATATTTTTGGAATATTTTTCCACCCATAATTAGGGGAGGCCCCGACTTACCTGGGTGTGACATTAGGACCCGGGGCCCCTGACAGTCAGACCCCCCCCCACTTTTCATTTCTGCAACGCTTCTTCAACACCAGGTTGCTTACAGGGGTCCTCAACTGAAACCAGGGGCTGGAGAAGTTCGGTCAAGGTTACCAGAAGGTGGGACCGCCCTTCAAGGGATGCCGGTGGCAGCCACCTGTGTGGTCCTCCAGGGATGGATGAAGGCTGGCTGGGCCTTGGTGCTGGAAGACGGTTTGAGAGTGGGATCTGATCGCGATGGCCATGGTTCATGTAAATCTCATCAAGTCAGTACAACTGACAATTTTGTATTTCTTTTGCTTAAGATTTCTGCATTTTGTGATGTAAGTTAGATGTTTTAAGAATTCAGATTGGATGAATCTTCTTTGTTTTGACTGGATTTGTATTGTTAGTGATAAAAATGTCATGTTTAACTGTTGATGTTTGTAAATAAACACGGCCGTCTTCCGAAAGACAAATCACGCTGCCTTGTCATTGACTCGTGGATTTGGGAGGGGGTGCAGCGCCACTTTTCTTAAATCTGCCCCAGTGAGTGGTAGTAAGCCGCTCTGTAATAACCCATCACTAACATGTTTTTATCCTAGCTTGGCGTTTGTGTCAAAAGGGAAGGGACTCCAAATATTGTTCAAAACCCCCACCCCCATTTCTAGTATTCATGCTGTGGATACTTTTATATGTTAGTAAATACCAGAATAGTATGTTTGGAAATAATGTATTTGATTGCAATTTTAAAAAGGTAACAGAACTTAACTGCAATGTTTAAATATACCGCCACATATTTAAGCATTGCCAACTTAATAGAATACTTTTGAGAAATTCTAAGGGCGGGGGGGTGATGACTTGTTTTTCCCACTGGGGGCATAGCATTAAAAAGTTTGAAGACCTCTGGTTTTCAGTATACATAGAGTGGATTTTGGGTCACTCCCCTTAAAGCAGTGGCTTTGTGGGACAGTGCTCTTTAGCCATTCCTTTGAGGCTCTGTCAATCACATATTGGATTGCCCAGAGGAGTATACATCTCTAACACCAAGTTATTGACTGTTTGATGAATCATTCTGCCTCATAAAAAGGGTTTCCATTGCAAAGCACGAGGGACCATTCCACCTCTCAAAATTTCAATCACAACACTATTTGTACACATCCATTTTTTATTTCATACATGCATTGTATATCATTGTATATCAAAAATAATCCTTTTTGTTATTTTTAATATTATTGTCCCCTGGAAGATACAATGGTTCACTCCATGGCAAAACAAACTAATTTTCTGGGGACACCAAATGGTTGTTTTTATAGTGGTACAGTCCTTTGGAATCATAAGAAACCACATTCATCTGCTAGTAAGACTCCGGCCCTCATTACGAGTGTGGCGGCCCGATCTCCACATTACGACTGTGGCGAAAGCGCCACGGTCGGACTGCCGGCACCACCACTTTAAGGCCGGCCAACGGCCTGGCAGTATCGGTGGTCTTAATCCACTAGGGCAGCGCTGCAAGCAGAGCTGCCCTGGGGATTACAACTCCCGTGTCCGACAGCTTTTGCATGGCGGTTCCACCATCATGCAAAGGCTAGGGGTACGGGGGTGCCCCCATAGACAGCCACGACGAGCTTTTCACTGCCTGATTTACAGGCAGTGAATAGCGCGACAGGTGCTGTTGCACCCAACGCACCGCAACATTGCCTCCAGCTCGATTATGAGCCGGGGTCAATGTTGTGGTGAGTTTCCCACTGGGCCAGCGGGCAGAAACATTGTTTCTGCCTGCTGGCCCAGTGGGAAACTCATGATAGGGCCGGTGGGGGGAAAGCATGAGTAGCGGTCTTCCGACACAAAGAGTTTGGCAGGCGACCTCCGCCGCCTGCCAAACTCATAATGAGGCCCTCATTGTGTGCCACAGCCCCTCTGATCCTGCTACAAAGCCACTACTTACAAATATAAAGTATCCTGTGGCTTTGGCAAAACCAATAGGTTTGAAAATAACCGAAATGACATGCAAGACCTATTGGCCTTGTCAATGATTGTCCTTCTTTTGTTACTATTTATTTGTTTAATTATAGCGCTTTGCAAAAACATGGTACAAGGAATATTCTCAATAAACACATGGGTTGGGTACAGAGAGAAAATGAAGACGGGTATTTGAATGAGCATGGATTGAGAGCAATGGGAACACACATGAACATAGGGAAGGACAAGTGGACACACAAACATGTAGATGGGGTCACAGGGAGGCATGAGAAAGGGCAGGCAAGGAAAAATGGAGGCATGAACTGAGGGAGACAGTGACATAGGGAGAAGTGCACATGGGGGAATGGACACAGATGCAAACAACAGGAGACAGGAACACGGTGAAAATTTAATACTGAGGCACAGCGTTACATAGACACCAAAGGATACCAGCAGGTGCTGTCATAAGGAGACCCAGAGAAAAGTAGACATGCACACAGGGAGTGAGACATGGGGCGACACAATCATGGGGGCAGAAGCTTGGGGTGATGCATTTGAGTAGAAAGGTAGACACGAACACCAGGAGCAACAAGGACAGCAGGAAAACACTGGCACAAGGACATATTGAAAATGGAACCTAGAAATTTGGGCCGTGGGGCAGGATGATGGAGGCAAGAGGGAACCGCAAGAGGGGACATCGACTGAAACCAATCAAGTGGACCAGGACACTAAATCAGGGAGTTACAACCTCTGACAGGAGACAGACTCTGGGGTATGTAAAAAACAAAGTTGATTAATTACATTTGGGGATGAGCGGGCAGAGATATGGGCCATGGAACAGGAAGTCACAGACAGCAGGACGGGGGACACTAGCATTGGGACATAGAGCTGCTGGAACCAGAAGAAACAACGCTCAGAAGCACAGATCTGGTAAACATGCAGTGAGAGGACCAGACACTAACACTGAGACAAAAGGACTTGTGGAGAAAGGAGCAAAGAAACATGAACAGAGACGCAAACACAGCAAAGAGACAAGCGCTCACCATAACAATGTAATCTGGACGGCTCTCAGCAGGGGCTCGTTAATGCATGTCGTGGACGCCAACACACATTAAAACAGTGACAAAGATAGAAAAAACAGTAGAAAAATACAGTAAAAGAGAGATAAAGTGACAGGAAGTGTAGGGTGGTGGGCTAGGGTAATAACGAAGCATGAAGTGGATGCTAGATTCAGCCTTGGTGTTCCTAAACCCCAACATTCATGCCGGCATTTGGCTCCTAAAATAGGGTGACCAGACATTCCGGATTTGCCAGGACAGTCCTGGTTTTCTGATATCTGGCCCGTTGTCCCAACACTTGGTTTAAAAATAGACAAATGTCCCGGTTTTAGGAGAGGGTCGGGTGAGCCAGCACATTTATCACTGTGCTTTGAAGGCTCATGTTCACATCGTCACCCTCATGACACCCCAGACAGAGATTTGTTTGAAAGACTCTCCTGCTGTGCTGCCTGAGTTAATTGAGGCAGCACAGCAGGATTTAATGGGGGCAAATAAACCTGTGTGGAGCTCATCACTCCAGGCCAGAATAACAAAGGTCCTATTGCAACACTCTGCAGCATGGCCAAGAAAGGAGGTGTGTGTTCCGGTAGCATGAAAATTAGACTTCCCTGGCCATGGTGATTTCCATATAGCTGTCCAGCTTTATATATATATATATAGCATCGCTTTTTGATGCAAAAGCGGCACAAACTTACAAAATACAATTTTATTTTGCAAGTCTGCGCCGCTTTTGCGTCAAAAAATTACGCAAATGCAGCGCATAAAAGTATAAATATGGGCCTTAGTCCTGTTTCTATGTCAATGGCTGTCCCGTTTTTTTTGTTCTGAATATCTGGTCACCCTATCCTTAAAAACACTTTTGGCCCTGCGCCTTTTTTTTTTTTTTTAAATTAAGCACTGCACAGAGACCACTCTCCGCAACCCCATTTATACATGATACTCCCCCAAATTCACCATAATGTGAGATTCTGTGCACTGGATGAAAACCTGTCCAGTAGCACAGCTGACACTATGTGGTCAGAGAGGAGTCTCCACTTTTTCAGACTCTGGGGCATATTTACAAGCCCTGTGTGTTTTGTGACGCACCAGCAGCGCATTGTACAGACCCATATCCACAAGGCCATCCCAAGCCACTTTGTGTGGCATTTTCATGCCTTGTAGATATGGTGTAAGGCACCACAGCACAGTCGCTGCACTGCCTTGGACTGCATCAGGGAGGCATACCATGAGTGTTGAGTGGGTGTTCCCATGCAACACCTATGGGTTTCGACGCATTCTCAGATCTACAAGAATCTGTAAACCTGGGAATGTGTCAGAGCTGTACGCCTTCCCAGGGAAGGCGCAACGAGGAGAAATATCTTTATTTCCCATTATTTCCTCTTTCTATTTAAAAGAGGAAAATGCCTCTCTGGATTGTTTTCGTGCAGGAAGGTGTCCCTTCCTGCACAAAAACAACCCTGCTGACAACATAGACACTCTTTCACTATGGTGCAAGGGTGCCTGTGTTGGCGCTAGGCAGCAATTTATGCACCAGCGCAGCAGGAAAGGACAGAAATGCACCATAACTTGTAAATACGGTGCATTTCTGCCCTTTCCCTGTGGCGCAGGGCAGTGCCGCAAGGTCACTCGCTGAGATTCCCTGCGCCACATCCTTGTAAATACGACCCCTGATTAAAAGTGGAAGGGGAGTGCGCAGGACACCAAAGGGTAAACCAGAGGTAGTCACTTTCAGCAGTGGCATAACAAAGCCCCCTCCCCCAGCAGCGCAGGGTGGGGCTCCGTACTTCCAGGGGTCCTCTCAGCATAGTACTCAGACCTGACAGCTCCGGAGTAAGTCTGGAGGGGGGCGGCCTCCATGTACTTTGCAGGGGGCCCACCATCAGGTTTTGTTACGCCAAAGACTTCCACCCCTGGCTACCACTAATTAACGTCCCACTAATTGACGTCATCACGTGAAAGCCTATGGCCCATATTTATACTTTTTTGCGCCGCATTTGCGTAATTTTTTGCCGCAAAAGCGGCGCAAACTTACAAAATACAGGGGCATATTTATACTCCGTTTGCGCCGGAATTGCGTCGTTTTTTTTTACGCAATTCCGACGCAAAACTAACTCCATATTTATACTTTGGCGTTAGACACGTCTAGCGCCAAAGTCCATGGAGTTAGCGTCATTTTTTAGCGTGGACACCTACTTTGCGTTAATTATATGCAAGGTAGGCGTTCCCGTCTAAAAAATCGACTCCGAAGCATGTGCGTCGGATTTATACTCCCGGGCAAAATTCACGCCCGGGAGTGGGCGGGTCAAAAAAAATGACCTACGGCCGCTTTTGCGCCGTTTTTTAGCGCCTGCAAAAGGCAGGCGTTAAGGGACCTGTGGGCTCTGAAGGAGCCCAGAGGTGCCCTCCCATGCCCCCAGGGACCCCCCCTGTCACCCTTGCCCACCCCAGGAGGACACCCAAGGCTGGAGGGACCCATCCCAGGGACATTAAGGTAAGTTCAGGTAAGTGGTTTTTTTTATTTTTTTTTGTGGCATAGGGGGGCCTGATTTGTGCCCCCCTACATGCCACTATGCCCAATGACCATGCCCAGGGGACAGAAGTCCCCTGGGCATGGCCATTGGGCAAGGAGGCATGACTCCTGTCTTTGCTAAGACAGGAGTCATTTCTATGGGGTTTGGGAGTGAAAAAAAATGGCGCAAATCGGGTTGAGGCGAAAAAATTGCCTCAACCTGACTTGCCCCATTTCTTGACGCCCAAGCCCCATATCCCCCTACGCCGGCGCTGCCTGGTGTATGTCGTTTTTTTAAACGCACACCAGACGGCGCCGGCGGCTAACGCCGGCTAACGTCATTGAATAAATACGGCGCCCACATGGCGCTTCAGAATGGCGTTAGCCGGCGCTAATTTTTTTTACGCAAAACTCCGCTAGCGCAGTTTTGCGTCAAAAAGTATAAATATGGGCCACAATTGTATTTTGTAAGTTTGCGCCGCTTTTGCATAAAAAAGCAGCGCAAATGCGGCGCTAAAAACGTATAAATATGGGCCTATGTGTCTGACTTAAAAGTAAGAGGGGGGCGTGGGCATATTCTCACAGCAGAGGAGCCAGTGCAAGAGGAGAGCTGCCTCTTGTTCACTGGTGAACTAGTGAGGGAGGCAGCTACTCAGAGCCTTATTACTAGCTGCCCAAGTCAGAGTTTATCAGGCGCGATAACCCCCCCCCCCCCCCCCACCCCCTTTTATGAAATT
The DNA here is from genome assembly GCF_031143425.1 of Pleurodeles waltl. Classification (NCBI taxonomy): domain Eukaryota; kingdom Metazoa; phylum Chordata; class Amphibia; order Caudata; family Salamandridae; genus Pleurodeles; species Pleurodeles waltl. Next base: position 967,102,640 of record NC_090443.1, on the reverse strand, counting down.
TTGGGGAAATAACGTGGATTTTGGTACTTACTGCAGCATACGCCGGAAGTTTCCCGAATAAATATAGGCAGGTTTGATCTGTAGATACTTATGAAAAAATACTCATAAAAGCAATACGTGCGGTAACAGAAGTTACCGCACATATTCCAATTAACCCAGCCGCTAGTAATGAGGGATTTATAGTCACCAAATATATGCATCCTGCTGGAAAGTGGCTACTGGTCCACTAAAAGCATCATCAGCCCCGGCCGGAACTGCTGGTCCTACCCATAGCAGTGCACAGGGTGGCACTAGGGTCCTAGTCCCCTGCCCACCCTGGCTGCGCCCTCGCCGTGCCCCCGGTGACACCGCCGCCTGCTCTCCCTCTGCCCATCCCGGCCCGAGAGGAGCGCGGACACCGCCTGCTGCCTCCGTATCAAGGGGGCGTCGCGGGCGGCGCTCTCTCCGCTGACCTGTGCTGTTGATTAACGAGCTGACAATATTGTATTGATAAGGAATTAACCTCGAGCCCTCCCCGTTTCAGTGCCGAGAAGCAGAAGCCGTGGACCGCGGGCCTGCTCGCCCTGTGACAAGATGGCCCCCGACAGGGGAAGGAAGTGGTCGTCGGGAGATGGCTTCATTCACACCAGCTGGCACCGGGATATGAACCCCTGGCACATCCCCCTGCACATCATGCCTTAACACAGGCACACCATGCCTCCCTGAAATCCATCGCCCCCTCCCCAGCACCTCGAGAAATCTCCATAAAAATGACAATTTTTATGTTATGTGCATAGCCACTGCCCTTATCGGTTCCTGGGCTGGGCCTCCTGCTCTGGGTCAAATTATGGATTTTCCACATTTGCCACATAATCAACCACCTGCTGCATAACTTCAATTGTTCAACAGAAAATGTTGTTGCTAGCTCGAACCTTGCATAATAGAGGAGGGGCAGCCGCCTAAAGTGCGAGCCAGAGGCCTGGCTCTTAGCTCGAGGTTCTCCTGGACCCTGGAGCCCAAAATGAGTCAAATGTTCATGTGCCATTTGCCTGCCACCCACCATCTACCATCAAGCACCAATAATCAACACAATGCATGGACATTTGGGGGCATATTTATACTCTGTTTGCCCCGGAATTGCGTCGTTTTTTTTGACGCAATTCCGACGCAAAACTAACTCCATATTTATACTTTGGCGTTAGATGCGTCTAGCGCCAAAGTCCATGGAGTTTGCGTAATTTTTTAGCGTGGACACCTACTTTGCGTTAATGATGTGCAAGGTAGGCGTTCCCGTCTAAAAAATTTACTCCGAGGCATGTGCGCCGTATTTACACTCCCGGGCAAAATTCACGCCCAGGAGTGGGCGGGTCAAAAAAAATGACGTACGGCCGCTTTTGCGCCGTTTTTTAGCGCCTGGTCAGGGCAGGCGTTAAGGGACCTGTGGGCTCGGAAGGAGCCCAGAGGTGCCCTCCCAAGCCCCCAGGGACACCCCCTGCCACCCTTGCCCACCCCAGGAGGACACCCAAGGCTGGAGGGACCCATCCCAGGGACATTAAGGTAAGTTCAGGTAAGTTTTTTTTATTTATTTTTTTGTGGCATAGGGGGGCCTGATTTGTGCCCCCCTACGTGCCACTATGCCCAATGACCATGCCCAGGGGACATAGGTCCCCTGGGCATGGCCATTGGGCAAGGGGGCATGACTCCTGTCTTTGCTAAGACAGGAGTCATTTCAATGGGGGTTGGGAGTCGAAAAAAATGGCGCAAATCGGGTTGAGGCGAAAAATTTGCCTCAGCCTGACTTGCCCCATTTTTTGGCGCCCAAGCTCCATATCCCCCTACGCCGGCGCTGCCTGGTGTACGTCGTTTTTTTTCACGCACACCAGGCAGCGCCGGCGGCTAACGCCGGCTAACGTCATTGAATAAATATGGCAACCGCATGGTGCTTCAGAATGGCGTTAGCCGGCGCTAATTTTTTTGACGCAAAACTGCGTTAGCGCAGTTTTGCGTCAAAAAGTATAAATATGGCCCTTGGTGTTAAAATTGAGAGAAGGTAGCCATATAGCGGGTGAATTGTATAATAAGAAACCAGAAAACCTGGGACCAATCATGGCTTCCCTATTTGACCAAATTGTGTGATCCTTGGCAAGTATTTTATTTTACAGAGCCTCCTTTTTCTCTGTTGCCTTATATGAGGATCCTTTCCAATAAATGAGTTCAAAGTGTGCGCTGTGCAAAAATAATCTGATGTATGAAGGTGAAACGCGTCTGCATTTTAAAGGAATTACTCTTTAATTTTAAATAGTCTATCATTTTCACATGATGTTTGTTGCATGATTTAGATGCCAATTATTTTTAGGGCTCGGCTCACTCACCGGCTCTTGGAGTCTAGCCAGACCTTTGGCTCAGGTCTCCCTGTTAATATGTTGGCACGTCCACCTCTTCTGCAAAATTGCCTCACACTTCCAGTGGCCCTGGTTACGAGTGACACATTCATTCACTGCTGAACATGTAGGGCAGTAAACCGTCTTTTGCCACTTACGAATACTGACAAAGGAATTAGCAAAGACCGTAGCACGAGCAATAGAGTAGATGACATGCTTGCATCAGATGCAGTGGCACCAAGGCCCAGGGTTGTGAGGAGACCACTGAACCCCAATTATGCCTGCATTGTACTACTCAACTGGGAGGAAGGGGCATTTTCTATGTTTGCATCAGGGCCTGTGGCACTCTTACTACGCCTCTCCTCAAGAGAAAAGTGCATCAGCAGAAGAGATTTCTTTACATCATGCTAAACAAGCATTTGCAATGCAATGGGTCTTGCGTTTGCTTGAGGTAGAGCTATTAAAGTTGTAAATTCCTAACTGGACTTTTCTTGCCACATAAATAGAAAATGAAAAGTAAAACAGTTGATGTAAGCAAGCCGATTCAGAGCGCCACGGGTGCCATGAGCATGAGTGCCAAGGAGAGACACAAAAGAAAAAGAAGTTTGCTCGCAGTCAAGTGTATCAGCAAAAGTGCAATTATCCATGTAACAGGGTCAATGACCAAGGTGGTAACAAAACTGCCCCAAGGAGGGACAAACGTTAAGGGGCATATTTATACTCCGTTTGCGCCGGAATTGCGTCGTTTTTTTTGACGCAATTTCGACGCAAAACTAACTCCATATTTATACTTTGGCGTTAGACGCGTCTAGCGCAAAGTCAATGGAGTTAGCGTCATTTTTTAGCGTGGACACCTACTTTGCGTTAATTATATGCAAGGTAGGCGTTCCCGTCTAAAAAATCGACTCCGAGGCATGTGCGTCGGATTTATACTCCCAGGCAAAAATCACGCCCGGGAGTGGGCGGGTCAAAAAAAATGACGTACGGCCGCTTTTGCGCCGTTTTTTAGCGCCTGCAAAAGGCAGGCGTTAAGGGACCTGTGGGCTCTGAAGGAGCCCAGAGGTGCCCTCCCATGCCCCCAGGGACACCCCCTGTCACCCTTGCCCACCCCAGGAGGACACCCAAGGCTGGAGGGACCCATCCCAGGGAAATTAAGGTAAGTTCAGGTAAGTGTTTTTTTTTTATTTCTTTTGTGGCATAGGGGGCCCTGATTTGTGCCCCCCTACATGCCACTATGCCCAATGGCCATGCCCAGGGGACATAAGTCCCCTGGGCATGGCCATTGGGCAAGGGGGCATGACTCCTGTCTTTGCTAAGACAGGAGTAATTTCTATGGGGGTTGGGAGTGAAAAAAAAATGGCGCAAATCGGGTTGAGGCGAAAAAATAGCCTCAACCTGACTTGCCCCATTTCTTGACGCCCAAGCCCCATTTCCCCCTACGCCGGCGCTGCCTGGTGTACGTCGTTTTTTTTAACGCACACCAGACGGCGCCGGCGGCTAACGCCGGCTAACGTCATTCAATAAATACGGCGCCCGCATGGCGCTTCAGAATGGCGTTAGCCGGCGCTAATTTTTTTGACGCAAAACTGCGTTAGCGCAGTTTTGCGTCAAAAAGTATAAATATGGGCCTAAGCATTTACCAATGATAACAAGGGATTTTCAAAAGACAATCCCACAAACGAGTGATAGTGATTGGTGTGTGGTGGGTGTGGTTAAAAGCCACAGATAGATTACAACAGGCCAGAGCGCTTGCGTACAACTTGAAAAGGAACCTGCCTTACAGTTTGCCTTTTTCCCCACCGTAACATTTTCTTAAGGTGAGATTATCAGGCAGGATGAGTCTACCAGTCAAGGTTGCAAGTAAATACTTCTGAATTTACTTTGTTACATACACCAGGACCTATGGTGTGAAGGAACTGATTTTAAATTTGCATTTGACCACGAGCTGTAACCGAAATAACATGGCTGCAGATCAAGGGTCCCTTCGACTCAACCCACCCACCTCTCACAGTTGTATTCTGGGCCAGATACAAGGCTAGGAATGTCCGGTCTTAAAACTGTTAGAATACCCAGATGAGCTTTCTGAAAAGTCACCAAACAATGCTCTGAAATCTTTTTTGGGGATAAAAGTTAGGATCTACGTTTGTTCATAAAGAGGTAAACAGATTGCCTCGCTTGTAAACCCAACTTACCTTCTAAGTTTGGAGGTGCTGATAAATGGTACATAAAAATGCTGGGTAATCAGGTTGCTGGACATTACTTGAACTCTGCACAATTACAGGTATTTCCGATAATTGCTGAGAGATGTAGTGGTATTACCAACAGATGCCCAGATAATACATCACATTTAACTACCACAAATGCACAGTGAATATAGGTAGGAGTAAATTCTACCCATCCAGTTAGGACACTGGAATTAGTTTTGTTGCAAGCACTTTTCTGGCCGCCCTTTCGAAAACCTTAAAACTATGGGGTGTCCTAAAAAAAAGGATGCAAGCCCTTACCCACCAACCTAGGGTGCTTACTTCTTCATCGGGCTGTCCCTCCTTCACCTCTTAATTGACAAATGAAAATTGATTAACGTTGTCAAGGGTACTACTAAAAACAACAAATAGACAATGGTCAACATGTTTCAGCCCCATTTACTGCCCAGAAGGAATCAGGGGCCTTTCATCAGGACTTAGTAAGCTCCTGTGTGGTTGCATACGCTGTCCTTAGCAAAATGTAGTTTAAGGTCTCTAAATAAGGTTCATGCACATATCACTATGTTGTCAAGAGTAATGTTAAAAACAACAAATAGGACAAAAGGAGAGCGACAATGGTCCCCTTGTCCCAACATGTTTCAGCCTCATTTATTGCCCAGTAGTCAGGAGGGTTGCATCAGGACTTATTAAGCTCCCATGCAGTTGCATAGGCTATCCTTAGCATTGTGTAATTTAAGGTCTCTAAATGAGGTTCATGAACGTATCACTACTGGCATATTAACCAGGCTCAACATTGGGTTTATCTGTAGAGGGGAGGAAACAAGTCCATTGTCAGAAACATGAATGATTAAAAGAGGATTATTTGATGATTATTTTGTGTCCACAGTTCATGTAAACACACATTCCTAGGTAGTGGAAACACATGGCACCCCATCCTTGATTATACTTCACACCATGCCAATTGAAGTGTCCATTTTATGTAACACTAATTAAGTGCCATATAAGTAGAAGGGTCTTCTTATCCCAGCAGGGAAGGTTATCTGGCACCCACAGGCAGAAAGTTGTACTTCATCGTCTTGGGTCAAAGTTTGTAATGGTAGAGTGTCACAATGTGAGGTAACGCCCTTCAGCTTTTCCACAAGCCTGCATAGCTTCAACACCCTAAGTCATCTTACCAAGCCCTGATGGGTCATTGGCTTGAAACCTATGGATTTCTAACATGTCGCCTGAATATGGGCTAGGCATTTGTGGTGGCTGTTTTTTGCTTACACATAGTCTGAGATCTAAAGTCACTGGATGTGGTGGCAGCCTGATATTCCGCGCCAAGCTCTATCACCCAATGTCAGCATGTCGGGCATGGACTGCGTGTCACACAACACCGGCACTCGTAGGCTTTCTGGAAACAATACACATTGTTTTGTCCAATGTCTACCTCCTCTTAAATTGGCTGTGATTAACGCCCCAATTGAGACTGTACACATAATTGGCATGAGTGGGCGCCAGTAGGCATATTGGCAACAACCCGCATTACTTTATAAAATATTTCTGTTCTTCCAACTGAAGTGACTGAGATTAGTGTTCCAAATGAGCCCATGCAAATTATTAGTATGGGGGAAGAAATATTTAGGCCCATATCTATACTTTTTTAGCACCGCATTTGCAGCATTTTTGACGCAAAAGCGGCACAAACTTACAAAATACAATTATATTTTGACAGTTTGCGCCGATTTTGCCTCAGAAAATGACGCAAATGCGGCGCTAAAAAAGTATAAATATGGGCCTTAGTATTCCTCTTGGTGTTTCTAAGAACAAAAAGATGCAATACTGAAGGACTATTTAACATTAATTTTAAAAGTCGATTGTGAAATGTGTTTGCAATGTTTGTGATGTATTTCATGAATTGTCGATGGTATTGATTACAGTAAAATTAGTTACTGCATGAGTTTGGCAATTCTTATCATATGAGGTAAGTATCATTATGACTATTACCAGAAATGTGTTCCTACATGAATCTACTCTATGTGACTATTCTACTAAACTTGTGAAAAAATGGTGAAGTCCAGGCTCTCCATCACTGTAAGCTGTGGCAAATACTGTCTATAGCATTAGTTGGCCAGTGTCTACCAAACATTAAACAAACGTGTGCATAACTCTTGTTATGGCATTTCCTCAGTACCAAAATGCCCTAGTCTGGATAGGATTGATTGGTTTACCTCATAGGTATGTTGTCTGGGTCGTAGTGAACATGATATTAATTAAATTGAGACCAGGGTATATCATCATTTAGACCCCTAAAATGGGTCTTTAGTTTATATATCCAGCAATGCTCTTTATAGACCAGTGTTTACTGTGTAGTGTGCCTTCGATTTGGTGTGATTTTATCAAGATGAGCCAATGTAAGTCGGCCTCAGCATGACATTGGTTAAGAAAATGTTTTGTCATCTTAGTGTCACTGTGCTGTTATCTAATAATACTTTTGAGTTGCAATGCATACCTTGACCATATGTGTTGTCATTCCTATATACTTTAAGGCAGATGGGTATATCACAAGATATACTACTTTCCTAGTGTTAACGTTTGAATAGAAATTATTTGAAGAGAAGTGAATAAGACCAGGTCCGTATATTTGGTGACTTCTGTGGAGTTGCAGGTCCCACAAAGTCCACAGGGGTAGTGACCCACAACTGGTGAGAAATCCCATAGGATGCAATTATTATCTTTCCTTTTTCTATAGGATGATTATGTATCATCATATTGCATAAATACTTTTTCTAAATGAGAATAAGGGTTTTCCCATTTAATGTTCCCAGTGTTGAGAATTTACCAGTCTTTAAGAATTGTTTTCTTAACCAAATTGGGTCTAGTGGTATACATTATAACACACATCAAACTCTCTTCCTTCCTTCTTTGGGTATCTTCCACAAGGTGATGTGATTAGAAATGTTCATCCTTCTGTATACCTGTCTAATGTTTCTTGTTCGTGATGTCTTTGTCTCAGTTTGTTGTAAGATTCGCTGCCTGTGCCTCAAACCAGTTCAAGTCAGAACAATTTATTTGAAGCTGAAGAAGTTGGCCATAGGACTGATTCTCTTATAGGTTCCTAGGGTCATGGATTTGCTTTTATTATTGAGATATGCCAATTCTGTTCTGCTAAAAAAATGTGTAACCCTCAAAAAGTATTTCTACTGCTGAGCCACTTCAAGAAATTGAGGGCGTTAGTTTCTGTTCCTTTCCAAATAACCAATACATCTTCTATATATTGATGCCAACGTTTCATGGATTAGTTTGGGCATATATATGTGGTGCCTCCAAGGCATGTATATATGGTAAGACAGGCTGGGAGCAAAAGTGCTTCCCAACAAGGTACCCTTGATCTGCTGGAAAATTGTTTCCTCAGATTGAAAATAATTTCTTGTTAGTAGCAGTCATGACAACCAATGCTAAATGTTATTGGTGTTCTAAATTCCAATGGCTTATTAGATAGGATCCCCTAAATAACTTTAAGTGTTTCTTCTTGTAGAATACGTAGGTATGGGTGCTCTATATCTAGTGCTATCATAATTTCCTCTTTTAGAGAGAAGGGAATTTCAGATAGCAAGTTGAAGACCTGTTTCATGTCCTATACGTAGGGTTTTGCTTTCCACACCAGGGGCTGAAGGAACCAATCATAAAACTTTGAGAGAGGTTCTAAAACTGACCTACTAGCCAAGTCTATTGAGTGACCAATTGGTGGTCTAATTGGTTTATTAATTTTAGGGATGGTATACGAATTGAGATTTTTTTTAGATCCTTTGCAACAAGAAAATCTGCTTCATGCTGGGATATACATCCATTATTGAGGGCTTCCTATACCATGATCATAATACGGTGGAGGAGTACATTAGTGTTATCAATAGATAAGACCTTGTAACTGTTGATGTCTAAGAAGAGGCATTGGCATTCTATGCAGTATGCTTCCTCCGACTGAATAACAATAGCCCCAGCATTATCATCTTATAACTATGTCATCCTTCTTCCTAAGTACTTTTAGGGCCTGGTGTTCCGCTCTAGTAAGATTGTGGTAACATTCTGGGATACCTGGGAGGAGAATCTCAATTTCATTCAAACTGCCTATTCGAACATCTGATTTCTGTGGGCACTGATGCCCAGGGTAGTTGAAATGAAGACTTTTTTCTTAATAACGTATTAGTCACATCAATGGTATCTATTGAATTATTGTTGAAAATCTTTTCAATCTCGCTTTATGAAAATGTTTTGTTAATTTGCACCAAGGTTTGAATGCATCAATAGGAAGGTTAGGCAAAACTTTATTTCTTTAATAACAATGACTTGTTGTTGCAGGTCAATTAGGGGTACCCCTGCCAGGTTGACAAATCGGTCTAAGTTTTCCTTCCACTTAGGGGTCAGGACTTTCCTTTAGTTCAGGATCTGTTTGGTTTCCTTCCTCTTGCTTCTTAGTACTGTCTGTGTCTCCTGTGGCTAAGTTACCCTTGGTGTTTTGTTCTATCTGCCCCGGCCTCTTTCCAAACCCAGTTCTAAAAAATCACCAATGCCACTTTGGTATGGGCTTTGGTACTGCTCTGGTCGGTGGATGTTTGGCCAGTAACCTATCAGAGGATGTGGTATAGGGAAAATTGATAGGAACTGGGGATTGTAATTATATGGTCGTCTATCTGTTTCATCATCACTGCAGCTCCATTCATCCGAGCTGAAAAAACAGTTAGATGGGGTTGATTGTGTTTTTTTAAGGGTTTTTTGGTATTGGTGTAGGTGATAAGTTGAGTGCAATATTTTTTTGTTACATAAGGATTTCGTTTGTTACATAAGGATTTCTTTTCTCCTGGGAAAATTTATTGGTGTCCTCCATTTCTGAGTGAGTAAGAAACTCATTGTGCTAAGCTACATCTCTATTGAATTCCTCAAGCCTTTTTTTAATAGACCATGACTAGTTTTGAGACTTGAGGTTGTTTTCACTTGTTTTCATCTCGATGAGAAGTGCATCAGATATTATTTTGACCGTGTTGATAATTAACACAAACTAATCCAGTGTACATTTCCTAACCATGAAAGATCTTTCTTTTCAAAAGGTGAGGTTGTCCAAAAAATATCCATGGTTTGCTAGTTACAATTATATCCCTTGGAGCTGCCTTACTCTTAAATACTCTTTAAGGATTGCCCCACATAGGGCTATCTTAACCTGATTTCTTTTAGGTTGTGATAAGGAATACCTAGTGATTGTTTTAGATTGAACTTGACACATCTCTCTTTAGTTACTGGCGATGTGTCCAGCAGCATAATACTCTGTCAAACAAAGTTTGCTCTAGTAACAAGGGTCACCACTGATAATAACCCAGTTCTGCCATTATATCTAAATGCAGAAGAAAAGGCTGCAGGCAACGTATACCAGCTTATTGTTTTCAGAGTATTTGCCTGCCTGGATCATTATCGGGACATTGGTCTTTAAGAGACAGGTCTTGTCACACAAAGATGACACCCTTTCAATTATCTTTAAAGTCTCTGTGAGAAAGGGCCTTCTTCAGAGATTCCTGCTATTTAAGGTAATAATACCACACTTGATAGACAACAATATGACATGCTGCATTTATTTACCAGGTGTGGTATTATCTCATTCTCCCGAATTGCTCACCTAGCATGATGTATAATGCAGTAATACTGCTCCATTTCCACTGTTTCAAGCTTCAAAACTGGAATATTTGGCAGGATTTATTTGACGGAGTTTGCCTTGGCTAAATGTGTGAAGATATTGTCACTTATTATACTAATTTAGATGCAAACTACAGAAGACAGAATGAGGGGAGAGGTCTACTAACAACTTGCATCAGGTTTGTGTCACCAAAGTGACGCAAAACCAATGCAAGGTACTGTTTTGTATTTACTTTGCAGCGCAAATCTTGATTTGTGTTGGAGAGTAACCCTAAATTAATGGAAAGCAGTGCTCTGTGCTACTTTGCTTTAAGGGGGCATTCTATGGGTGGTACATTGGCGTTACCATGCAAAAACCCAAAGCCCTATTTACTAAAAAAGGTAGACAGGACTTTGTGTCAAAAGTAAACACTTCCTTGGAGAAGGCATAATGTTTGAGAAACCTTTAAGTGTACAGCAAAGGATTTGTCACAATAATTGCCCACAGGCAAAAATCAGTTACAGTACCTTCTGCACATATGGTGGCGCCCTCATCAGCTACAGAGCTGCTGGGACCCTCTAACTCAACCATTTGCCTTCGGCATTTCAACACTCCGGCTTGTAACCTTGTGGGCATGCTGTAGCTGACTGCAGTTGACCTCTTCAAAGGGATTTGCTGCCTGAAAAGCAAGTCTGCCAAACTCCACATAGGCCCTCCCATCCAACCTATAATGCTGCAACTCAGGAGGATCTCTTTCTGTGTCTGATGTTTAGTTGAAACTGATCTGGCAAAGTTCAAGGCTGCTGGATCATTGAGAATTTAGAGTGCCTAACCCTTGGGTTTCACTGACAGCTGTTGCCTGAAAACTCAAACAGCCAAAGTAGGTGAGAATTTGGGTCGATTTGCTGAATTGCACAAGTAAATCAGAAAGACACATCAACACCACTTCTGATGGCTTGGTGGCTGAAATAAATGGACCTAAGAAATTCTCAAAGGTTTACCTTGATGCCAGCCAACTTCTACTGGCTCTTCAATGAATATAAGTACCGTTTTCACTCATGTATGTCTCTAGAGCTATAAATGTTTAAGGTTCAGCATATCAAGTTTGGCAGCAGAACAAAGGGATGTGGTTGCAAACCTGCCTGGCGTACAGCCCTTTGTACTCCTGTCTCTTTGGTCGTCATCTGGAGCCCAGGGGCTGTGCACACAGGTGCAAAGAGAAGAAGGCAACTGCATTGGTTCTGGAAAGACACCTGTTTTGAACCTGCGTACTGGGTAATGAATGCTCATCCTAAGCAAATTCACATTAGTTTACACAACATCCATCAACGAACATCACATTCCACTGAAAGCTCTCCTCACTAGTCAAAGACAATGGTCTGATTATACAACACAGCAAATGTGAATTTCTAAAATCTGATAAGAAGTTCTTTGGTTACTGTTTCACTGCTGCAGGTGTCAGCTCCATTCAAAGAAGCTCCATCATTCTACAGTTGCATCTCCAACCCAAAACATCTCTGGAAAACTGTAGTTTGTTGAGCCTGGTACTGAACTGCACACATTGTATCAATAATCTTACTTTCCTAGCAAAACCACACCAAGAATTGAAAACAGACACTGCCTGTGCATGGTTAGAAAAAAAGCAATGGTACACCAAAGCACTAAAACACTCCATCCACAAAAACCATTGTGAAGTTTTATGATTTGTCATGGTCTAGAGAACTGTCTGTCGATGCTAGCCCTACTGTTCTCCAGTACCTGCATGCAAATGATCTATGGGCAATGATTTGCTCACTAACTGGGTGCCAATTGAGAAAGAACAATGTTATCTGCATATAGAGAAAGACTCTATACTGATTCTTTGGGTGAGCTGCTGCAATTTCACATCTACCTCTGTGGCAACTGCTTCTTAGTATTCACTGATCACAAACCCCTCATGTCACTTTTTCATGGTTGTGCTTTCAGGCCACCACTTCCAAACCACCACCTCGGTTTGAGGAGAGCATACTAAAATTGCAGTGCTCCTTTTTTGAAGTGGTACCCCGCCAACTACCTAGAATGTCTGGCAAGAGGAGCATCCGCCATAGACGTTGTGACTGAGGAGTATGTCCACAATGTGGCAGGAGACTCATGGCCATGACCCCTTTCTCTCAGTGAAATGCTATCTGCTACATGCAGTTATGAGTGCTTGATCTTTGCTAAGAGAGCAACAGAAAGTCAAAGGTTGAGAAATGTTCTGCAACAGCAATCTCTTCACACAGAAAGAGCCAGGAGGGTCCCGCATGTGATCTGCAACGTTCACAACGAAGGGGCCAGGAAGGTCCTGCAAGTGCTGTGCAAAGTTCACAACAAAGGGGCCTGGAAGGTCATGCAAGTGCTGTGCAACTTGAGTGAAGAACTTTCTGTGACCAAAGAAGAATGTTGTTTAGAGGCAGTCTTATTGCGGTCCTTCCAGCTCTGAGCCATGCATTCTGAAGCTGGCCTATTATAGGCATCAATGAATTATAAAAACTAAAATGTGAGCCAGGCAGAAAGTGTGGTGTGCAACAGTCTGCCTTGCCAAACTAGAGGACTAGTGAACCTCCAGCACCCATAGTCAAGAAGAATATAAACCCTTTCCCCTGGTTATGGCTCAGTGTTGACGTTGCCTGTTTCTTGGATGAGCATCACCTGTTTGTTGTGTTAAATGACTGCAATATAGTACACATTACAAGAAGTAATATCCAAAATAGAAAAGATGTTTGCGACTGAAAACATTTCAAAGGATAGCCGCATTAATAATAGCTCAACATTCCAAATTCTTCCCTCCCCATCACTCCCTGCAAGATCACATCAAGGTGCTCCCAGGTGAATCAGGAGGTTGAACCCTTTATGAAGGCCGCCAAAAAGACTTTACACTTAGTAGAGCTAGAATGTAACTGCTGAATGGGTAATCTATACATTTTTCTGTGAACACTGCAGTACTCTTCATGCATCTACTAGGAACACCCTGGGTTTGATGTTGGTAGGCAACTGGCCATGAAAAACTATCCCAACACATTTAGGGGCATATTTATACTCCGTTTGCGCCGAATTTGCGTCGTTTTTTTCGACGCAAATTCGACGCACAACTAACTCCATATTTATACTTTGGCGTTAGACGCGTCTAGCGCCAAAGTTCATGGAGTTAGCGTCATTTTTTTGCGTGAACACCTTCCTTGCGTTAATGATATGCAAGGTAGGCGTTCCCGTCTTAAAAAATGACTCCGAGGCATGTGCGTGGGATTTATACTCCCGGGCAAAAATCACGCCCGGGAGTGGGCGGGTCTAAAAAACCTGCATTAGCGCCAGATTTTAACGCCTGGGTCAGGGCAGGCGTTAAGGGACCTGTGGGCTCAGAATGAGCCCAGAGGTGCCCCCCCATGCCCCCAGGGACACCCCCTGTCACCCATGCCCACCCCAGGAGGACACCCAAGGCAGGAGGGACCCATCCCAGGGACATTAAGGTAAGTTCAGGTAAGTGTTTTTTTTTGTTTTTTTTTGTGGCATAGGGGGGCCTGATTTGTGCCCCCCTACATGCCACTATGCCCAATGACCATGCCCAGGGGACAGAAGTCCCCTGGGCATGGCCATTGGGCAAGGGGGCATGACTCCTGTCTTTGCCAAGACAGGAGTCATTTCAATGGGGGTTGGGAGTGAAAAAAAATGGCGCAAATCGGGTTGAGGCGATTTTTTTGCCTCAGCCTGACTTGCACCATTTGTGGACGCCCATACGCCATTTTCCCCCTACGCCGGCGCTGCCTGGTGTACGTCGTTTTTTTTAATGCACACCAGACAGCGCCAGCGGCTAACGCCGGCTAACGTCATTCAATAAATACGGCGCCCGCATGGCGCTTCAGAATGGCGTTAGCCGGCGCTAATTTTTTTGACGCAAAACTGCGTTAGCGCAGTTTTGCGTCGAAAAGTATAAATATGGGCCTTAGGGGCATATTTATACTCCGTTTGCGCCGAATTTGCGTCGTTTTTTTCGACGCAAATTCGACGCAAAACTAACTCCATATTTATACTTTGGCGTTAGACGCGTCTAGCGCCAAAGTTCATGGAGTTAGCGTCATTTTTTGGCGTGAACACCTTCCTTGCGTTAATGAGATGCAAGGTAGGCGTTCCCGTCTTAAAAAATTACTCCCAGGCATGTGCGTGGTATTTATACTCCCGGGCAAAAATGACGCCCGGGAGTGGGCGGGGCAAAAAAACCCGCATTTGCGCCTCTTTTTAACGCCTGGGTCAGGGCAGGCGTTAAGGGACCTGTGGGCTCAGAATGAGCCCAGAGGTGCCCTCCCCTGCCCCCAGGACACCCCCTGCCACCCTTGCCCACCCCAGGAGGACACCCAAGGATGGAGGGACCCATCCCAGGGAAGAAAAGGTAAGTTGTGGTAAGTATTTTTTTTTTAAAAAAATTGTGGCATAGGGGGGCCTGATTTGTGCCCCCCTACATGCCACTATGCCCAATGACCATGCCCAGGGGACATAAGTCACCTGGGCATGGCCATTGGGCAAGGGGGCATGACTCCTGTCTTTGCTAAGACAGGAGTCATGTTAATGGCGTCTGGGCGCCCAAAAAAAATGGCGCAAATCGGGTTAAGACGATTTTTTTGCCTCAGCCTGACTTGCCCCATTTTGGGACGCCCAAACGCCATTTTTCCCTACGCCGGCGCTGCCTGGTGTACGTCGTTTTTTTTCACGCACACCTGGCAGCGCCGGTCGGCTAACGCCGGCTAACGCCATTCAATAAATACGGCGCCCGCATGGCGCTTCAGAATGGCGTTAGCTGGCGCAAATTTTTTTGGCGCAAAACTGCGTTAGCGTAGTTTTGCGTCAAAAAGTATAAATATGGCCCTTCATGTGGCAACCAGATGTCAGCAAGCACTGGATCAATCAGAAGCGAGGTACTCTTCTGTCTCTCACCACCTCCACTAGTGAACACATACAACAGTATGAGGAACCAGTGAGAAACAGGGAAAAGGGAATGGGATAAGAGAAAAAACAGAGACACAGGACACCACCACTCGGACTTGTCATTTCTGCAGGACACTGATATCTGCAAGTCGAAGCGGGTATCTAAGATAGGAGATCTTTTAGTAACCTGCTGTCACAGTCACAATTAAACATATCAGTGAAAGAATACATCTTAGTTGGATCTCTGTATAACCAAGTCTCTTTGTTCTGATCTGCAGCTTGTTATTCCTGAAACATGGGCATGCAAGAGATATGTATCTGAAATATATGTTCATCTAGACTTCTCCCCTTCTTGTTTGGTATTCTGTGCTCCCACCTGAAGAAATGATCATGTACTGCTCAATTTTTTGTGCCATTTAAAAGGTAATTAACTGTCTCTCGCTTGGCTATTTTATTGTTGACAAACTTTTTATTCCTTTTGCTTAATATATTTGATAGTTCTGGTATCTTCCAACGAAAGTCTCCTTTTCTTCTTCTGTCTTTCTAGGTCCTCTGGAGCTTCTGTCCATTGGTACTCTTGACAGAAAGGATATATCAGGTAAGTCGCTGTATATTCTCACTCGGGGTCCTTGTGGGGTTAGTGAAATGTGAATCTCTTTTTCTCAAAGGGAGTGGAGAAAGCTGTTTTCTCTATGTCTTCTGGTTTTAAGGGAACCTACCAGTAGCCTATTGTAGGTATATATTTGTCATCTCCTAATTTTTGTTCATCAATCAATCAAGAAATTTGTAGAGCGCACTACTCACCCGTGAGGGTCTCAAGGCGCTGAGGGGGAGGCAAGGGAGGAGGAGGCGCTGCTACTGCTCAAACAGCCAAGTCTTGAGAAGTCTCCTGAAGGTAAGGAGGTCCTTGGTCTGACGCTGGTGGGTGGGAAGAGTGTTCCACCACTTGGCGGCGAGGTACGAGAATGATCTGCCGCCGGTTGTAGTTCTGCAGATGTGTGGGACGGTTGCGAGAGCGAGGTCGGCGGAGCGGAGCTGTCGGGTCTGGATGTAGAAGGAGAGCCGTCCGTTGAGGTATTCTGGTCCGGTGTTGTGCAGTGCCTTGTGAGTGTGGGTGAGGAGTGTGAAGGTGATTCTCTTGTTGATGGGGAGCCAGTGCAGGTCTCTCAGGTAGCCTGTGATGTGGCAGTGGTGGGTGATGTCAAGCATTAGGTGTGCGGAGGCGTCCTGGATGCGTTGCTACCTTTTCTGGAGTTTGGCCGTGGTTCCTGCGTAGAGGACATTGCCGTAGTCCAGTTTGCTGCTTACGAGGGCTTGGGAGACTGTTCTTCTGGTTTCGGTGGGGATCCATTTGTAGATCTTTCGGAGCATGCAGAGGGTGTTGAAGCAGGAGGAGGAGATGGCATTGACTTGATGGGTCATGGATAGTGAGAAGTCCAGGATGAATCCTAGGTTGCGTGCGTGGTCGGTGGGAGTCGGAGCGGGTCCGAGTGTGGCAGGCCACCAGGAGTCATCCCATGTGGAGCGGGAGCCGAAGATGAGGACCTCAGTCTTGTCGGAATTGAGTTTGAGGCAGTTGTTCTTCATCCATTCGGCGATGGCCTTCATTCATTCATGGAGATTGGTCTTGGCGGTGTCCTTGGTGAGGGAGAGGATCAGCTGGGTGTCATCGGTTCTAGGAAGTAGTTATGCGTCAAACTTTGAGATGCTGTTAACAGCCCTGAAATCTATGCAGAACCTTGTACTCCTGTCACATTTTGGAACAAGGACTATAGGAAAAGACCAGTTACTCTGGGGGGGTTCTATGACTCCCATCTTTAACATTTGTTCCATTTCCGTACGGACAGCTCTTCTTCTGGCAGGAGGCATTCAATATGGTTTTTGTTTCACCACTTTCCCTTCCTGAGTAGAGGTAGCTTGATCAGCCAGGGTACTTTTCCCAGGTTTATCCGAAAAATGGGGGGAAAGGGTTGTAAGACCCTTGTCAGTTCTTCTTTTTGATCAACGGAGAGGCCTTCATTTATCAGACGCTGTTCTAAGGTGCTATTGACAACATCCCCCATGGTTGTCATACATACAGACTTTGTAAGGGAATCTAACCATTTAAAAAAAAAAAGATTTGCATAGAAGGTTTGTTTCTATGGGAGCTCATTTTCAGTTTACAGGTAACCTTTCCTATTCTTTCAAGAATCTTAAAGGCACCTTTACGCTCAGTCTTCATTTTATGCGCAGAGGTCAGTAATAACACAAGAACCCAGTCACATATGTTCTCCATTTTTCTCCTTTATCACATAGTTGTTTCTGTCTCTTCTGGCTCTTCTCTGGGTTAGTATGAGCAAACTCCTGAAGATTCCTCAATTGTGATTTTAACTATAGAGTATATTCTAGCAGATTACCAGCTTCCTGGTCT
Source organism: Pleurodeles waltl (assembly GCF_031143425.1). Classification (NCBI taxonomy): domain Eukaryota; kingdom Metazoa; phylum Chordata; class Amphibia; order Caudata; family Salamandridae; genus Pleurodeles; species Pleurodeles waltl. The sequence goes on along the minus strand of NC_090443.1, from coordinate 967,085,087 downwards.
GTGTTATTCTCTGGTGTCTCCCAAGTTATTTGATCCCAATTCTTCCCTTCGCCTCACAGCATTTTTTTAAAGATAAGTTTTAGAGGACCATTATAGTGTTCCACTAATCCATCTGTTTGAGGATGATATACAGATTTTTGACAGGCCTGATGTTGAATTGTTTACATATTTGATTCATTAGTCTTGACAGAAAGGGAGTGCCATGGTCAGTGCGAATCTCCTTTGGCTATCCTACATGAGAAAATACCTCTATTACATGTTGTGCAATAGTTTTGGTGTCTAGACTACATATAAAAATGCCTCAGGATATTGAGTGGCGTAGTCGACCAATACAGGGGCATATTGATGACCCCTAGATGATTTAGGGAGAGGGCCAATGAGATTCATCCCCAGCCTTTTGAAAGGGGTACCTATGATAGGTAAAGGTTGTACGGGAACTGTAGATGGGTGGTAAGGATTCTTCCAGTGACAAATTTCTCATTCCTGACAATACTTTTTTATGTCTTCAAAAATACCGGGCCTATAGAAGTGTTGAAGAATTTCTTTTGTGACTTTCTCGGGTCCTAAATGACCAGCTAACAAGTGGGAGTGAGCATACAACATGATTTGGTCCTGAAATTCGTTAGGGACCAATACATTTGAAATTTGAAAATGTGGGTATCATTGATTTGTGTAGCTCGAAAGTTGCAATTTGCAAAGTTGCAATTTGTCATCCAGGACTCTGGAGGCAGTAGAGCATCCTGAGGTGGCAGGACTTTCCCTTCTATTTTGTTCCCTCTTTTCTTACCTGACTAAATACAGCTTCTCTGAATAACTATAAGAAGTGCTGGTAATCAGTCCCCGGGAGAACGTCTTCAGGAAGACAGTGAAGATCTCCTGCCTTAACTTTTATAGCCTGACCAGCTATTGTGGTAACTAGTAAACGGGCTATAGGATAAGTTTTTACATCGCCATGTACACAGCGAATAGTGACAAACTTCTCTGGAATTATTTAAGAGGGGAGTATCAAATCGCTACAGACTGTTTACAATCAGAATCTAACAAAGCAGTTGTCCATTTCTGATTGATTTGTAAACTTACATAAAAGCATGGGGCCATTTTCAGATTAAAGTAAATGGAACTCGGGTGTAGCTGATCTCCATTGGCTCTTCAGCAGACTTCTTAATCTTTCAGAAACAGGCTGTGTGGCCCCAATCTCCACATTCAAAGCATTGTGGTCCTAGAGGTTGTGAAGTTTCAAGTTTTGGCTGATGGGTCTTTTTTAAGTCATTAGCGTTTTTAAAAGACTTCCGTTCCCCGTGGTATGCCCCTTGCTTAGCTGGTTTTTAGTTCCCTTCTTGGTTTCTATCAGATGAAAGTGAGGTTGAGCATGCGAGAAGGTAGTACGCATTCCAAGGCTTGATCAATGGTAAGTCCAGAATGCTGACATAACCTCTTCTACGTATGGATAGGTAATGTTTCTAAGAACTGTTCTAAGCAGATTTTATCCATAATTGTTTCTTTGCTATTTTCTAGTGGCCGCAACCACTTGTCGGCGGCTGTCTCAGCTGTAAGTAAGGGGGCTAAACAAAAGGGCCAGCTCTCCAGAGACCCTGAGCTAGCCCTGGGAGTTTGTTCAAAAATTAGTAGGAAGGAATCTACTTCCTCACCGGGTACCAACTTTTGCAGGGTCACCATAGGGCCCTGCAACGGTCCCTTGTTACTAAACAGTCCTGTTGTTACTTGTAGCTGTTCTTGTGCTAGTTTCTTGAGATGTTCTGATTGGGTCTTTAACACATCTTGAAAAATTTCTCTAAAAGTCTTTGCTGATTGTGTATATGAAAGCTTTACAGTAGAATAATTTCTGTTCCTTTGCAGAATCAACTTCATGTTCAGAATGAAAGAATCTTAAGCCTTTAGCAAAGCCCAAAGTCAAATGTCAAATGTTAAAAAGAAATTATTCAAAGATTGTTCTCTCAGTACAACTTTATTTTTAGACAATTTCTCTTTTTCCCCAGTATTCTAATACTGCGCCATTTGTTCGGCCCCCTAACGGGGGAACACCCCCTTTACATAGTGGCGCAATGCATGCATTGCCCCATGTTGAAAATTTGGTGCAGCGATTTTGCCCTTGTTGGGGCACATTAGCATTTAAAAAATTACGCTAATGTGGCGCAAGGGGGTGCTAGGGGCTATTAAATCTGCCCCTTAATTTACTTGTATGTCCCTAGTAAAAAGTACTGCATGCACACAGGGCCAGTAAATTAAATGCCACTAGTGGGCCTGCAAAAACAAGGTGATGGATGAAATGCCTGAATTATTCTCAGCCACTGGCAATCGCTCGGGGACACATCTAAATCCATCATTTTTCACCCACCATGCACCTCAGTTTGGACCCAGCCATATGCAAATCAGTAGTGACCCCGGTCTTCATAGGAACAGTCCAACCCGAACTGCCATGCCAGGTCCTCCCTGAACTGGAACACAAGCAATCCAGGACCAATTTCACCCTTGTTGTGGGCTCTTCAGTCGGGTGTAGCTTGGTTCCAGTGGCACAGTGAGCCCAGGACTCACATCTGGGCATCCCTGGTGCACTTATGGCATCAAATGCAATAACAACAAAGTTATGGATGGAATGCTTGAATTAATTTCAGCCCATGGCAGTCACTCAGGCCGCATCCTAATCCATTGTTTTTCACCCACCACACCACTTCAATTTAGACCCAGCAATGTGCAAATCAGCCTTGACCCTGTTCCTTAGGGGAACAGTCCAGCCTGAACTGCCTAGCCAGGACCTCCCTGAAACGGAGCACAAGCAACACAGGACTGGTTTCGCCCCTGTAATGGGCCTGCAGCACTTAATGTACCACCTACTTAAGTAGTCCCTTAAAACATGTCTCAGGCTTGCCATTGCAGCCTGTGTGCAGTTTTAAACTATCAATCCGACTTGGTAAGATAACCTTTTTGCCAAACCTAAAATTACTTTTTTTAATACATATAAGTCACCCCTACAGTAGGCCTTAAACAGCCCGTAGGCAGGGTGCATTGTATTTGAAAAGTTACACATGTACTTTTAGGTTTTACATGTCCTAGTAGTGAGAAAACTCACAAATTCGATTTTCACTACTGTGAGGCCTACCTGTCCTATAGGATGACACTGGGTTACCTTATTACATTTTATAAGTGGCCCACTTTAATGGTGAAGTCGTATTTTAGAAAGATGGATCCACTTTTAGAAGTTTATTGTCAGCCACAGTAGTTCTAGGAGAATTATTGAACCCCCAAAAAATTCATAAACAAAACAAAACAATTTAAATAAAAAACCCATAAATGAAAGAAGTTGGAACACATAATATAATTATTAAATAATAATTTTTGAGCACTAAAAAATGGCTTTGCAAATCACACTGACATACAAATATACAAAATAAACAGTGCTTAGACATAAAAAGTGATGGATCCAAAGTTCAAACAACAAAAGACCGCAATAGGCCAACAAAGACAATACAAAAATTGCTTATATTCAATCAGCTTCGAGAAGCGTGTCGAAGGCGATTCGACCCCTTTCTGTTTACAGGGAATGTGGCTGTGCCCCCCTAAAACCAACAAACCACTTTCTCACAGGACCCAAACAAACACTAGATCGCTGCCAATTAGTGATGCAGAACAAAATGCAGCTGTATCAGAACAATCAGATCTGGGATTGTCGGTAGACTAATGGATCTGAACTAACTTTATAACAACTAGCCTCTTTCTCATATTACCTATTAGGTACTAACATGGTTTGAAATAATCTGAGTGAAAAATAAGTTAAATCCAGTTTTGACCCTTGAGGAATCTAACCTGGTTCCTCCTTGTGGCCTGTCCTTTTTACATTTTTGTTGAACCTTTGGTAAAACTCATGCAATTAGGCACAAGTTGACTCCTGACAGAAGAGTTTGGGGCACTTTTCAGTAAGCAGACAGATAACAGGAGGTGTTGCTCTCCACTCTCACTGGGGGGTGAATGACTCAGTGATGGATAGGTGACTTGAATCAGGAGGCTGGAAGGAATATGGTTAGTAAGGGGCTAAAGTCAGTTTGTGTAGAGTCCTCCATGCTGGTGTTGGATGTGAGTGAGGTTATGCAAAATGCCTCAGGACTATAAAACTCTGTTGAACAAGAGTGGAATGGGGACCTAGTGTGGCATCTGCCAAGGAAGACGAGGGAACAATCTTCCTAATATGCAATAACTGGGGTGATATATAGTTTTGCGGATGGGCTGCCAAACGTCTGTGGTGATAGGGAGGGCTCTCTATACCAGAGCTTCTGCCAGCTCACTAGTTGTTATCTTGAATATTGGGTAGGGAACTTTGTTATACCTTAATATTGTAGCCAAGATATTGAGGACAAAGTATCCAATGGTAAGTGCACATAGGGAATTACAGATTTAGGGTAATATTTTTGATAAGGTTTGTGTCACGTTTGTGCAATGTGGTACATGCGCAACCCAACCTTAAATTAGATTTATGAAGCTATGCAAGGCCACTTTGCGTGGCCCAGAATGGCTCCATAAATCTGGAGTAAGGCAATGCAGTGCAAATCACTGCATTGCCTTACTCTTCCCTGGAAAGGCGTTCCCTGGACTTTGCATGGGTATTCCCATGCAACTCCCATGGATTTTGATACATTCCTAGATTGACTAGAACTGGTAAACCTGGGAACGCCCCAAAATGCTATGCCTCGCCAGGGGATGCGTAACAAGGTGAAATATCTTTATTTCTCCTTGTTACTTCCTTTTTCTATATGTGCATTCTGCAGCACACATAGAAAGAGGAATATGCCCCAGGGGGTTGTTTTTGTGCAGGAAGGTACCCCTCCCTGCACAAAAACAATCCTGCATGTAACACAGGCACCCTTTCACCTTGGTACAAGGGTGCTTGCGTTGGTGCTAGGCTGCCAAAAGGTCACCAGCGCAGGGGAAGAGGCTGGAATGCGCCGTATTGCCTAGTACGGCGCATTCCTGCCCATTCCCTGTAACACAGAGCAGCAAGATGACTTGCTGCACTGCACTGCGTCACGTTCTCATAAATAGGCCCCATACTATTCTTAAGTCCACATCTACCTACCATGATGATACATACATCATCAAGGTACATATATGTGGTTACTTATAGAAGACCTATACATACTTACCTGTTGAAATGTTTGTCCACGATATGATGGGATTCAGGCTACCATACTTTCCTTGCCCAGTCCGGAGATACTAGGATGTTTTTGGCCCAAGTCGCTCTTCATCTTCTTGTGTACTCTGGGCTGGTGAGGTAGGGAGTGGAAAGTGTACATGGTCCCCAAACCCAGTGCTGGTGGAAGGCATCTAACTGAGGAAGAATACCTTGTGAACTCCAATGCTCATACGTTTTGACACTTCACATTTTCTGGGTGGCGAATAAATCAAGACAGGGTTCTCCCATTGATGGAAGATGCTGTGCACCATCTCTGAGTGGAAGTGCCATTTGTAATCTGCTAGGCAGCGTTGGCTGAGTTTGTCTGCCCTCGCATTTAAAGATCCTGCCAGATGCTGGGCCACCAGGGAGATGGGCTGAGGTTTCAGCCACTTCCAGAGGAACAAGGCCTCGTGGGACAATCAAATGGTAGTCATGTTGTATGTCAGAACCTGTACTCATTCCCTCTTGATGTTCAGGAGGAACATCTTCATTGGCAAGTGAATCGCTCACATCTCCAGCAGGTTGATACGGAGAGTCCTCTGATCTTCACCTCTCCTCTATGACCTCCTCAACCATGTAATTATACATCCATCACAACCGCTATTTCTCTGAGTTATAGGAAGAGGGGTTTGCACAGGTCCAATTGCGGTCAAGCAGCCACCACTGCAGGTCTTTCACAGTCTCCAACACCTGTATGGAGTCTGATAGATTGCCTTTGTTCTGAGCCAACTGAGACTTCAGATCCCACTGAAGAGCCCAGGTGTACCACCTGGCGTGGTCCACAAGCAGCATGCAGGAGACCAAAAGGCCCAGAAGCCTCAGAGCTGCTCTCACTAAGGCCCAGGTCAATGGTTGAAAGATTTGGATCATAGCCTGAATGTTCTGGGCTCTTTCAGGTGGAGGAATAGCTCGGAACAGCACTGAATCCATGATGTTCCGAAGAAAGATAGCCACTGTGAAGGAGTCAGGTGTGACTTTGGTACATTGATGGAGAAAACCAACAATGTTAACAGATTGGCTATCTTCGAGAGGTAGTTTACGGCTGTTGGTGTTGAGCCCGCCTTCAGTAGCCAGTTATCAAGGTAAGAAAAGACTGGTATTACCAATCTCCGCCGATGGGCTGTGACCACCACCATCACCTTTGTCAGGAAAAAGGGGAGTATATAGAACTGAAAGCGCTCTTGGCCTACTTGATACCACAAGTAATGCCTGTGGGACTGCAGGATAGGGATTACTAAATTTTCGTCCTGTAAGTCAAGCACCACCACCCAGTTTCCTGGATCCAGGGCAGACCAACCTTGGTGTATTGTGAGCATTCTGAACTTGTCCTTCTGGAGGAAGACGTTCAGAGGGTGAAATTCTAAACTGGGATGTAGGCCTCCACCCTTCTTCGGCACCAAAAAGTAACAGGAATAGCAAACAATCTCAGCACCCTCTCTAATGCTCCCTTGGGAAAAAGAATCTGAACTTCTCCACAGAATATGGACAAGTGGTCCTCCGGAAGGTGTTGCGGTGTAGAAGGGTAAGGAGTATCCATGTTCCACCATCAGTAGCACCCATTGATCTAACTTGATGCTACATCACCCGGGAGGTGAAAGACAATCTGATGTCCTAGCATGCGATTATCTACCTGTAAGAAGGCCATACATAACCTTTCTTCATCTTCAGGTGAGTCCTGCCCTCCCAACAAGATAAAGTATGATTGTCTATTTACCTTGCAAACACATGATGTCTGAAAGCATACATTTTAATACACAGTTTGTTTCATACCCAGTCCTGATAAAGACCCTTTCAGATGTTTAAAAACACATATTGCATCTGAGGGTTGATACGTCGACAATGTGCATATGCTGTCTGTACTGAATCATCAGCCTTTTGAGAGCCCTAGGAGAGATGAAACAAGCCCCTCTCTGAGACACTTTAAAACTGTAGGGTTCAGACAGGCTCACTGAAGAATTTGAATTTGTTTTCTGTTTAGATGTACTGCCACTTTTAACAGATGCACTGCACGAGCACCTTTTCACTTTGCACCTATGGAGCATCTTTTTCAAAGATATGAACTATTGTAATTGAATTCTCTGTAAATATATGTGATGGATTTTGTTACACAGACTCGTGTGTTTTGTGTTTGTTTTTATTATGCATTGATTTATTGTGCATGGTATACAGAATTAATTATAAGCAATTTAATCATATTGTATTAACTTTTAAACTCACATTATTTTTTAAATTCAAAAAAGTGGTTAAGGTTTTCAAAAAATCAATAATAAGGGCATGATTTAACGTGTGGTGGAGGGAATTACTCTGTCACAAATGTGACGAATATACAGTTCGGCATATTACGATCCCATTATAGCCTATGGAGATCGTAATGCGGCGGATGGGATTTCCGTCACGTTTGTGACAGAGTAACCCATCCACCAAACTCTAAGGCCCATATTTATACTCGGTTTTCGCTGAATTAGCGTCATTTATTTTTACGCAAATTCAGCCCAAACCTAACTCCATATTTATACTTTGGTGCTAGACATGTCTAGTGCCAAAGTTATGGAGTTTACGTCATTTTCTGGAGGGGAAAACCTACCTTGCGTCAATGAGATGCAAGGTAGGGGTTCCCTTCCAGAAAAGGACGATATGTCCTTTGCGCCATATTTCTCCCCCGTGCTAAAATCCAGCATGGGGGGATGGAGGCCTTAAATAATGGCGCTAAGCTTGCTTACCGCCATTATTTAACGCCTGGGTCTGGGCAGGCATAAGGGTACCTGTAGGCAGATTTCCATGGTCGGATGCCATGGAAATTGCCCAGAGGTGCCCTTCCCCGGCCCTAGGGACAACCCCACCGACCCCCACCCCCACCAAGAGGTCATCTAAGGATGGGAGACCCATCCCAGGTAAGTCCGGTGAGTATTTTTATTTTTTCTTCCCAACACCGCTCCGGGGCCCTGACTTGAGGCCCCCTGCACGGCGCTGGCCCCAATGGCCATGCCCAGGGGACATTTGTTCCCTGGGCATGGCCATTGGGGTGGTGGGCATGGCTCCTGTCTTTAATAAGACAGGAGCCATGTCCATGGAGCTTGTGCGCCAGAAAATGGCGCTACACTGCTTAGAGGCAATTTTTTTGCCTCTAAACAGTGTAGCGCCATAATTTAGTGCACAAGCCCTGCTTCCCCGGCCCTGTTAGCGTCCTTTCCAAGGACGCTAACAGGGCCTTAGCGCCGGCTAGCTCCATTCCATAAATATGGCGCCCGGCCGGCGTCATGGAATCGCGCTAGCCGACGCTATACTTTTCGACGTAAACCTGCGCTAATGCAGGTTTGCGTCAAAAAGTATAAATATGGGCCTAAATGAGGCCCTAAATCATTTATTTTTCTATTTGACTACCTCCACTGATTTCTATTGGAGGGTGTTGCAGTACTATTGGTTGGCCAAGTGCATTGCTGTACTTACTTCAGCTATCAGCTGGAGTAATTCACTACTGTTCTGGGTCCCTTGTTGCCTGTAGTGATTTTAGAAGGGCAGTTTGTGAATATAAAAAGACTTAGGCCCATATTTATGGGCTTTTGACACAGGGCAGCACAGCTGCCCTGTATCAAAGGGAAAGGGCAGGAATGCGCTGTATCTAATGCATGTTGCGTGTTTCTTTCCTTCCTCACTGCACTGGCACCGTTTTGGCAGTCTAGTGCCAACGAAGGCACCCTTGCACCATGGTGCCTGGGTGCCGGCGTTGCATGCAGGATTGTTTTTGTGCAGTAAGGGACACCTTCCTGCACATACAGAATCCTGGGAGGTTTTTCCTCTTTCTATGTGTGCTGCAAACAAGGAGAAATAAGGGTATTTCTCGTTGTGCACTTTACTCCTGCTAATCAATGGTAAAGTGCTTGTGCTCTCCCTTCCTAACATGGTAAAACTGGAATACACCTGATTGCTAGGTACATTTAATTTACTTAAATGTCCCTAGTAAAAGGTACTACGTATACACAGGGCTTGTAAAATAAGGCCCAAATTTATGTGGATTTGGCGCAGGACAGCGTAGCAAGTCACCTTGCTAGGCTGCCCTGCATCAAAGTGAATGGGTAGGAATGCACCATATCTATGGCATAAAGCGCATTCCTGTCTATTCCCCCTGTGCTAGTGCCATTTTGACAGCCTAGCTCCAATGCAAGTATCTGTGTTGTAGGAAGGATTGTTTTTATGCAGGAAGGGGCACCTTCCTGCACAACAACTATCCTGGGAGGTGTTTTCCTCTTCCTATGTGTCCTGCAGAATGCAGCATACATAGAAAGAGGAAAAAAACAAGGAGAAATACAGATATGTCCCGTAATTCCACCTTCTCTGGGGAGACGTAACGTTTTTGGGCATTCCCAGGTTTACAAGGTCTTGTAAATCTGGGACTGCTTCAAAATCCATGGTCATGCGTGGGAACAACCACAGCAACGCCCATGGTACACCTTCCTTGCGCAGAGTAAAGCAACGCAGCGATTTGCGCTGCCCTGCCTTACTCCATATCGATAAGGTCACTCAAAGCCACACAAAGTGGCTTTGTGTGGCCTCGAAGAGATGAGTTCAAGGTTTGCGCTGCCATTTCGTCACAAAATCACAATGGCGGCACAAGGGGCTCATAATTATGCCCCTAAGTGTTTTCTGAGTGGGTGCATGTCCCTCACTAAACCCCTCTCTAGCTCTATCTAAACTGTTCCTGGTTCCTCGCTAATACCACCCCTTAAGTCATAAATTGTTCCCATTTTCCATCCACTTCCCTCTGTCCCTCCCACATTTACTACCAAAACATATACTTGCATGTTTGGAGATTCCGCAGTCCGGGCAGAGATCTCCGCACAGAAAATGCTAGGAGAGGCGTAGGTGTAACCTCCACACATCGGTTTGCAAATAGCATTTTATAGTATGTTTGTTGTACTTTTCTGGTACTACAGAATGCAGTTTGTGAATAGATGAATGTAATCTAGTTGGTCCTTTTTACTAGATGTATGCAACACTTTCTAAACCTCTGTGCAACGTAAGATCCACACTATGACACAATGAATCCCCTATGGTCACAATGCCATTGATGGTTCCCTTTGTTGTGACCTTATGGAAAGTTAAATATTGTAATTGTATTTATATAACGCTTACTACCCCTGACATGGCATTGAAGATGGGGTCCAGGTTTTGATCACTGCAGCCTGATGGACTGGGGTGCAGTGCTAGTAACTACAAATAGGTCAGATTAGTTGCAGTACTCCATTGATCATCTTTATGTTTTCCTTAGTGTGATGCCTTAAGTGCGACGGTTATGTCTACAAGTGGGTTCTATGTTCACTGCTTCTGAAGAATCTACATATACCTTACTCATGATACCTGAATAGGCAGAAACTTGTCGGCGTTGATGGTGTTCCCAAGTAGTGAGGGCCTGACTGTTCAGAACAGAATGTTCCTACACCAGCAGAACTTAGCTCTGATTTGCACACCACCGTTCTCTGTCTAGACTAGCATAGTAGGCAAAAAAGACTAAATTGAATGCAGCATAATGAATAACCAGTGGCTGAGATTAAGCTAAGCATTACACCCAGCATGTGTTTGTTTTTCTCAGTGCAACTGCCTGGGTGAGAGAGGTATGTCCCTCTGTGAGTTCTGTGCTCGCTGTGCCATTAGAAGCAAGCTGACAAGGCCTAAATATATTAAAACCTGCCTAAACTGCTTTTATTCTCATCTGGATGGATACTGGCCTGGCAGTTCAAGTTGGACTGTTACTACTGAAGCAGGGCAGAAGCTAAGATGTATATCGCCTGTCACTGACTTGAGTGGCAAAATGGATAAAGAAATGGACTGGAATGTGGCCTTGAGCAATTACCACCCTCTAGGATTAATTCAAGCATTCCACCCATCACTTTTTTGTGTTTCACAGTGCAACAATTTACCACCCCTTTCCCAGTCTGCGTGTCAACCCTCCTCTCCATGCTTTTTGGGGTGCTTTTTGCTTGCCTTTGATTCTGTTCTCCATGCTGCTTTACATCGTACTAAAGATTTCCATAATGGTGGACCTCAAATTTTGAGCATAGTGGTGCAACCACAAACATGATTGAAGCATTCCTTTAATCAATCTGTTAAGTCTAATTCACAAAGCCCTGTTCTGGAAAAATATTTCAAATCCTACTATCTTCTCCACTGTCATAGAGGACTTGGCATACATTTACATTGGAAAGGAACCCAATTCAAGAGACCCAAGTACCATGTTGGAGTTCTATCACAATATATTGGCGCTAAACATCCTGACTCTAGTTAAATCTTGAAAACTCAAGTAATTGATACATAGCAGAACGTACAGATTAAAACATGTAAACTAAAACTGGGAACACCAATGGCACAAGCCACACACCGATTATGCTTTCAGCAGAGCCAAAAGGGCCTATTTCACTAAATACATCCACCCAAACAAAAGGGAATCTTCAGAATACACCAAGAACTGTCTAATCTTGATGATCTGATAGGCAAACCATGCACAACTCTGCAAAGATTACTTGCCCTTTTGACAAAATCTGCAGATTGATTTCCCACACATCCAATCCTCCTACCCATCCACAATCACCACCTCAATTAAAATTTGCTTTCACCACATTTTGAACTTTGGAAACCACTGTTTCTCAACCTGGCCATTTAAGGCCTCTTGCTCAGCCTCCTGCTTCATGCAATGTCTTTTGAGTCTGAAGACAGACACAGTTGACTTGATAGGTGCCTTCCTCCAATTGAGAGTTGTGTCTGGCTCTATGAAGCATGCCATCATCACACCCTCCTAAAAAGGTAAGCTTCAAATCCAAAGATATTGTCAAAATACTAACCCATCTCCAACCTCTCGCTTTCCACCAAGATCACAGAAATGCAAGTAACAAGACAAAAGTAGGTTGATCTAAACTACCTCCTCCGTTATGGTTGGCACATACTGAAGGAAACTGGATCCACAACAACCAATATAAGGCTATAGAGCGTTTAGTATTCAACAAAGTAGTATATATAAATCAACTTTTGTAGCTACCCCTCTTCATCCTTCAGAAAGAAACCCCCAACTGTACACGAGTTCACATGCTCAGACCAAATAACACAAATCTAATCAACATGCTAAAATGTAAGAAAAAGAAGTATGAAGAAGCCGTGAGAGGACAGGGTACTTCATCGGTAACATATTCATGGAAATTTTATATGGAACACCTTTGATTCTTGTCTCCGAACCATGCTGAACCTGAACTCCTTTACAAAAGAACTGAAAGAAACAAAACTCTTAAAGAAAGTCTTCAATCCTTCACTATCTGTATCTGGCACCATCCCTCCCCTCAGGACAGGACCCTTTTTCACTCTTGCAACTGGAATCCTTCTTCAATGCACTGACTTTGCCCCCATACATTGTCTGTCTTCCATTTTGTTCTCTCAGCAAACCTTGCCTCCTCCCTCCCCTCTCCTTCCTCCGTGCGCTGCAAAGTGGCTATCATGATAGGTTGGTTTCTGTCAGAACTGGGTTGGTAACCACAGGGCACTCATGGGTTATGAAGCCCCAATTGAGGTGATTGAGTTTGTTTACCTGTGTTGCCCATGGACTGATCTCTGGTGTCCTGAAAAATTAACAAGAAGTACACCCTTTCAGCACTTGACTCTCAGAGTAGCAAGGCGAGCAGTCAAAATTTTATGCAAGGAAGAGTTGTTGGGTTAAAGATTTAGGCCCAGATTTACTAACATTTTGCGTTGTGGCTGTGCCACTCTTTGGTGCAGCCCAATGCAAAATGATAGTCCAGTTTTACAAAGCCACGCAAGGGCTATTTTATGTCCTAGCGTGGCTCAAAAAGAAATGTAATGCAAAGCAGTGGCTTGGGCTGTGTTGCTTTATACTTCAACTTAGGAGTCGTTCCATTGGTGGGGCACGGGCGTTCCCAGGCATCCAAATATGGATTTTGGCACATTCTCACATTAACTAAAGCTAGTAAACCTGGGAATGCATCCAAATGCTATGCCTTACCATGTGAGGCATAAATATTAGAAATATCTTTAATTCTCCTTGTTATTTCCTCTTTTGGCATGCACTACATACTGCAGCAGACAAAGAAAGAGGAAAATGCCTCTAAGGATTGCTTTTGTGAAGGAAGGGACACATTACATTCCCTGTCTGCGCAAAAACAAACCTGCTTGTAGTGCAGGACCCCTTGCACTATGGTGCAGCGGTGACTGCATTGGCGCTAGACACTACGCAGTGTGCCAGGCCAAGGAGAGAGTAGAAATACTCCAAAGCTTCGTAAATATTGAGTAATTCTGCTCTCTCCCTTTCATGCAACGCAGCAACTTTGCTTGCTGCCCTGCTCTGCGTAAAAGATTAGTAAATATGCCCCTTAGAATTCAACATTGCACCTAATAACATTCAACAATGGATTGTTCAGTCACTATATTTGCTTATTAAGAAAAAGTATTTAACTACACCAGGACTTACTACTACGCAAATAGATAATATAGAATGCAAGCGTAATCACTGTAAATTCACACCATGCTATTCAATTCTAAAGGAGCAACACTACTTGGGGGAATCTAGACAGGTGCAGGCTCATTCATGGTGCCATGAGCAGCTTCTCTAGACATCCAGGTCTGAAAGATGTACAGGCAGTATTAAAGACATTGGCTTTCTGAAGCAGAGGAGACTTGCATCATCGGCACATTGGTGAATCCTGATGATGTTATCTATGAGTAGAGCTCTAAGCAGCTCCATGTAGAGGATTAAGATGGCAGGAGGCAGTATGGAAGTCTTAGAGACTCCACAGCTGATAGGGATCATTTGGGACATGGAGGTGCCCATGTTAACAAACTGGCGTTAGCTGGAAAGGTAGGTGGAGAACCAATGAAGTCCATTGCTGGTGAATCACACTCAAAACTCCAAGGTGTATGTGAGGGTGGGATGTCCGACTGTGCGAAAGGCAGCTTTGAGGTCCAGTAATATCAAGAAATAAACGTCATCATAATTTGTGCAGAGCAGGGTCAGACTGTGAAAAAAAATAGGCCCAGGCACCAAAATAAATGGGGACCTCATTAGCCAATCAGATAGCTAAAAAAGTGGCCTACATTTGCAAATAGGTTAGTTTTGAACTTATAAAGACATGTTGTGTAGGTGTTTTACAAAAGTATGGGAGACTGCATTCATTTTGTTTCTACAGGCAATAATTGTGGCAGTATCCGGGAAAAAAACAGTAAAAACTGACCAACCAAACCATAAACAGGCCTATACACCACCAAAAAATTGGCCCACACACTGCCCTACAGGTCAGTCCGACCCTGTGGTCAAGAGGGTATTGTCTAGAATGTGGAAGGTAACGGTCTCCATGCTGCAGCATGATCTGAGTCTAGTGTACGTTTTGTTTAGATGTGGAGGGATCTATCCTCTCTTGACAGATTCTGGGGCAATGCCTTGAGTGAAACAGGCATTAGAAAATGGAGAGTAGGGTTGACTGAGTTTTCCCATAGACAACTTTGATGGAGGATGAAGGTAAGACATCATCTTCATAAGTAGCTTTGAGGGAGTTGACTATGTCGGCAAGATCTGCAAAAGACAGAGCTTTGAAGGCTGACCTCTGTGGGATTCTACCGGGGGAGTGGAAATAAGAGATGAAGCAGGTCTGATGTTGTTGTGCTTTCAGGTCTTCTGTATTTTTCATTGCATAAGAGATTGATGGCATTACACTTTTCCATGGAGTGATGAATAGATGGGTCAGGCACCGGGTTGATGCATGCTTCATTGTCTTGAAAAGGGGTTTGCTTCTGTTGATGGCTTCACTGAGTGTGTTTGCTTTGGCTGAGGTGATGATCTGTCTGCGTGTTGTGCATAGGAAATTCGTATTGTGAGGTCATCAGAAGTTATGTTTGCCTTCTGTTTTCTTCCCTGCTTTGGATGGATAGTTTATAGCAAGGAAGGTCTTTAGAGTCCCAGAATGCTGAAGGCTTTGGCATGCGCTTGCATGTTTTAATTGGGATGTGAAAGTTCACATAGTTTTCCAAGGGATTTACTAGGGATGTGGAAGTTCACATTGTTTAGAAGTGAGCTGTTCTCAAATGTGAACTTGATAGGGTGAAAGATGAATTCTAGCATCAGGTTGCCTATGGAGATGTCTTCTAGGATCTGAAGGACTGGCCTTTGCTGTGTTGATCTTGGTTTATTTGTAGGATGCTGAGGAGAAAGACAGGGATGGAAAAGTAGTCTGTCCAGTCCAGGAATATGGGTGGTTGGCATTTGATTGTTGGTGATGTTGAGAAGGTTTGTGGATGTGACTTTGGAGTGTGTTGGTTGTGTGACATGCTGTACCACATTGAAGGTGTTGATGAGGTTGAAAAGGGTGTTCTTGTTTTCTTTTAGATTATGTTGTCTGGGAAGTTGAAGTCACCCAAGATAATGCTGTGGACATGTCGGATGGGGGAGGTACTGAGGAGGTGACATGCTGCACTTCATTGATGGTGTATATGAGGTCAAAAAGGGTGTTCTTGGTTTTTTTTTCAGCTTGTGTTGCATGGGAAGGGGAGTCACCCAAGATAAT
Organism: Pleurodeles waltl; assembly: GCF_031143425.1. Classification (NCBI taxonomy): domain Eukaryota; kingdom Metazoa; phylum Chordata; class Amphibia; order Caudata; family Salamandridae; genus Pleurodeles; species Pleurodeles waltl. The sequence goes on along the minus strand of NC_090443.1, from coordinate 967,069,352 downwards.
GGTCTGGACCTGTCGGATGGATGAAATACTGAGGAGATCGGAGAATTCATTATTGAAGTCATTGTTCTTCCCAGGAGGACTGTAAATGTGATGTTAGTTGATGGTCTGAGTTAAGGAGAATGGAAAATGGCATGTCATCAACTACTTTGGAATAGAGTGTTCATTTCTTGCCCAGGGTGCAGGACCAGGGGGACTTATGGATGACAGCGAGTCCTCCTCCCTTTTTATGTGCACGGTCCATATACAGGATGTTGTAGTCTGTGTGGAGGTTGTTGAGGATGTGCAAGGAAGTGGTGGTGTACCATGTTTTTTGTGATGAAGAGGGTGTCAAGCTTATGATATGTGATGAGGTCTGTGAAATCTAGTGCATGGATTACTGCAGAGCGAGCATTAATGAGCATGAGTTGGAATGTGATTTCTGTGGTTTGAGGGTGTATGGTAGTGGGATGTGTTCAAAGTGGGGTCTATGTGTTTTGTGAATGCTATGTCAGTGTCTGGGTCATCATAGTTTTAGTGGGATTGTGGGGATTTGCAGTACTGGTGTTGGGTGATGCACATTATTTTATCCTACCTTATAAATTTCAGTGGAACACCGGTTCTGGCCCAAGGCCCTTCTAAATAGGTGATGTCCTTGTCTTCTCTGCCATTTGCAGAATAGGCCCTGGAGCTGGGACACCTTAAAAAGTTGACTGAAGTAAGGAGAACATAGGAAGTGATGTCACTCCCTGAGCAGATGGCTGAAGGGAAATCCAGAGATGGCACTTCCAATGCAGCTGGTTAATGCGGAATTAGGTCCTCTTGTTTGGATTCTTATTTTAAAGGTCATTTGGGCATGAATACAGTGATACCACTTGCTGTTCACATAAATTATGGGAAATTCAATTATGTCAATCCCTGTGCAAATGAGTGATAGGAAATGAAATTCTCTTGCTTGCTTTCTTCTTTGAAAGAAGCGTTTGGTGACAAACCAATGCTACGACTTACTGTGCAGATGGATGATAGAAAGTGAAGCCCTGTTGCCTAGTTTTACATTTTTAAAGATGGTTTTGGTGGGAAACCAATGGTGTCACTTCCTGTGGAGATGGATGATGGGACATGGACTATCACTTCCTGTGCAAATGAATTGTAGGAAATAAAGTCCTTGTGCTTGGCTTGTTCTTTTAAAGATGATTTTAGCAGGAAACCAGTGATGTCACTTCCTGTGCATATGGATGGTGTGAAATGAAGTCTTCTTGTCTGGCTTCTTTTTAAGATGATTTTGTTGGGAAACCAGTGATGTCACTTCATGTGGAGGATGATGATGGTAAGTGTTGTAATGTCTCTTCTCGTGCATATGGATGGTTGAAGATTGACTCCTCATGCTTGGCTTCTTCTTTTAATGATAGTTTAGATGGGAAACAAGTGTTGTCCCTTCTTGTGCAGACAGAAGATAGGAAATGCAGTGATGTCACATTGTGTGCACATGAATGGTGGGCAATCCAAAGTTGTCACTTCCTATGCAGTTGGATGATGGGAAGTAGCCGTCTTCCTATTCAACGAATGTTTCAGGCGTGGATTGGGTATTCCTCATCTACACTGGCGAACCAGATCAGGCCGGACTGGCCATTCAAGGTATCCATCCTTAGTTGATCCAGATGCTCTCTTTGTCTTTGGATGGTGGCAAGGAGTAAAAGGGGTGATGCTGATCAACATCTAGTTCCAGACACCCAATACATGGGCAAAAAGGAGACAACAGGCTTCACACCTTGAACTTATCAACCTTTGGTAGGGACACCTCAATGGTAACAAAAGGGGAAGTCCTGACACAGAGCTTACCTTATACTTCGAAAAAGATGACTGCCTCTTGATCCCCAAACCTTCACAATTCTCCATTTGGATATCAAACCAGCCAACACGTGCTATGCCCCTAATTAGGCTTTGAGGCCTGGGGCTTTCACAAAGGTCGTATTTTCATATAATTTAATCTTCCAATAAGGTGAAATTCGACACGGGTTATAATCCCCCCACATCTTTCAATCTCTCCGGTCCTGTCAGATTGACTGGTTTGATATCAAAATGAAGAGTTGTGGACCTACCACAGGACTGGTTCGCTAATCAATGGAAGATTGTGATTTCAAAAAATTGAATATACTCTCTCGCTTTGGATACATTTCACAATTGTATACAACTACGAAAATTGCACACTACAAAGTGAATACATTTTGAGAAGAGTGTTAAAAACTAAAACTGTATAACACAGTGTGATGTAGAATTATGGATCACAAAGAGATTCCAAGAAAAATGGCAAAACTTGTTTACTTCATTCACTGAGAATTGATAATAAGAACATATTGCGCATCAGCACAAGCTTATTGCCTATTTGCTAATTTTGGGTAGGTATACTCAACAATTACTAATTAACTTGACAAACCCCAGAGGTGTCGGAGTTAGTCACTTTTAAGGATACCCTGGATTTTCTGGGACCACCCCAATTTTTTTCAACATCTCTCCTGCAACATTTCAGTAAATTTTGCACATTCCTGCTTTTTTTTTTTTACAGATGATCGACTCATCACAGGGGGAGGCATGTTTTTGCATGTTATAGTGCAGGATTAGATAGTTAGCACCCCTTATAAGATATAAATGTAAATATCACAGATGATATGGTGAGAAAATGTTGAATTTAATTGCCTTCTGTGCCTCCATGTCTGTGTGTTCTATGTTAATGAGGTTTCCAATTAATTAAACATGTGCTACATCGTTGCTGCAAAGTTGTACTTCAACTTTTGGTTTGTGGAATATCCTTGATATTGATCACTGCTGTAAGCTAGCTGATCTGTGAGTGCAAGGATTCTAAGCTGGACATGACTCTTAAGACAATTAGAAGGTGGTGCGCATTCACTTTAATATGATACAAGGTGAGTAATGATAAATGGACAGACAGTTGGATTATATGAAGGGTAGATGGCCCGACAGATAGCTCAGTGGCTGAGCTGGATGGATAGGTGGGAGGATGTGAACATAGACGGAAAGGTGGATAGCTGGGTAGATGAACCAGTGGCTTAATTGAATTTGAGGGGGCCCCCCTGCAAAGTACCTAGAGAGGACCCATCTCCCCTTGAACTCAGTCAGGGGCCTGGCGCCCGTGCAGTGTTCTGTGCTGAGGAGGCTCCCTAGAGCTTGGGCCCCACCTGCAACACGGGGGCCTTTGTTACGAACAAACAAAGGCCCATATTTATACTCCTTTTGCGCTGAATTTGCGTCATTTTTTTCACACAAATTTGGCGCAAACTTAACTCCATATTTATATTTTGACATTAGACATGTCTAACGTCAAAATATAGGAGTTTTCACCATTTTTTGGATGAGTGAACCTACCTTGCGTTAATGAGATGCAAGGTAGGCGCTCCCATCCAAAAAATATAAAAAGGGCTAAATATTGGTGCTAAGCTTGCTTAGCACCATTATTTAATGCCTGGGTCAGACGTGTGGACCCATTTCCACAGTTAAACACAATGGAATGGGTCCACAGGTGCCCTCCCCAAGCCCCAGGAACACCTCCACCATAGGGACACCGGAGAATGGGGGACCTCATCCCAGGTAAGTCCAGGTAAGTATTTTTTAAATATTTTTTTTTTGTCATTGGGGGCCCTAACTTGGGGACCCCTTGAATGGCACAGGGTGCAATGGCCACGCCCGGGGGACACTTGTCCCCTGTGCTGGCCATCGGGGTAGTGGGCATGACTCATGTCTTTCCTAAGGCAGGAGTCATGTTTTTGGTGGTTGTGTGCCAGTAAATGGCACTAGTCTGGTTAGAGGCATTTTTTTGCCTCTAACCAGGCTAGCATCATTTTATGACTCACAACCCCATTCTTCCCTACAGCCAACCCCCCCCCTCTCACCCACCAGCTAGCATCATTTTAGTTGACGCTAGCACAAGGTGAGAGCCGGCTTGTGCCATTCCATTAATTTAGTGCCCGGCAGGCACTCAGGAATGGCGCAAACCGGCCCTATACTTTTCGGTGCAAAACTGCATTTCCCCAGTTTTGCACCAAAAAGTATAAATTTAAGCCAAAATGCCTCCACGGACTCCAGCGGAGGCACGCACTTTTTAAACGTACATCTCTATTTAAAAAAGTGTTCATTTTGCATTCCCCTTATTGTGATTACCCACTTGAAAGTCTAAATTCACCTGTATTTTTGAGTCAAAAGGTGCCTAGGCCATACATGACAACATACACGAATCAGGAGACTCCTGGGGGCATATTTATACTCCGTTTGCGCCGGAATTGTGTCGTTTTTTCCGACGCAAAAGTAACTCCATATTTATACTTTGGCGTTAGACGCGTCTAGCGCCAAAGTCCATGGAGTTTGCGTCCTTTTTTAGCGTGGACACCTACTTTGCGTTAATTATATGCAAGGTAGGCGTTCCTGTCTAAAAAAGTGACTCCGCGGCATGTGCGCCGTATTTACACTCCCGGGCAAAATTCACGCCCGGGAGTGGGCGGGTCAAAAAAAATGACGTACGGCCGCTTTTGCGCCGTTTTTTAGCGCCTGGAAAAGGCAGGCGTTAAGGGACCTGTGGGCTCGGAAGGAGCCCAGAGGTGCCCTCCCATGCCCCCAGGGACACCCCCTGTCACCCTTGCCCACCCCAGGAGGACACCCAAGGCTGGAGGGACCCATCCCAGGGACAATAAGGTAAGTTCTCGTAAGTATTTTTTTAAAAAAAAAATTGTGGCATAGGGGGGCCTGATTCGTGCCCCCCTACATGCCACTATGCCCAATGACCATGCCCAGGGGACAGAAGTCCCCTGGGCCTGGCCATTGGGCAAGGGGGCATGACTCCTGTCTTTGCTAAGACAGGAGTCATTTCTATGGGGGTTGGGAGTGGAAAAAAATGGCGCAAATCGGGTTGAGGCGAAAAATTTGCCTCAGCCTGACTTGCCCCATTTTTTCATGCCCAAGCTCCATATCCCCCTACGCCGGCGCTGCCTGGTGTACGTCGTTTTTTTCAACGCACACCAGGCAGCGCCGGCGGCTAACGCCGGCTAACGTCATTGCTTAAATACAGCGCCCGCATGGTACTTCAGAATGGCGTTAGCCGGCGCTAATTTTTTTGACGCAAAACTGCATTAGCGCAGTTTTGCGTCAAAAAGTATAAATATGGGGCCTGATTTTGAAAGCTAAAAATAACTTTTTAGGGTTGAGCCTATGAGTGCAGGGGCTTGCTCTGTTGTGTTCAGTAAAGGGCTTGGAGCCCGCCTGTCGCTCACCATTTGTTGGTTTGCGTGGCACTCTTCTTTACAGCCTCGTAATTCGTCAAAGCATGTCTGACATCATTTCCATTCCTCTGGTTGGAGCAGGGATCAAGTACTAATTGATTTAAACTTCATTAGTACCAGCCCGCTGCTCCCGACGTGATCAAGGTACTATTTTGTTGTAACTTCCAGTGCCCCACAAACAGAAGTCTTGTACCTGGCAAAAACGTGCCCAGCAGGACAATCAAAATTTCTAAGTTTTATTTTTTAAAGTTAACTTTATTTTATTTTCTCACTTTCCACGCATTTTTTTTATCATTTTGTTTTTGCTCGTGGGCTCTGTTGTCAAAAGATGACAATTAACTTGTTCGAAATATGCCAGATCTATTGCATTGCAAATGTTTGTTTTGAGATGGCTCCCACCTGAAATTGATACTACTTCAATAGAAATCAATGGGGAAAATCCATTCCCCCAATTTCTTTTTTCAAAATTTCACATTTTCTTCTTTTATAATGTTGGCACGTATGGTAGGCTATCCTTGATCTCAGAAATGTTAGAATGACGCAAATGCAGCTAAAGTACGAGCGAGATACACGCAAAACGGAACGTCTCCTTACTAGCTGGTGAACAGCAGAGGAGTCAGTGCTGAGCATCCCCTTCAGAAGCCTTCTTGTCCTGGGTCGACAGAGAGTCGCCTCGTGCGCCACCGCCCCGCGCGCGCCCCTGCTGCCCGCCTCGTGCAGTGACACCCGCGCTCCCGGCTCCGCGCGCAGTTTGTTTAATTAAGTATCCTCCCTAATGGGATTGCCTTATTTCCATAACAAACTCGCAGCCTGCCGTAACATCAGCTCCCTCATTCATTACTGGTAATTAGATATGGATTCCCCAACAACTTCATCCCTTATGATGAATGTCCCCCCTGACAGTCACCATTACACATTAGCATTTTTCCAGTGCATTCAATACATCATCTCCCTCCGCTCTTTTTTCAGTGGGCGGGAATATATTTTAAATAAAATATTAGCAATCCATTGCTGAGATTTATGCGTTCTGAAGTGCCTGGAATCTTCTGCCGAGCTTTGAATTACTTCATTATTTACTTGTGCGTCTTCGCTTCACAGTTTGATTGGATTTTAATGGAGTGGGCTCCTCTCCAGGGGAGTCCACACTAGACCGGACACGAGTGTTCCTGCAGTGGGGAACAAAAAGCGACTCATTCCAAGAAGTACCTCAGAAAGGGGGCGCTGTGTCTCTGGGAGTGGCAGACTTTGGGCCTGGGACCCTACAAAGCATGGCAATGAGGGAACTTTTGCAAAAGTTGTCTACGTAAGATGGAGCATGCTCAAACTTATTGATGTCGATTCACCAAAATGATGGGGGCAGAGAAGAGGCTGGCACTGCACACCCTCTGATCTTGATAACTTCATATGTTTGACCTCTCACCCCACCCGTAGCCCCTCAAAAGGCAGCTATTTGCTTCTGTTGGGGTAGAAGAAGGACACAAAAATGGAAGATAAACTACATAAAAGTAAACAGGTCTCTTAGATGGGGTTGCCAACTGCTCCATATTTTGCAGTTTTGCCCTGCTCTACTGTCCGGCAGCCCGCACACAAGCACTGTGTGACGCCCACTGTTCTGCATTTGGGTTCCCTGTCAATTGTAACCCTAAAAATGCAAGCAACTCTCACTTTTTTTATGAGCTGTAAAATGGGCACCTGTCTGTAGCAGGGAGGGAGGAGCTGCAAGAGAGGTCATGCACAATGCACCTACAGGGGCACGTTCAGCTACTGAGGTGCAAATCCAGCCACCTGCCTCTAAACAGCCCTGACTGTGGGTGAAAACCGTGCTGGTGACCCGGAGTATGTTTTTGGTGTTTATTTCTTTTATTCATCCGGTTTCAAACTACTGACCTATTGTCAGATCAGTAGACAGTGGTACAGGGACAGTATGATTTGCTCAGGATCAAACAGTTTGTTACAGCATTAGCCAGAAACTGCAGCACACTACCCCTTGGTGCAAAGCTATACATTTACCACATTGCATTATTCCTCTAAACTGGGCACGTTTCCCTCCCGTCTTCCACATAACATCCACTCAACTTTTACTCTGATTTGAAATAAACCCCGGGCAAAATTTACTAACACTTTGGCCCGTATTTATACTTTTTGACGCTAAACTGCGCTAACGCAGTTTAGCGTCAAAATATTTTGCGCCGGCTAACGCCATTCTGAAGCACCATGCGGGCGCCGTATTTATTGAATGGCGTTAGCCGGCGCAAGCAGACCGGCGCTGCCTGGTGTGCGTGGAAAAAAACCACGTACACCAGGCAGCGCCGGCGTAGGGAAAAATGGCACTAGGGCGTCTTAAAAATGGTGCAAGTCAGGTTGACGCAAAAAATCGCCTCCACCCGATTTGCGCCATTTTTAACGACGCCCAGACGCCATTTACATGACTCCTGTCTTAGTAAAGACAGGAGTCATGCCCCCTTGCCCAATGGCCATGCCCAGGGGACCTACGTCCCCTGGGCATGGTCATTGGGCATTGAGGCATGTAGGGGGGCACAAATCAGGCCCCCCTATGCCACAAAAAAATATTTTAAAAAAATATATTTATACTTACCTGAACTTACCTGAATGTCCCTGGGGTGGGTCCCTCCATCCTTGGGTGTCCTCCTGGGGTGGGCAAGGGTGGCAGGGGGGGTCCCTGGGGGCATGGGAGGGCAGCTGTGGGCTCATTTTGAGCCCACAGGTCCCTTAACGCCTGCCCTGACCCAGGCGTTAAAAAGTGGCGCAAATGCGGGGTTTTCTGCCCCGCCAACTCCCGGGCGTGATTTTTGCCCGGGAGTATAAATACGACGCATTTGCGTCGCAGTCATTTTTTTGGACGGGAACGCCTACCTTGCATCTCATTAACGCAAGGAAGGCGTTCACGCTAAAAAATGACGCTCTTTACTCATACTTTGGCGCTAGACGCGTCTAGCGACAAAGTATAAATATGGCGTTAGTTTTGCGCCGAATTTGCGTTGAAAAAAACGACGCTAATTCGGCGCAAACGGAGTATAAATATGCCCCTTTGTGTCAGGTTTGTGTTACTTGTGTAATGCAAACTTGACAGATACAAATTGTTACTTTTGGATTTACTGTCCAACACAAATCGGAATTTGATTTGGATAGTATCCTAAAGTAACATAAAGTTGCAGTATGTGCTGCTGTGCAATACTTTGCATCAAGGAGGTGTTCCATATGTGGTACAAGGGTGTTCCCATGCAACCACCCAAGGGTTTTGACACAAATCCCGATCTGCTAAAACTGGTAGACAGAGAGATGTGCAAAAACCCTACTCCTATTGAAGGCAGGCACAAAGAGGAAAATATTCTAATTTCTCCTAGTTTTTCCAACTTTGCATGTGTGCTGCGCTATACAGCACACATACCAAGTGAGAAAAGTCTTAAAACATGGTAGTTTGCCTGAGACAGTGCATGCACTGTCAGCGAAGTCTGTTGCAAACAAAAAAAGCTTAAAAAGGCATAGAGCCCACCAATTACTTACCATTGGTTGGTTTCCATGTCAATCTTATTCCCTTGCTTCTTATTCGCCAGAGCTTTCTGCTTCCTCCAAGGGCTTCTAGTATGTGTCCCTGACATGGAGCATGGACCAAGTACAACCTCCTGTCTGCGGCCATTGTCCATCCACTGACTGTGACCCTGCTGTTACTTTTTAAAAACTTTTAAACATTCATTCTATAAGAGTGCATGTGGCTGCAGTCTATCCCTCTCTCTCCCGTCTCGGTCCCTCATCCCACCGTCTGCCCCTCCCTCATGTTGCTTGCCTCCCCCCTCCTCCCACTGTCTGTTGGGTTGCTCCTCCTTCTCTCCGCCCCATACCTCCCTTGTGTTCCTGCCCCCCTGCCTTTGTCCTGACTTCCTCCTCCTAATGTCTGTTATGTTTCTGCTTCCTCCCCTGCACCTCCCTCGTGTGTCTTTCCGTCTCCATATCCTCCTCCGAATTTCTAGTGTGCTGGTGCTTGCTTGATCCCTCCTCCACCGCACCTCCCCTGAGTCACTTTCCCCTTGAGTTTTTTAGACATATTGCACAGCAGTGCGGGCTGCTGCACAACATGGCTTAAAGAAAAAAATTATAAGACAGTCAACTCTGGTCACTTGATAACATTTATTTTCCTTTACTTTAAGCCCTGTTGCACAGCAGCCAGTGCAGTCTAAAAACACTGACAAAGCAGGTAGATCTTGCATAGTCGAAACATATTGGCATTGCCAATGCTTGTTGTTAGACTTCCAGTACAAAACCTATGCTTTAGAGAACGCACAGACCTTTGCACTATGGCATAGGGGTGTATGGATTGGCACATAGCTGCAAAAAGTGCACCAGTACAAGGAGAGAAGACAGCAGTTCCACATCTTAGCATATATGTGTGCTGTCATTCTCTCCTCCTGTCATGCAACAATGCACAGCAAATTTAGTAAATGTGGCCCTCAATCCTGCCAAAAGGGAGCTGAGGAATAAGTACAAAAGGTGATTGCCCAAGAGCACACAATTTGGCCAAATGTGTGGCAGGGACGAACAACTGTAGCTCCTATTCCAGTTTCCAACTAGTCTACTAGACCATAACTGGGGTGGCAATGATTCTGATGGAAAGGCCAAGGGGCTGTCTTTCACAGAGATATGTCACTGTGTTGCCGGCCGTGCCCAGCTTTAAAATACAGTGTTTATTTCCAACATATTAATGTGAAGTGGTATAACCGAGTTTACATATCAATTATCCTAGTTCCATGGCTAAAATGTACTCACTTGTCCTGTGGCAGTAGATAGTTACTGGGTAGTATGCCTGGTAGATACTTATATTTACAATTGGAATATCAAAGTTTAAGACTGTTTCATTACATTTGGCTACCAGAGTTGTTTATTTTGTATAACCTGTCTCTCAAAAGTTGCAATAGCATGCAATCAAGGCTTACTGCAAGAGATGGTAAAATGATCAAAACTCTATAAAATACGAATGGTAAGCACACTCTAAAAACCCAAGCCCATATTTATCATGGGTTTGCATCACTTTTGCGCAGTGGTCGAAGTTGGTGGAACAAGAGGGGCATGAAGTGACCATACTTTTATGATTTATGAAACAGCGTTCCCCCACTTTTTGTAAAAAGACAACTGTCCTAGGATAGTTAATTCTGACAGTTTAAATGCCTCAGCAGAAGTGTCATTCAGTGAATCTCCTGTGCAGTGAAACCGAAACCGGGCAGACAGCTAAAGAAGCCTTCCTGCCAAGGTGCCTGCTTGCCTGAAAGAATTGCAAATGTGCGCTACGAGTTGATCTACAAATGTAAATGATGCTTTGGAGCAGGTACTGGCTTTAATTGACCTAATCACTCAAAGCTTTGTGATGACAAAGATTTATTATTTTTAAGTGGTAGTGCAAAGAGTTAACAACTGGGCTGTGAAATGCTTGTTTTTGATTGTAATTGTATTTATATCGCACTTACTACACCTGGAGGTGTTGACGGGACAGTAATGTAAAAAAAATGCATTACATGCACTCTGGGTATTACTAAAATCGATATTTTGGAAGCATAATTTTATCTTTAAAATTGTGCACATTTTGTAGCATTCTACCTTATACTGTGTGTAATGCAAGTTTAAAATAATGAATTACATATTCATAGTGCTTTCTGTCATAGGCTCTGACATCGTAGCACTAAAAATACACAAGTATCTTTTCTCTACTGCACCAACCATGACTTAATTCTGTGGCTCCAGGGTTACACAATGATTGTATTGTATAATGTATAATGATTGAAGTGAATTAACTAAGAGAGGTTTCATAATGTAATTTAGTGCATTTCCCCAAAAACAACTTTTTACATTTATTTTTCGTTTAAGCTGCATGTTATTTTTTATGAAGTTACCTGACGGTAAAAGACCAAAAAGAATTACAGAATATTTAAAATTTTTTAGCAATACCTTTGACCCTGCCCCCATGCTCACTGACCCCCTCCCCTCCCCACTGCATGCAGTATCACAGTTCCCTTAATTTTTTGATGTACTTCGAGCACTGCTCTTGCGCCACACAAGGGGGCACAGGAGTGATGCAAAACCTTGAACGATATTTACCAAGCTATGCATGGCCAGTCGCTGCCTTGCGTTACTCTGCCCCAGGCAGGCATTACATGGGTGGAGCGTAGGTGTCCCATGCATTCACATAAGTATTCCCATTCCAAGATTTACCATTAATGGTAGACCTGGGAATTTCCATTCCAAGATTTACCATTAATGGTAGACCTGGGAATTCTCATTCCAAGATTTACCATTAATGGTAGACTGGAATTCCCATTCCAAGATTTACCATTAATGGTAGATCTGGAAATGCCATTACGCCTCCCCTGGGGGAGGTGTGATGAGGAGAAATATGTTTAGTCCTCGTTTTTTCTTCTTTCTATGTTTGGTGCATTGTGCAGTACATGTAGAAAGGGTAAAATGCCTCTGAAGATTGTTTTTGCGCAGGAGGGTGCCTCTTCCTGCAGAAAAACAACCCTGCCCACAATGCAGGCACCCTTGCACTATGATGCAAGGGTGCCTGTGTTGGCACTAGGCACCAGTTTGTGCACCAGCGCAGGCAGAGAGCAGGAACGCGCCATGTAATATTAAATACAGCGCAGTTCTGCCCTTTCGCACAGCGCAGTTCACCCAGAGGGCTTGCTGCATTGCATGTGTGAAAATTTGATACATATGCCCCTCAATCTCTGACCAGGTTATATCTTTTAAGATGGCCTGCGTTAGAGGTGGGCAGGTTTGTTTCAAATTGCATAAAAGCTGTACACCATCCATAGCCCCTCGCTCTCCAACAAATGCCTTCTGATGCCTTCGCCATGCAAAGAACCTCCCCACCTGCAATGTGTCTTCATATTTGCCAAGTGTCTTGCAAAGCAATAATGGATAGTTGACCACTCTGTCTTGGAGCTTTGTTTACTATTTATTCCTGGTGGCCACTGCCTCCTTTGCTCCTAAGACTGGGCTAGCAAAGACAACACTCAGGGCATCAAAGGGGTGAGCCCAGGGTAGCAGCTGCTACTCTTATAACCCACTAATTCATGTTTGTGCTCCTGGAGGAGAATCATATGGAAGGACACAGCAGCAAACAAATGCTAGCAGGCTCATGGAGTCTGCCTGTTTTCTACATGTTGTAGGACCTGGAGCCCCAACTAAGCCCATAATTACGAGTGCCCCGGAGGAGGGTGCAGTGTTTCTTGCACCTTAGAAAATCTGACACCACAAGGGTTGGAATTTATAAAACACGATAAATAGCACCAATCCCAATTTTTTGAGAAGTAACACGTGCTTGATTCGCCAAAATGTGCATGTTCCAGTAATTGCCGGTCTTCTTTCTCTTGTTAAATTTACTTCAGCAAAGTTACCCCTTGATGGAGTAATATTCCAGGTAAGGAATGTCCTATCTCTGGGTGTATAGCGTGCGTTGCAGAGTGGGCTTCGCCTGAAGGTCTAGCAGCACCCACACAATCTAAGAGCATAAACAAACCTTCCTGTGACTCTTTCCCAATATATATTTTTTAAGTGCTGTTACACATGTGCAATGCCATTTCAAAATGAACAGGTGTGCACTCTGTACACCTGCCAAAGCATACTGAGAAATGCTAATTCACAAATATTTTCCAAAGGCATAATTCTGGATCCAGTATGAGTTTCCAAAAGTCACACATCTATATCCCTGGAAGAGTTTATTCTTGGGCTGGAATTTGAGGACTGACGGAGATTTACAAAGGCTTTGTGCTGGCACAAACAAATGCAAAGTGAAGCAAAACAGTAGAGGGCATTAACTATTTACAATAAAAAGTGTTTTGTGGCTGAAAGATGCCCTTTACTCAGCACAAAAAATGCTTTGCAATACTTTAAAACAAGGGGCATTACTAGGGACCTGCCACACAAACTCTAATCGGTTTTGATGCAAAACTTGATCTACCATGATAGTCAGAACAGGCGTTGCACAAAAACATTAATTCCTACTTCAAGCAGACATTAACAATTAGAAATGTGTTTATTTCTAAGAAACTAAAAACTCAGATGCATTGCAAACAATAATAAATTGAAAACAGAAAACAAGGTGAAAATAGGTCCAAAAGGTGCAAAGCATCAATTGCAGGTATCTAGTGTTACCAGACCATTACAAAGACAAAAGAGCACACTGAATGGAACCTGCTGTAGCCCGCTGGGAGGTGTACCTTTTGTGCTCGGCACAGGGGGGTCCGCACAATGCTATTCGTAGCTGTGCGCTGCGTCGGGTCCTTCGAGCACCCATCAGGAGATGCGTGGTGCTGCAGTGCAAAGTTCTGCATCAAATTCAGGCCCATATTTATACTTTTTGACGCACAACTGCGCCAACGCAGTTGTGCGTCAAACATTTTACCGCCGGCTAACGCCATTCCAACGCACCATGACGGTGCCTTATTAATGGAATGACGTTAGCCGGCGCTGCGGACTGGTGTGCGTTAAAAAAAATGACTCACACCAGGCAGCGCCGGCGTATGGGAAAATGGGGGTTGTGCGTCAAAAAATGGTGCAAGTCAGGTCTGAGGCAAAATTCAGGCCTCAAACCGGATTTGCGCCATTTATTTTTACGCCCAACCTCCATTGACATGACTCCTGTCTTAGCAAAGACAGGAGTCATGCCCCCTTGCCCAATGGCCATGCCCGGGGGACGTATGTCCCCCGGGCATGGTCATTGGGCATAGTGGCATGTAGGGGAGACCAAATCAGGCCCCCCTATGCCACAAAAAAAATCGGAAAAAATACTTACCCGAACTTACCTTTACTTCCCTGGGATGGGTCCCTCCATCCTTGGGTGTCCTTCTGGGGTGGGCAAGGGTGGCAGGGGGTGTCCCTGGGGGCAGGGGAGGGCTCCTCTGGGCTCCTTCCGAGCCCACAGGTCCCTTAACGCCTGCCCTGACCCAGGCGTTAAAAAACGGCGCACATCAGGCTGTGCGCCGTTTTTTAAGGCCCACCCCCTCCTGTGCATCAAAATGACGCCAGAGTATAAATAAGGGGCACAGGCCTTAAAGTCATTTTTTGGAAGGGAACGCCTACCTTGCATATAATTAACGCAAGGCTGGTTCCCCCTTCCAAAAAATGACGCACATGGTGGAATTTTGACGCCCGCGGGGTCGGGCGTCAAAGTATAAATATCGGGCAGGGTTTGCGCCGATTGTGCGTCAAATTTTTTGATGCACATTCGGCGCAAACAGAGTATAAATATGCCCCTCAGTGAGGCTGCCGAACAGGTGCTCGGAGGTGGTGCAATGCAAGGCCCTGCTCAGACTGCGCTTCGTCAGATCCAGTGAATCCTTTATTTATTTATTTGAGCAGGAAGTGGTATACTCTGACACCAGCCTTGGGTCCAGGACAGGAGGACATCACTTGTGGGGTCAGAAAAAAATTCCCACATAGACCAGGCGAGAGACTAGGTCAGGTCCTGTTGGGTCTCATCAGCTGGTAAGGAGAGGGCTCTGGAAGCTTGTTATGTCCATATAGCTCAAAGAGGAAGCCTGCCAACTGGCCCTTGGGATCACTTCTGGGGTCCCGGATTCTAGGCAAGCTGGTCCAATCCCTCTTCAAACAGCAGGGCAGTCCTTCTTTTGAATCTTCTCAGTCCAGGAGTGTTTTGATTTCAGATTTGAAAAATGCCACTTTTATACTCAGTGCCATCCTGTGGGTGGAGGGCACTCCTTTGTTTAACCCTAAAACTGTTTCTGGTAAGTTCTTCCCTTTTCCCTGGATTTGACTCCAGTCCATATAGTAAAACAAAGGGAAGGCTCAGGTGTGAGCTGCATTTGCCAGTGACACAGTAGGCATCTTCTGAAGTCAGGAAAGGGCTGGGTAAAGCCCCCAGGCTGCCATTTAAAACTTGGAAAGGGCTGGGTACAACCCCATCCCCAGGCCATTCTGTTCAGGAGATGAACACATTTCCTCATACCCAGGTCTGAAGGCAACTGTGTGGGAAGAATGTACATTCCATCCCAGGAGAGCCATTAACAGTCATGTAACCCTTGACATCGGCAGAAAGGATATTTTTGGTTTAGGCAGAAAAATGGCAACTTTCTAGAAGTGGCATTTTCAAAATAGTAATTTAAAATCCAGCTTTACTATTAAACAAGATTTTAAATTGCAATTCAAAAGCGTGGAATAAGTATTTTTCTAGATAGTCGTAAACTATCACATTAAATGTAATAAGGTAACCCAGTGTTAGCCTATGGGAGGCTTGCCATACCACAGTGAAAAACGACTTTGGGTTTTTCACTGCCAGGACATGGAAAACTTAAGTACACATGTCCTACTTTTTAAATACCATGGGGCATATTTATACTCTGTTTGCGCCGGATTTGCGTCATTTTTTTTAACACAAATCCAACGCAAAGCTAACTCCATATTTATACTTTGACGCTAGACCCGTCTAGCGTAAAAAATCATGGAGTTTGTGTCATTTTTTAGCGTGGACACCTACCTTGCGTTAATGAGATGCAGGGTAGGCGTTCCCACACAAAAAAGACTCTAAGGCATTTGCGCCTTATTTAAACTCCTGTGCAAAAATGGCGCACAGGAGGGGGCGGACCTTAAAAAATGGCGCAAAGCTGCATTTGCGTCATTTTTTAACGCCTGGGTCAGGGCAGGCGTTAAAGGACCTGTGGGCTCACTTCTCTGGTCTCTGACCATGGAAGGAGTCCATAGGTGCCCTGCCCTGCCCCCAGGGACACCCCCTGCCACCCTCGCCCACACCTGGAGGACACCCATGGATGGGGGGACCCATCCCAGGTAGGTACGGGTAAGTTGGGGTAAGTATTTTTTTAATTATTTTTTTTAAAGTGGCATGGGGGGCCTAATTTGGGGCCCCCTACATGCCACTGTGCCCAGTGGCCATGCCCAGGGGACTGAAGTCCCCTGGGCATGGCCATTGGGCAAGGGGGCATGACTCCTGTCTTTGCTAAGACAGGAGTAATTTCGATGGGGGTTGTGCGTTAAAAAATGGCGCAAGTCCGGTTTGAGGCATGAATTTTGCCCCAAATCTGACTTGCACCATTTTTTGACGCACAACCCCCATTTTACCCTACGCCTGCGCTGCCCGGTTAGCGTCATTTATTTTGACGCTAACCAGACCGCTGCGCCGGCTTGCACCATTCCTTAAATATGGTGCCCAGATGGCGCATTGGAATGGCGTTCGCCCGCGGTAAACTTTTTGAAGCAAATCAGCGCTAGCGCTGATTTGCGTCAAAAAGTATAAATATGGGCCCATGTTTCATGCGCTACGAGCCTTTAACACTTGCCTTAGGGGGGACTTATTGGCTTAGGTCTGGTAAAAAGTTTATTTTTCCAGGTTGAAATGGCAGTTTTAAAACTGTACCCTCAGGTTGCAGTCGCAGGCCTAAAATATGCCTTACATTGCGACTTTACTGGGTGGCACTTTGAGTGCTGCAGCCCACGATTAGCATTTAGGGGCATATTTATGAGAGGCTTGCACCACCATTGTCTCACTTCTAGTGACCAAGCGGCAGCGCCATACTCTCAACCATATCTATGAGGCAACGTAAAGCCATTTTTTTATGTGGCTTCGAATGGCCTCATAGATAGGGAGTAAGGCAAGGCAGAGCAAATCGCTGCATTGCCTTACTCTGCGTCAGGAAGGCATTCCGTGGGCTTTGAGGTGGGTTTTCCCATGCTACACCGAAGGACTTTGACACATCCACAGATTTACAAGAGCCCTTAAACCTGAGGATGTTCCAAAACCTTATGCCTCTCCACAGGAGTTGCAATTAAGAGAAATACCTTTATTTCGCCTCTTTTTTCCCTTTTTCTATGTGTCCTGCATTGTGCAGCACATACAGAAAGAGAAAAAAGCCTCCCAGGATTGTTTTTGTGCAGAAAGGTGACATGGTGCAAGGGTGCCTTCATTGGGGGTAGGCTCCCAAAATGGCACAAGCGCAGGGGGAAAGGGCAGGAATGTGCTTTATGCCATAGATAGGGTGCATTCCTGCCCTTTCACTTTGACGCAGGGCAGCCCAGCAAGGTAACTTGCTGCACTGCCCTGCGCCAAATCCCTATAAATTTGGTCCTAAATTTTCAAGCCCTGGGTATATGTTCTACCATATACTAGAAACATTTGAGTCAATTAAATGTACCTACCAATCAGGTCTATACCAATTTTATCATGTTAAGAAGGGAGAGCACAAGCACTTTACCATTGATTAGGTGGAGTAAAGCCTGCAATGTCATAAGGCCAGCAAAAACTTGTTCAGCAAAAATAGGGTGCAGGAAGGCAT